>NC_071103.1:40745000-41060000 GCF_024256425.1 Clarias gariepinus
AATAAAAAAGACAATATGAGAATTTAGAAAAAAGAATAAAATATAAATATAAGATAAAATATGGAAAAACAAACCAGTAAAGACAAGAAATAAACAAGTCAATAATTCACATTATATACTGTAAGATTTAACCCATAAATAAATAAGAAAGAAAGAAAAAAGAATAAATGTAAAAAAATAACAAAGAAAGAAAAAAAAAAGAGAGGTGGAATAGAAAACAATAAAGTGGCTATAACAAGATATATATATATATATATATATATATATATATATATATATATATATATATATTTATTTATTTTAAGTGTTTGGGAAATGTTGAAGCCAAGAACAAGACATTTACACTTTATTACTGTCATTGCAGTTTCTTCAGCAACACTGAGTGACACATATGGATCGCTTGACAGCCGTGATATGCTCTGTGAAAAACCACATGCGATTTGGACATTGTGTGAACACCATGGTACATAGTTAGGATAATTACACCACTGTGCACCACTGTATTCTGGGCACTATGGTGAACTCAGTCTGTGGTGCAGAGGTGACAAGTACAACTACTGTAATTTAATTCAGTATTTTCCATATGTGATGCTTTATACTTCTACTCACTACATTTTTCTGATAAAAAAAAACAAAATTTTATTTGCAAGAGAAGGAGAGATAACAGTTAGATCTGGTCACAGTCACACAATGTATAATGTGAATGTATATTAACTGTAGAGTGCAAGCAGGGACTCCAGCAGGACTAACTATGACAGCATAACTAAAAGAGAGAGACAGAAGGAAACACAAACATATGGGGAAACTGAGATGTAAAGCAAACAATCACCTCACCGTCAACAAACCTGGATAACCAATGAGAGTAGGTAAGACAGCATTTAAACATGCCAGTTCACCATAATACTCTACGTCCATGAGTCCCCCAGATCTGCTCCTTTACCTAAGGCTAATCTATTTATAAAAATGCTTGATTAAATAAATAGGTTTTTAGCCTGGACTTAAACACTGAGACTGTGTCTGAGTCCCGAACATTAATTGGAAGACTATTCCATAACTTTGGGGCCAATGCAGTGTGGATAAGATAGGGGTGATGTGCTCGTATCTTCTGGTTCTAGTGAGGACTCTTGCAGCTGCATTCTGGACTAACTGAAGCTTGTTTATGCACCTTGCTGAACAACCTGACAGTAAGGTCTTACAATACGCCAACCTAGTGGTCCAGGGGTAGCTCAGTGGTTAAGGCATTGGACTATGGTTCGGGAGATCCCAGGTTCAAACCCCACAACCACTAAGTTGCCCCTGTTGGGCCCTTGAGCAAGGCCCATAACCATCAACTGCTCAGATGTGCAATGAGATAAAAATGTAAGTCGCTCTGGATAAGAGCGTCTGCTAAATGCCTAAATGTATGTGGTAATAAAAGCATGAACTAGTTTTTCTGCATCATTTAGTAACAGTATATTTCTTATCTTGGCAAAATTTTTGAGGTGAAAGAATGCTATCCTGGTAATATTATCTACATGAGCTTCAAATAAAAGGCTGGGATCTATAATCACACCGAGGTCTTTCACTGTTGCACTTGATGAAACAGAAAGGCCATTTAAAGTTACAGTGTGATCAGAAAGCTTACTTCTAGCTGCTTGTAGTACTATGACTAGAACTTCTGTCTTATCAGGATTAAGCAGAAGGAAGTTAATTAAAATCCAATCTCTTATGTCCTGCACACATTGCTAAACTTTAGTTAGCAGTTTTTTCTCGTTTGGGTTTGCTGAGACGTACAACTGTGTGTCACCGACTTGAAAATTAAAACTAAGACTATGCTTACGAATTATGTTGCCCAGACATAAGGAGGAAGCATGTAAAAAGAAAAAATGCTGTGGGCCTAAACCTGAACCCTGTGGAACACCAAACTCCATTTGAGAACATGCAGAATGATCACCATTAAAGTCTACAAACTGATAACGATCAGTCAAATAGGATCTGAGCCACAAGAGGGCAGTTCACTTAATTCTTACTACATTTTCTAATCTTTGAAGAAGAATACTATAATCAGTGGTGTCAAAAGCTGCACTGAGGTCGAGTAACACAAGTATAGTGACACAACCCTGATTAGAGGCCAATAGGACTTTAACAAGTGCTGTCCCTGTGCTGTGATGAGGAATCTTGACTGATACAGTTTGTCTGAGCCAGGGGTAGCTCGATGGGTTAAGGCATTAGATTACGGTTCGGAAGATCCCAAGTTCAAACCCCACAACCACCAAGTTGCCACTGTTGGGCCCTTGAGCAAGGCCCTTAACCCTCAACTACTTAGATGTATAATGAGATAAAAATGTAAGTCGCTCTGGATAAGAGCGTCTGCCAAATGCCTAAATGTAACTGTTTATGCCATTCCTATGTATATATGAACATAGCTGCTGTGATACTATCTTTTTCAGAAGCTTAGAGATAAAGGGGAGGCTTGATATCGGCCTGTAATTGGACAGTTGACAAGGGTCAAGGTCAGGTTTCTTAACACTAGAAGCGCCGAGCAGCGGTCATTTGACCGCAAGGGGGTAAAAAAAAAATAATACTTCACACTCGATCAATTTCCAGGACCCTCCTTTCATGACTTTTCCTAGTTCTGTGAGCTTAATCACCCTGTATGCCTAAATTTTTTTAAATCACACCAGTAAAAGCCAGTATAAAGCTATTTTGCTCTTATTTACGTGAAATCGCTGACAGCTGCGCGGCGGCATGACGTTTCCTGTCTTTTCCAACCTGCGTTTTTCTTTTCTCTCAGCAGATGGCGCAAGGAATCGCGCATACTATCTATGCGTCATTCAGTGCGTATGTGTAACTATCTCAGGTTTCATTCCATATATGCAGTTTATATATATATATATACATATATATATATATATATATATATATATATATATATATATGCTTCCGTAAAATATCGACAATTCGCCATTCGTTCTGGCGTTGATAATCAGCGATATTTTATAAGGACATTTAGGGAATTTCGCTTTACTTAATTTTATAAGGTTTTGAGAAAATTAATTAGTTTGTTCGTTCTGTTAGAAGCTTCCGTGAAATTATCTCTAAAACAATATTGTTTTACATATTACATATGTAATGACCCCTCCTGAGGATATAAAGCCTCATTATTGAATGTAAATAAATCAGATCTACCACAGCAGATAATAAACTATGCTATGTCATAACCGAAGCAAACACCACGATTATGCCTCGTTTCGTTCAGTGTTGCTAGGCAACGGACCACGCGCCTAATCGGCGCGAACGTGGTTCACTTGGCCGCAGTGTATTATAAACCTTAAAGCTTATGCATAAAAGCTAGGGGAATGTGGAAGTGATGCGTGGCCACTGAATGAGAACTAAATCAAAGATTTCGGTAACTACACTGAGTGTAACATCTGCATAGTGACACTAAACAGCTGAAGAACTTCACTTTCCCGTTTACCTCTGAGAAAGAAAAAAAGCTGTATGTTGTTTGTTTATATGTAGAATGTTTATAAAAGTACACGAAGTAGGCGCGCGCGCACAGACACACACACACACACACACCTCCCCTGAGCCCTCGGTCAACATCTAATGACCGTCGGTATGCAAATGAGTCAAGACGTAGCCTAACGTGGTGTCGTGTCGGATTTCAGCGGTCAAAGAAAGTGGAAAGACTTTGAAGCAGTTGCAGCGTTTTTTTCAGTTACAACAAGCACAGCGATGCGTCCACGTTGTTTCACTGGTTATGACATAGTGACACTAAACAGCTGAACAACTTCACTTTTCTGTTTACCTCTGAGAAAAAAAAGCTGTATTTAGTTTGTATATATTTAGAGTAACACCTTCCAACCACCTCTCATAGTCTATTGTTAGTTTTAATGATTTGGCTGAAACTAATTATCACTACATAAGTACCCCAACACCCCTGATCATGAGTTTCAGCTGAAACTAATTCTATACATGCAACAGAAAATGTAGATGCAGATTCCAAATGTATAAAGATACATGCTATATATATATATATATATATATATATATATATATATATATATATATATATAGGTAAAGATTAAGAAACACGCTGAAGCGGAATATATATATATATATATATATATATATATACTTTTTAAATAAAATCGCTATTACTTGACCCTGAAGTTTAGTTTAGCACACAAAACAAAGTCCTTTCTGGTAAATCAACTGCATATGTAGTTTATTCACAGCAATTCATTAATAAAATAAATATACATTGTACAGTACAAGGTAAACACGAGAAAGATTACAAAATAAAAAAACAAAGAGTGTCTTCTTTACAAACAGCTTCTACTGTGCGTCGAGATGCTGAAATCCCTTGCATGTTGCCCCTCAATTTTGTGCTTCCATTTCAAGTGGAGAGATATTTGACCGGCAGCTTAGAACAAAAGAACTGTAGGTGTGATCACAACCCCCTCCGAACGACCGTGCCATCAATCACTGACCACCTCAGAAGTTCCCTCCAATGTATGCTGCTGTCCACTCTATTGAGAGCTGGTTGGAATGTGTTATTCATTCATTTATTCTATACAAGGGCACTAACTACACAGATCAAACTGTTACCTTATTTTATTCTTATACTCATCGCTGTGCTTGTTGTAACTGAAAAACGCCGCAACTACTTCAGGGGAGGTGTGTGTGTGTGTGTGTGTGTGTGAGCGCGCGCGCGCGCGCGCTGCAGCCTGTGAATGAATACGCACAGCAGAGGGACAGAGACATGAGGGACATCTAATACCTTATTGTGTAGTGTCCCTTTTTAAGCGGATTTCTCTGCTACCGCAGATCAGTTTATCAACTTGTAATATATTAATTTTAGGAAGATATTAACATGTGCAGACATTTAGTTGATGGGGCGCTGCCCCTATTGCCCCTGAATAGAGCCAGCCTCGATTACACACACATACACACACATATATATATAGCATGCATCGAATACACACACACACACACACACATATATATATATATAGCATGTATCTTTATACATTTGGAATCTGCATCTACATTTTCTGTTGCATGTATAGAATTAGTTTCAGCTGAAACTCATGATCAGGGGTGTTGGGGTACTTATGTAGTGATAATTAGTTTCAGCCAAATCATTAAAACTAACAATAGACTATGAGAGGTGGTTGGAAGGTGTTACTCTGAATATAAACAAACTAAATACAGCTTTTTTTTCTCAGAGGTAAACAGAAAAGTGAAGTTGTTCAGCTGTTTAGTGTCACTATGTCATAACCAGTGAAACAACGTGGACTCATCGATGTGCTTGTTGTAACTAAAAAAAACACTGAAACTACTTCAAAGTCTTTCCACTTTCTTTGACCGCTGAAATCCGACACGACACCACGTTAGGCTACGTCTTGACTCATTTGCATATCGACGGTCATTAGATGTTGACCGAGGGCTCAGGGGAGGTGTGTGTGTGTGCGCGCGCACGCCTACTTCGTGTACTTTTATAAACATATAAACAAACAACATACAGCTTTTTTTTTCTCAGAGGTAAACGGGAAAGTGAAGGTGTTCAGCTGTTTAGTGTCACTATGCAGATGTTACACTCAGTGTAGTTACCGAAATCTTTGATTTAGTTCTCATTCAGTGGCCACACATCACTTCCACATTTCCCTCGCTTTTATTACATGAACATAAGCAGTGAAACATCCCGCAGGTTTATAATACACCGCGGCCAAGTGAACCGATTGGGCGCGTGGTCCGTTGCCTAGCAACACTGAACGAAACGAGACATATTCGTTGTGTTTGCTTCGGTTATGACATAGCATAGTTTATTATTTGCTGTAGTATATCTGATTTATTCAAATTTAATATTGTTTTAGCGATAATTTCACGGAAGCGAGTTCAGAACTAAATCGCTGCTCCGAGACGTTCAGAAGCTTCAAATAGAATGAACAAACTAATAACATTTTCTCCATACGATATAAAATTAAGTAGAGCTTTCCTTTTCGTTATAGTACGAAGCCCCTAGATGGACAAAGGAGGAGAAAAAACGGCAGAAAAAAGTCAAAAACTTTGGGTTATAATTCCAAACATGACTTGTTTTTTCCCTCTGACTTGTTTTTTCCCTCTTCGTTTGTCCCCTTAGAGACTCTGTAGTAGGTTTTCTCAGTTGAATATGAAAAAAAGATACCGCTTATTATCAACGCGGGAATGAATGGCGCATTGTCCAAGTGCAAGTTGATCTTGGAGCTTAACTATTTGCTTTGGGTGAAAGCGCCATCTAGCGATCATTGTGTGTCAGCAGCAGCTTCCCATTCAAAACAATAGGCGGTCAAATGACCGCTGAACCGCGCTTTTAGTAGGTGAAACGGGCGCGGCGCTTCTAGTGTTAATTTAAAGGATTTGGGAACATTCCCACTGCGAAATGAACAGAAATCCTCACTATTGTATGGTGGTGTTGTGGAGATTTCTGCAGTGGTTTTGTTTCTAGGTAATTTAGCTATGGTATTAAATAAAAATCTTGGATTATTTTTTTTATTTTCAGATCATCCTTTTTGCTGATGATTTGTTATCATCAGATTATGATAACACATAAGTGCTTTTTTTTTTAAATTGAAAACATTTGCATTTATATTGTCACTCACACCATATCACAGCTGAGCTACATTTCTGGAGGAAAGGTCAGAAACAAAACATTACCACCAGTACAAACAGGGCAAGTTCACAGATATGACTGACAGATCATTATGAAAGTGCAAATTGGTTAGCATTGGTTACCGATAGCATCCACTTCAGTTGTGTTTAAAATACTTTAAAATACTAAATTAATGGCTATCACAATAATAATATCAATTTATATTTACAACACAGTTTTACTTTGATGTTTTCTTTTTCTCACTTGTGTTTAAAGCTGTGTTGTGCTAGTCAGGGGTTGGTAAGCACTGGTCAGAAGTGGGAAAATGCTAGACAGGGTTGGGTAAACACTAGTCAGATGTGGGTAAATGCTAGTCATGGATGGATAAATGCTACTTTGCCCGTTCTGGTTACATTCACCCTATCCCAACCTCCACTGGCATTTTAAGTCATATTATATGTTTTCCCCGTGCTTGATAGGTTTCCTCTGGATACTTAGGTTTCCTTCCACAGTCCAAAGACATTTAGGTTAGATTAATTGGCATTCTGCAATAACCCATAGTATGTCTGTGTGTGTTTGTGTATGTGCAATGGATTGGCACCCCATTGGCACCCGATTGGCACCCAATGCGAGGTGTACCTCGCATTTTGCCCAAAGTCATCTGGGATGGGCTTAAGGCCCCCCACAAACCTGTACAGGATAAATGTACAGGAAATTAATAATAAATAAATGGAATACAATATCGAAAGAAAGAAAAATAAAAGAAAAATGGATGGCAAAAGAAAAAGAAAGAGAAATTAAACACGTGATTGTTATTGAAAGAAATAGATTTCATTGTATAAGATTATGTGATGTAGAAAAGGAAAGAATTGTAGAAAAAAAGTGGAGTAAAAGTGGCTCATTGATCCTACATTACAGGAATTATTGAACATTAGCTACAATACATTTTACATGAAAAAAAAATCTCTTTATTTTCCCAGAGCTGGGATCTCAGGATGCTAGGCAGGATCCTCTCTGTATGGTTGCCAGTTCAGGGCACAGGAACTCCTACCTAATCTGCATGTTTTTGGACTATGAAAGAAAAAAGAGGAACAGAGGAAACCCTGGGGGCACGAAGCCACAGTGCTAACCAGTATTCCATTGTGCTGCCATAATTTCATTATTAGAGATTACTATCATTATTACATTGATATTAACATCAGGTTTTGCTGGATTAGATAGTAACTAATCTAGCTCTAGGTTTTATTTAGTACTGTAGGGAGCTGCTAACCAAAATTATGCTTGCAATGGGATAATAAAGATTCCATGTAGACTAACATTCTATTACGGAATTTTTGTGTGTCTGTGTGTGTTAGAGTGTTAGGGGGGGTGGGGGGGACATAGCATAACTCTGATGTGACAGGGTTAATACCAGCATCCTTTTGTGTGACCATGAGTTTGTTGTGAGACACACGGACAGTGATCTCACATGGCACCACTGACTTCTGACATTGTGTGGCAGAGAGACAGAGAGGCTGAGGTAGAGAGAGAGAGGGAGAGAGAGAGAAAGATGAGTAATGAGTTATGGCAGCTGGAGGGCTTGGATGTCTGGTTGTAAACTGGTGGGATGGACACAGATTAGAGCTTCAGTATCAGCTTGTCATATCAGTAGAAAGGGAGAGAGAAAGAGGGAGAAAGAAAGAAAGAAAGAAAGAAAGAAAGAAAGAAAGAAAGAAAGAGAAAGATAGAACAGTAGGAGAAGGACAGACGGACAAGAGGGAGGGAGAAGAAACAGCTGAGTCAGATGATGTAGATACTGAACAAGAATGACAGTAAGAAGGAAAAGGAGCAAATGTGTGTGAGAGAGAGGGGGAGAGAGAGAGAAATGATTTTTTTTTGTATTACTTAAGAACAACTTCTCACACTTTATATCTCTTTATATTTTCATTTATATCCTTACATAATCCTTTCCTCCCACCATGATTACCTTTGTCAAAGCAGGAGACCAGCTCTATCTACAGTGAGAACATTAGTTGGCCGATCAGCATTGGCAAATGGACTGGTGCTTATTGGAAACTGAAGTTCCTGCTAAACATAGTGCCAACATCTTTGTGGATTTACAAAGTGCTACGTTAAAAGACTTTAAAACAGCTTTTACTGACAGTCCCCTGGGAAAGGCGAATCATAGAAATCACTAGGAACTAGTATGGAACTGCCAGAGGCAGGGTTAGAGAGCACAGTGAAAACCCACAGAAATAGGGAGTAAGGGCTTCACTGCATGCTCACTTGCATGATAGATTGCATGCTCTCCTTCACATCATGGAAAGCATAAAGTGAAAAGCATGACAGAGGCAGCAGGAAAAAAAGCTTCCAGACTGACTGGCTTTGGAGAGAGAGAGGGCTGAAAGTAATGAGGCACTTAGCAGTCATTCCTAGTGAAATGCAGGAAGTGGTCACTGCAGAGCCACTTCACAGAGCTTAGTGACCTCAAGTACTAGAAGCACTTTCTTGTAAACCCAAATAAACCCAAGTGGTTAATTACCATCACACTTCCAGAGCCCACTCCAGGACATGTCAGCAATCATAAGCTACTTCTTATTTAACCCTTAGGGGACTGAGGCATTTCTGAAGACCTTCAGTGATTCAGCGCTCTTCTTAAATTTGTGTAAAACCCTTACCTATATAGTAGCTAATACATTTTCCCTTATTTATGTAGAGTACAAAAACTGGGCTCTCATGATGGCTGATGTAAATATATGTTAGAGTCATGTGCAACTTTTAAACCTATTTCAAATTGAACAAAAACAGAGCAAAAGGAAAATAAACAAACCATTCAGATTGTTTTGAACACAGAACTGAGTTCATGAAAGTGTTGGGTGTGTGTCCATAGCAAAGCAACTAAATCAAAAAACACTAAAGAAAAACCTTTTATTTGAGGTAAAGTGACTGGTGTGCCTAACTTTTTTCAGCAGACCCTCTGTTTCACTGAATAATCCATGTCTTTTTATGAATATTTAAGACCTATTGACATCCTGGCTTAGGTAACATCAGATTTCCCAGGCCTCCTATTGTCTCAGCTATTTACACCTATACACTCAGATTCCTCCCACAAAAAAAGGGCTTCTTTCGAGGTAAACAAAAATAAAGCATGGTTTCTGAAACATTCATTGAAATACAATTCTTATGCACACACACACACACAAAAAAAAACACAAAAATACAGCAAAAATATATTAGTATATTGTAGCACGGCCACATAAGGGTTCTTTTTTATAGATGTATAGGCATAAAAGATTAAGGTGATTAACTCAACACAGCTGTTCCTTTTTAAAGGAAAAAAGGACCCAATCGGTTATGTTTGCCTGGGAAGGGGTATCGGTTCCTGAAGCGGGCTTTCGCAAGATGTTACTTCCTGGTTGCAAGAGGTCAGCAGGGAAGTAGGAGGTCACCTGACCTGGCTTTAAAAGGAAAACTGGAAATGAGGGGGAAAGAAGAAATTATGGTGAAACAGCGCACTGTAAAAAAACAAATTACAAACAAAGAGTGGCGAGAAAGCTGTAAAACCTGTTCCTGTGTGGATTTTTCAAGTATACAGATTATCTTCTACCAGACCCGTTCACAGGACTTCTCAATCTCCGTCATCGAGCTCCCGGACTGTTCATTAACCCCGGTGAAGCCGATCCAATTCACCTCCTACACACACACACTCACACACACACACTCACTCATAATAGCCTGGACATTTAATCCATCCACTTACGCTCATGCGCACACACACATACTCACACACACACATCCAGTTGTATGTATTTTGTAAATATTGTGTGTTTTCTTGTTTTTGGTGCACTTTTTGTTTACTTTATTAAATTTTTTGTACAATACATGTTTGGGTTGCTTAAATTATTGGTGTATTTGTCTGTTTTGCGCATCCAATTTTAACGCAACACCCTCACTGAGATAAAAGGACTCCATTTAGTGTAACTTCAGTTAATATTTCTTTATCTGATCATTACAATATTATGACTGAAATAAAGTTGCGTGCTTTGCACAGCACTGCAAAGCTCTTACTTAGAGAGTATAAATCTGTGTTTGTTGTATTTCTTGGGGATTATGCGAAGAGAAACTGCATTTAAAAAATAAATCTCTTATAAATCTATATATATATATTGTTGTGTGCGTTCATCTGCCGTTAAATCAAAACTCCACAAAGTGAAAGAGCGTGCTCACACAAACATTTTACCTCCACTAAAAGGCTTATTCATAAGCACATTTCACAGGCGCCATGCACTCTGCTATGTTGTTGTTTGTGATCTGAGTATTTTATGAATAAAATAAAGCTGCTGTTTTTGGTGCACACTTTCACTTTAATCTAACTGCTGCTGATATGAGCCGATACAAGCAGCTTTGTTTCAGTCATAATATACACAGATGACAGAGGAGAGAGCTTTTGCAAAGCTGACAAAACATAAAGGAATTACCTCAGAAAAACAACAGAGCACAAATATATACTTGCTTTTTTAAAGTAACAGCATGTGCGATGTAAGCAGCTTTATTTCTGTCATTCTTTCATTTATGCTCAAATAATTATTTAACATTGTGTCCAGCATTTAATGATTATTTGAAACTTAAGCGCTATGTGTGGATTTATGATTTATTACGTTAATGGTGTTACCTGTTTTTTAAAACCTGTTATTAGGTTTTGAGCGTTATTAATTTTTTAAATATGGGGCCGGGCAGATTGGGACAGCTTTTCCCCCCTAATAAATAAGTACATCATTTTAAATATGCATTTTGTTTTTACTCAGGTTATCTTTGTGTAATATTAAAATATGTCTGGGTCATTTAAGTGTAACATCTGCAAAAAAATAATTTTGATTAATACATATTTTCTCACACATTTTATACTAATTTCCCTAATTTTCTTTTGATTCTTTAAAGCTGCTTTGCAACAATAACCATTGTTTAAAGCACTTAGTGGGAATCTTTTCAGTGCAAAGCCTGAATCTGTGGCTTTGCACTAAAAAGATCCCAACTAAGTGCTTTTAACAATAGTCATTGTTGCAAAGCAGCTTTAGTCTCTGCTGAGCCCTACCATTCCCAAGAAAGACTATTGACATTTACTCCTGTTAGATCCTGTGCCAACACACTGTTAAACACTGAAGGTGATTCACAGTATCCCTGGGGCAGTCTTTTAAAGACATATTTGCATCCCATGTATGTAAAAAATAGTATTTTGTGTATGGCTTTGTAATTAGTAAAAGTTCAGATTCCATGGACTTAGATTAATATGGTGAACTGCTGTGTTTAAATGTTGTTTTCCACCACCCTCATTGATCTCTTAGATTTGTTGATTCTGGAGTAACTGGTTGCTTTACTTTCTTTTTTTTTTCCCCCGGCCTGTCAGTAACACAGATAACACATGACAATGCGTATGTGTAGCTATGCTATCATCATTCACAGCCTTTTTTTTTAAAATTAATTAATTAATTAAATTTTATATACCCTTTTATTTAACCATACTTGACAGACAAGACCAGGGGAAAACAGGAAAGAAGAAGAAGAAGAAAAAAAAGTAATTATATATACATATATATATATATATATATATATATATATATATTCAATTCAATTCAATTCAATTCAATTTTATTTGTATAGCGCTTTTAGCAATTTTCATTGCCGCAAAGCAGCTTTACATAGTCAAAAGAATTATTTAGGTTTGTATGAAATGTGAATTTGTATGAATCAAAATGGTCAGTTTGTCCCTGGTGAGCAAGCCGAGGGCGACAGTGGCAAGGAAAAACTCCCTGAGATGGTAAGAGGAAGAAACCTTGAGAGGAACCAGACTCAACAGGGAACCCATCCTCATTTGGGTGAAACAAAAAGCAGTAAATGATCTGCATTTATACAGTGTGTAGGGTGGGAGGCAGTTCAGCTATAATAGCTGATGTTAATTGATGTTAATATGGAGTCCAGGTAGTTATTGAAGACCCAGGTAGACTTGTAAGAAGTTCCAGTCATGAACTATCGAACTGTCAAGTCCCCAGAGAAACAGTTGCCAACACCAGTCAAGGCCAGAACCATTTTCTAGGTAGAGAGAATCATTCCCAGACACCAGACGCATCCCAGAGAGACACACGGGGCATCCATGTGACGAGATCTTCAGCCAGAAGCGGGGCACCAGGATGGGTCAGACAGGTCCGGAGGGCAGAGGGAGTCTGGATCACTGGCAGCTCAGGAACGACATGTGTAGCTCGACAGAGAGAGAGAGAAAGAGTGAAAGGGGGAGACAGGAGGAGAGAGGAAAAAGAAAGAGGGGGGGAAAGAGAAGAAGAGGAGAGATGGCAGTTAGGTATGGTCACAGTCACACAATGTATAATGTGAATGTATATTAACTGTAGCGTGCAAGCAGAGACTCCGGCAGGACTAACTATGACAGCATAACTAAAAGGGAGGAGCCAGAAGGAAACACAAACATGAGGGCTTCCTGACATGTAAAGCAAACAATCACCTCACCGTCAGCAAACCTGAGTGATCAATGAGAGTGAGGAAGACAGCATCCAAACATACCAGTTTACCATAATACTCTACGTCCATGAGTCCCCCAGATCTGCTCCTTTACCTATGGCAAATCTATTTATAAAAATGCTCGGCTAAATAAATAGGTTTTTAGCCTGGACTTAAACACTGAGACTGTGTCTGAGTCCCGAACACTATTTGGAAGACTATTCCATAACTTTGGGGCTTTGTAAGAAAAAGCTCTGCCCCCAGCTGTATTTTTCATAATACGCGGTACTGACAAGCAGCCTGCATCCTTTGATCGAAGTAGGCGTGGCGGATCGTAAGACACTAGCAGTTCGCTCAGGTACTGCGGCGCGAGACCATTTAATGCTTTATATGTCAAGAGTAGTATTTTAAAATCAATGCGAAATTTCACAGGGAGCCAATGGAGTGAAGATAAGATAGGGGTGATGTGCTCATATCTTCTGGTTCTGGTGAGGACTCTCGCTGCTGCATTTTGGACTAGCTGAAGCTTATTTATGCATCTAGCTGAACAACCAGACAGTAAGGCATTACAATAGTCCAACCTAGAGGTGATAAAAGCATGAACTAGTTTTTCTGCGTCGTTTAGCGACAATAAATTTCTTATTCTGGCAATATTTCTGAGGTGAAAGAATGCTATCCTGGTAATATTATCTACATGTGCTTCAAATGAAAGGCTGGAATCAATAATCACACCAAGGTCTTTCACTGTTGCATTTGATGGAACAGAAAGGCCATCTAAAGTTACGGTATGATCTAAAATTTTACTCCTAGCTGTATGCGGTCCTATGACTAGAACTTCTGTCTTATCCGGATTTAGCAGAAGGAAGTTAGTTAGCATCCAATTTCTTATGTCCTGCACACATTGCTCAATTTTAGTAAGCTGTTTTTTCTCATCAGGTTTTGCTGAGACATATAACTGTGTATCATCAGCATAACAATGAAAACTAATACCATGCTTACGGATTATGTTGCCCAGAGGAAGCATGTAAAGGGAAAAAAGCAGTGGACCTAAAACTGAACCCTGCGGAACGCCAAACTCCACTAGAGAACATGCAGAATAATCACCATTTAAGTCTACATACTGATAACGATGGGTCAGATAGGATCTGAGCCAGGAGAGGGCTGTACCCTTAATTCCCACTACATTTTCTAATCTGTGAAGAAGAATAGCGTGATCAACAGTGTCAAAAGCTGCACTGAGGTCAAGTAATACAAGCATAGTTACACAACCCTGATCAGAGGCCAATAGAATGTCATTTACTACTTTAACGAGCGCCGTCTCTGTACTGTGATGAGGCCTAAATCCTGACTGATACAGTTCATGTATGCCATTCCTATGTATATATGAGCATAGCTGCTCCGCTACTATCTTTTCCAGGATCTTAGAGATAAAGGGGAGGTTTGATATTGGTCTGTAACTGGACAGCTGACAGGGGTCGAGGTCAGGTTTCTTAATTATTGGTTTGATAACTGCTAATTTAAAAGATTTTGGAACATATCCAATGCTGAGTGAAGAATTAATTATTCTCAACAGGGGTTCTATTATTGCTGGTACTATCTGTTTAAGAAAATGTGTCGGTACAGGATCTAATATACAGGTTGATGAATTTGAAGAAGAGATGAGTGAAATTAGTTCATTCTCTTCAAGGGGAGTAAAGTATTCTAGGTTCTGGTCTGACATGGCTAGATTAACATCTGCATCAATTACATTGTTCGGTTTCAAAACCTCAATTTTATGCCTAATATTTACAATTTTATTATTAAAAAAGTTCATGAAGTCCTCACTATTGCATGATGTTGTTGTGGAGATTTCTGCAGTGGTCTTATTTCTGGTTAATTTGGCTACAGCATTAAATAAGAATCTAGGATTATTTTTATTTTCTTCTATAAGAGTGGAGAGATATGTTGATCTAGCTACACTAAGAGCTTTTCTATAGTTCAGGATGCTCTCCTTCCATGCTATTTGAAATACTAGTAATTTAGTTTGACGCCATTTACGTTCTAATTTCCGAGCGGTCTGTTTTAAAGTGCGCGTGTGATCGTTATACCAGGGAGCAAGTTTTTTATCTCTAATAATTTTTCTTTTGACTGGAGCTACATTATCTAGGGTATAGCGAAATGTCGACTCTAAATATTCAGTCGCCTGATCGAGTTCTGTGGGGTCAGACGGTGATCTAATCGAAGTTGGGAACTCTGGGAGATTACTGATAAAACTCTGTTTGGTAGTTGATGTGAATGTACGTTTCATACGGTAGCGCGGCGCTGTGTGTACATTATTATTGTGACACACTTGCAATGAGACAAGATAGTGATCTGAGATAACTTCAGATAGTGGTATTGTGAATAAATTTCTTATACTTAATCCAAATAATATTATTAAATCTAAAGTGTGACCTGCTTTATGAGTGGGTCCTACTACACACTGATTTACTCCTACCGAGTCCAGTATAGACATAAATGCAGTTCTCAGAGGGTCTTCTGGGTTTTCAAAATGAATATTAAAATCTCCAGCAATTAACACTTTGTCTACAGAAATGACTAGGTTTGAGAGGAAATCTGCAAATTCACTAAGAAATTCCGAGTACGGCCCTGGAGGTCTGTAAATGACAATTAGCGGGATCGACTGAGCTGACTTAATATAGTTAAATACACTTATGTTACTATAAAGAATTTCAAATGAATTAAATTTGTGTCCGTGTTTTTGAACAATAGTCAAATTATCATTGTGAATAACTGCGACGCCTCCTCCTCTACCAGTTAACCGAGGCTGGTGTATGTAGCTGTATCCAGGAGGACTAGCTTCATTTAGAGCTACATACTCGTCCTGTTTAATCCAGGTTTCTGTTAAACAGAGTATATCAAACTCCTGATCTGTGATAATTTCATTAACTATAACTGCTTTAGATGCGAGAGATCTAATATTTAACAGTCCTAGCTTCAGATCAGAGGTGCCGGCTGCGCATTCAGTCTGATCCAAGTTTGTGGTCTTTATGCTAATTAAATTACTAAAACAGACTTTGTGAGTCTTTCTAAATTTGTTTTTAGCTCGGGGAACAGACACAGTCTCAATAGAGTGAACCCTGAGTGACGACTCTATGCAGCTAGCAGACGGTTGGTTTAGCGTAAGGGATCTAATGTTGAGAAGTCCAAACTTTAGAGGTAGACTTCGATTACTTATTTGGGCTTTTTCTGGTTTAATGGTTACCAGATTGTTTCGGCTGGATTTAACGAATTTATTCTTTTTTCTCACTAATCGGGGAATAGACACAGTTTCTATAGTACAAGCTATGTGTGTGCGTCTATTAGTATGGTGGGTTGTATTGTGGCTGATATCTAAAGAATCTGAGGTATGACTTACCGCAAGTCAGATGGTTCGTAATGTCCTGGAGATGTTGTCAGAGAGGACCGCTGCTCCAGCTCTGCTAGGGTGCAGGCCATCTGTGCGGTAGAGCCTAGGACGCTCCCAGAAAACATTCCAGTTATCAACAAAGGGTAATCTCTGTTGTTGACACCAAGATTGTAACCATTCATTGAAGGCAAATAATCTACTGAACCTCTCGATTCCTCTCTGAAATGTCGGAAGTGGTCCAGATACGACGATCTTTGTCGTGGGTGATGTGCTGCGGACCTTCTCAACCAGGCTCCTGAAGTCCTTCTTTAGGATCTCCGTCTGCCTCAGCCTGATGTCGTTGGTGCCAGCATGGAGAACCACAGCTCGAATGTTCTTCCTCAGGGCCGCAGGCACCTGTGCAGCAACATCAAGAACACGTGCACCAGGTAAACAGCGCGTGTACGCCTTACCTTTAGCTGTGGTAGCACGCACGTGCCGGACAATGGAGTCTCCGATGACCAGCGCGTCGTGTGCCGTCTCACGGAGAGGAGCGAAGCGGTTTCGGGTTGAGATCTCGAAGACGGGTGGTGGCGGAGGAGGAGAGGTCCTCGCCCGGGGCTTGGCGCGCGTCTTCCGCTGCTGAAGTTTCCAGGCCTCGTGGTATCCCGGCGCCGGGGTGAAGGAAAGCTGGGCAGGCTGCGTTCTCGGTGCGTTGGACCTGGGCAGAGAAGCACGCGGAGTAGAGGTTGTCGGAGAATTCTCATGCCGAGAATTTACCTGGGACAGGTGAGCGTCGGTCCGCGACGATTCCAGCGTGGCTTTCCGCTGCTGTAGCCGGGCCAGCTTCACCTGTAGGTCGCGGATCAGCTTCTCCACGGCCTCCATCTCCAAGTCCACCGAGTGCAGCTCCAATGTCTCCTCACCTGCACACAGGGGCAGAGACCCAACCGACATGGTGTCTAAAAATAGAAATAACCGGTGCGAAAGAGCGTAAACAAACTTGTGATAGCCGGGCTAACGGGCTAGCGATGCTAATGAAAAGCCGGCTAGAAGCGGTGTGCTGCAAAACTATTAAAACTTATACGATATAAACTTATACGAAAACGATATAACACGCGTTTCGAGTGAATATATTATAAGGTAGTATGAAATACTTATCTGTTATATGTTTACTCTTCGTAAGGGGACGAAAAAGTAGAAAAATTGGTCAGTCTGGCGGAGCTCGGGAAAAAGCAGCCAACTACATACAATGCCAATATATATATATATACACACACACACACACACACATATATATATATATATATATATATATATATATATATACATACACACATAAATATATACCTACATATACACACATACACACATACACACAATAATAATATAAAAAGATAGAAAGAAAAACAAAAACAGAAAAAAAATAAAAAATAAAAAAATAGAATTTGCTTCCATACCTGCTGACAAAAAAATAAAACACCAGAGGACACAACATCAGAGAAACTGCAGCAACAATCAACATCTGTATGAATCACGGTAAATACTAAATGTTAAATGTTATTAAGCAGCACACATAACTAATATTACAAAATAAGTTTTAAAGCAACAGCAGATCAAGACAGTGTGTGTCTGTGCACCCCTGTTTTTACACCAATGTGAATGCTTGTGTGTGAACCTGTGTGCACACCTGTGTGTATGAGCGCGCTTATGTTCATAAGGTTCCTTCATGTAAATGTTTGATAGTGTGTTTGGGAAATAACCGCTCCATCCCGCAAGGCATGAAGCAGACATGGAAAAGACCCGGGCCCCAAACATCCGGAGGCCCCCCAGGGCACGAGACCCCCCAGGAGAATCACCGCAGGGACAACCGCGACCCCCACCCAGAAAGGGGCAAAGCAGAGCCCTAAGGTGGGTCATCCGACAGCCACAATGTAGCCGGCTCCGCCGGCAGCCGACCACACCAGGGCAGACCGGCTCTTGGCGTGGTCCCCACTTCTGTGAAACCGGAACGAGCACAAAGTTCAAAATGTTGACAGTCAAAATAATTGTTTCTCAAATCCAACCAGAAGATTGGTTTGTGACAATTGATCTGAAGGATGCATATTTTCAGTCTCAGGAGCTAGCACTTCGGCTTTGAGATGTCGTCCTAGCTCATCTCAACCTGCTAGGATTGAGACTCAACACCAGGAAAAGTATTCTCTTTCCTGCTCAAAGTACGACATATTTGGGGGTCACATGGGATTCGGCCACAGCTGTCTCCTGCGCGTGTCAAATTCATTCTCAATACCCTAAAGGAGATCAAGCTAGGCCAGAAGGTAACTTTCCTCTACTTTCAGAAAGTGCTAGGTCTCACGGCAGCCACTGGGCCTTCTACACATGAGATCGTTTCAGTTGTGGCTAAAAGCCAGGGGATTTCATCCAAGGGCCAATCCCCAGAGGTAAATAAGGGTTACGCGCCAAGGGCTAGGGTTCAGACCCCATTTTTGACTTTGGGTCTTACTCTAGGTCCATGTTGTCGTTACAGATGCTTCCCTCACGGGCTGGGGTGCGGTCTTAAATGGTCGTCCAGCCCAAGAGATTTGGAAAGGCCATCTTCTCGCGTGGCATATCAATTGCCTTGAAATCATGGCTCTAATTCTGGCCCTGAAATATTTTCTCCAGCAATTGAGAGGCTACCATGTCCTAGTGCGAGTGGACAACACTATGGTGGTCTTGTACATAAATCGCCAGGGTGGACTGCGCTCGCGCCGCTTAAGTTCAGGACAAGTTCCTGTCCCTCAGGACAATTGACATTCCGGAGCATATGATTTTGGGAGTAGATTTACTATCCAGACAAACTGTGACATATGGGGAATAGAAACTCCACCCCGAAGTAGGTCAATCAAATCTGGGAGAGATTTTATGTAGCAGAGGTGGACCTCTGCCTCGCAAGAAACAGCACAATGTCCCCTTTACTACTCTCTGAGTCCTTCAGCTCCCCTGGGTCTGGACGTGATGGCCCATACGTGGCCCAGACTATGTCTCTATGCATTTCCTCCGATAGCTCTGCTCCCGGGAATCGTGGCGAAGGTCCATCAACAGGGCTTGCACCTCTTATAGATAGCGCCCCGCTGGCCGACCAGAGTGTGGTTCTCAGATCTAATATCTCTTTTTGTTGGCTCACCGTCGGTGATTTCAGTGAGGAGGGATCTTCTGTCTCAGGCACAGGGGACAATATTTCATTCAATTCAATTTTATTTTATTTATATAGCGCTTTTAACAATGGTCATTGTCTCAAAGCAGCTTCACAAAGATGAAAGAAATTTACAAAAAAAAAAAAAATAATAATAATAATAATAATAAATTGTGTATGTGTGAGAAAAGTGTCTCTAGATAATAACGAGATGAATGAATGAAATTTCTCTGATGAGCAAGCCAAGGGTGACAGCGACAGTGGCAAGGAAAAACTCCCCGAGATGGCAATAGGAAGAAACCTTGAGAGGAACCAGACTCAACAGGGAACCCATCCTCATTTGGGTGATAACAGATAGAGATAATATAACACCATGTGTGTTATGCAGCTGAGAGTACAATATAAACAGAAATTATTTAAATTAACATGAAGTCCAGTTCAGCATAGGGATGAGTCAGTAGGTGCAGAGGGCAGATGGGGTCTGGATCACTGGGAGCACAGGAGCAGGATATGTAGCTCCAATCATAATAAGGCAGAATTCAGCTGGAGCTGGTCCTTCTCTGGATGCCTCAGGATCCTCACAGGGTTGGCCTTTATCTACTGAAGCTGGTACAATCTCCAGATGCCTTGGGATGGGTAGAAAAGTACAGAACAGATGCAGAGAATTAGCGTAGTTGCCATTCAGAATAGATGTACTGAAGTATGAAGTTATGGGATGAGTTACACGTATGCCAGATTAAAGAGATGCGTCTTGAGTCTACTTTTAAACTGGGAAATTGTGTCTGAGCCCCGAACACTGTCTGGAAGGCTATTCCAAAGTTTTGGAGCTAAATATGAAAAAACCCTACCCCCTTTTGTAGATTTTGAAATTCTGGGAACTACCAGAAGTCCAGAGTTTTGTGATCTTAAGGAGCGTGGTTAGAAGACTGGTTAGGTATGTGGGAGCTAAACCATTTAAAGCCTTGTATGTAAGTAATACTATTTTGTAATTAATTCTAAACTGAACAGGTAGCCAGTGCAGGGACGATAATATTGGGGTTATATGATCATATTTTCTGGATCTGGTGAGAACCCTGGCGGCTGCATTTTGGACTAACTGTAGCTTGTTTATTGAGGATGCAGGACAACCACCTAGTAATGCATTACAATAGTCCAGTCTGGAGGTCATGAATGCATGAACTAGCTTTTCTGCATCAGATACGGATAGGATACTCCTAAGTTTGGCGATATTTCTAAGATGGAAAAAGATATTGGAAATATGATTTTCAAAGGACAAGTTACTGTCTAATATTACGCCCAGGTCTTTTACTGTTGAGCTAGTAGTAACAGTACATCCTTCTAAATGCAGGCTGAATTGTGAAAGCTGTTGTGTGCGGGTTTTTGGGCCGATGAGTAATATCTCTGTCTTATCTGAGTTTAGTAAAAGGAAGTTATTGGTCATCCAATCTTTTATGTCCTGGACACACTCGGTTAATCTAGACAATTTAGGCACTTCGTCTGGTTTTGTTGAGATATATAATTGGGTATCATCAGCATAACAATGGAAACTAATCCCATGTCTTCTAATGATGTTACCCAGGGGAAGCATGTATATTGAGAACAGCAGAGGTCCTAAAACTGACCCTTGTGGGACCCCATATTTCACTGGCATTACACCAGACAGTTCTCCATTTAGGTCTACAAAATGGTATCGATCAGACAAGTATGATCTAAACCATTTTAATGCCTGTCCCTGAATACCTATGTGATTTTGTAAGCGATCTATGAGAATGTTATGATCTATAGTGTCGAATGCAGCACTAAGATCAAGCAAGACTAGAATTGAGGTGCAGCCTTGGTCCGAAGCTAAAAACAAGTCGTTTGCAATCTTAACTAGTGCAGTTTCTGTACTATGATGGGGCCTGAAACCTGACTGAAATTCTTCAAGGATGTTGTTTTCCTGCAAAAATGTGCATATTTGAGCTGAT
Source organism: Clarias gariepinus (assembly GCF_024256425.1). Taxonomy (NCBI): domain Eukaryota; kingdom Metazoa; phylum Chordata; class Actinopteri; order Siluriformes; family Clariidae; genus Clarias; species Clarias gariepinus. The sequence continues at coordinate 40,766,612 of NC_071103.1, forward strand.
ACTACTTTTTTAAATATTTTTGATATAAAGGGGAGGTTTGAAATCGGTCTATAATTTGTTATTTCATTTGCGTCCAAATTAGATTTTTTAAGGAGCGGCTTAATAACTGCCAACTTGAAAGGTTTAGGGACGTGACCTAGATATAATGAAGAATTAATAATGTTTAAAAGTGGCTCTCCAACCGTATGCATCACTTCTTTCAAAAATCTGATTGGGATTGGGTCTAACAGGCACATTGCTGAATTAGCTGAGGTGATAAGTTTATAAAGCTCTTCCTGTCCTACACCTGTAAAGCACTAAAAAACTAAATGTGAAACTAGGCTGAACTAGATCATGAGATGCTATTAGAGGTTGAACTTCCGTTATTTTCTTCCTTATGCTATCGATTTTTTCCTTAAAGAAGTCCATAAAATCTTCACTACTAAAATGTTGTGGAGTACTCTCTGCAGGCATCTTAGGTTTTGTTAGGCGAGCTACTGTACTAAATAAGAACTTGGGATTGTTTTGATTTCTTGCTATCAGTTGGCTAAAATGCTCGGTCCTAGCAGTTTTTAGAGCCTGTCTATAGCTGCACATACTGTCTTTAAACGCAATTCGAAAAACTTCTAATTTAGTTTTTCTCCATTTTCGCTCAAGGTTACGGGTTGCTCTCTTTAGGGCGCGAGTATGACTATTGTACCAAGGAGCAAGTGTTTTATCTCTAACTTTTTTAATCTGATGGGACAACAGTGTCTAATGTTCTGGTAAAAATAGTACCCATGCTGCTAGTCATTTCATCCAGATCGTCTGCATTTAATTCAATTCAATTCAATTTTATTTGTATAGCGCTTTTAGCAATTTTCATTGCCGCAAAGCAGCTTTACATAGTCAAAAGAATTATTTAAGTTTGTATGAAATGTGAATTTGTATGAATCAAAATGGTCAGTTTGTCCCTGGTGAGCAAGCCGAGGGCGACAGTGGCAAGGAAAAACTCCCTGAGATGGTAATAGGAAGAAACCTTGAGAGGAACCAGACTCAACAGGGAACCCATCCTCATTTGGGTGAAACAGAAAGAGTAAATGATCTGCATTTATACAGTGTGTAGGGTGGGAGGCAGTTCAGCTATAATAGCTGATGTTAATTGATGTTAATATGGAGTCCAGGTAGTTATTGAAGACCCAGGTAGACTTGTAAGAAGTTCCAGTCATGAACTATCGAACTGTCAAGTCCCCAGAGAAACAGTTGCCAACACCAGTCAAGGCCAGAACCATTTTCTAGGTGGAGAGAATCATTCCCCGACACCAGACGCATCCCAGAGAGACACACGGGGCATCCATGTGATGAGATCTTCATTTAGGAGTCTAATAAGAATTTGGGACAGATCCGGCAGATTACTTGTGAATCTGTCTTTAGTAGTCGGATTCATATTTCTAACAAATCGATAACGTGGGGAGACACAGCTAATCTGTTCTACGGGTAGAGTATATATCAAGAGGTGATGATCTGTTATATCATTACTTAGAGGTAAAATCTCTATATTAGAGACATTTATACCATGAGATATAATTAGATCTAGCGTATGATTACAGCGGTGAGTTGATCCATTTATATTTTGTTTAATATAATATAATTTCATCCCCGGCCCAAGCACTTTAAACTTCACGTTTGGCCCCTGAGGGGGACCAATTAAGAGAGGCTGGTCTTTCAGCCAGTGTAATTGAAACTATACTAAGTGCTAGGGCTCACTCCACTAAAAGAACTTATGCCCTTAAATGGAGTGTATTTGAAAATTGGTGCATAGTAAAACATGTAGACCCAGTCCACTGCCAAATTGTTTCAGTTCTGGAGTTTCTACAAAAAAAATTTACCTCGTGCTTATGCCCTAGTACTTTCAGAACATACATAGCCATTATTTCGGCTTGTCATGTTTTGACTGACGGGGTTTCTGTGGGCAATCACCCTTTAGTTTCCCGCTTTATTCGTGGAGCTAAACGGTTGAGGCTGCCCACTAGAGCAACAGTCCCTTCTTGGGATCTAGCTTTTGTGCTAGAGGGGTTGGTAGACACCCCATTTGAACCACTAGAGTTAGCGCCTGTCAGGCTTCTGACCCTTAAGATGGTTTTTCTCATGGCCATTACTTCTCTGAAGAGAATTGTTAGCCTCACCATCTTTCTTAGACTTTGCCCCTGGGCTGGGCTAGTCAAAGATATTCTGCATCCTCACCCGAATCTTCCGAAAGTTCCATTTTTGACTATGCACCCAGTTGTTCTCGAAGCCTTCTGTCCTTCGCCATTTACAACTCTGGAGCAGGAAAGACTTCACTTACTGTGTCCAGTTCGTGCTCTTCAGATTTACATCCACCGCACTAGCCAGTGGCATAAATCAGAGCAGCTTTTTATATGCTATGGTAGCCGCAACCGGGGGGGCGGCCGTCACTAGACAAATGCTGTCACATTGGGTGAGAGACGCTATTTCCCTAGCCTATAAGGCACGTGGTCAGACTTCGCCTCTAGTAATTAGGGCCCATTCTACCAGGGGGCTTGTCTTATCAATTGCTCTGGCAAGAAGTGTCCCCTTGCAGCAAGTGTGTGATGCGACAGGTTGGTCCCTCTTCACACACATTTGTCAGATTTTATAGTTTGGACGTCCATGCAACTTCAGGCTTGCGGGTCCTCGAGTCAACATCCACTCTGAGACCCCTTTGGGGGAATGTGCGCACACTACACAACCCTGGGGGTCCAGACACTTGCAGTGCGGTGGTGTTGGTATTCTCGTTTCCATAAGCGTTTTCACGCAGCATTGAGTGTAGCTTTTGAAAAGAAATGGCTCGGGTTACTTTGCTGTAACCCTGTTTCCTAAAAAAGCGGGAACGAGATGCTGCGCTCCAATGCAGCACTGCAGGCATTACTGGACGTCCTTTCAGGCAAAAATTTACCTGAGGATGTTTGCGGTTCAGTCTTATTTATAACCTGCAGGTGCACCTTATCACGTGACGTCACCTAAATGAGGTTATATAAGCCAAAGTTTTGGTATGTGCGACACACAAGTGCTTCACAACCGGTGGAACAAAGAGACCTTGCCATACCGTTTTCATGTAGCATCTCATTACTGCTTTTTCAGGGAACAGGGTTACAGAAAAGTAACCTGAGACGTTTATCATCATAATGATTACATATCATTTTATCACAAGTAAAACTAATAAATACATTTCTGGAGATATAAATGTGTTTTCTTATTATTGGCAATGATAAAAAGAATCTAATTAAAATTTTAATTTCCATATGTATATATACATATATAAGACAAACTGGCTTGCAGGAAGTTCCCGCAATTGTCGTTCGTGTTGAGTGATGCATATAGCCATAATGCATATAGCCTAAAGTGAAAAAGATCTATATTTGTCGAAAAAGTGCTAGATGCTGTGATGTAATCTGGCACATAACTGCTCATAACTTCACTTCTATTTTTATTTTAATTATGCCATATGCTCACATTCGGGCCAATACTGAAAAACTGGCAAAGTTTTATTAAATTCAGAAAGTTTTGTTTAATGCTGTGACAAACTCTGGCAGGACAGACATACAGACAGTCATGCTTAAAGACAAATAGCCAGATTTTTTTTTGTTTCAGGTCCTCCAATTAAAAAAACATAAAGCTATAATTGAAAAATTGAGTTATATCCAATATACAGAAAATAACTTTTCTCTTATTTTTATAGATTTCCAGAAGTTAAGTAGTGTGCTGGTTGCTGTCTGTTTCCAGTTTTTTTTTTTTCAGTTTCTTTGTGAAATTGGCCCTCAGGCTGGCTTGCCTCTAAAATGTCATGGGACATTTTGGCCTCTCCCACTAGTCAATGCTGACCTTACATAAATGTAAACTAATTATTCTGAAGTTTTATAAAGTAAAATAGGGTTTATTGCAATAGTTCCATAGATGTGTTACATAATTTATTTTACTTAAATTTTATTATAACATGCAATTTTATCATAAAACGCTTATACAGATCAGGGCCTGGTTTCCCGATAACGCACACTCTTAACACGCTAAAAAGACTCTTAAAATATACCTTATGTAAGTTGTTTATTTTTTTAAGTGTGTTCCCCGAGCTGTCCCTGAGAAGTCTTTTTAAGTCGCTGCCTCTTACGTCCGATGTTACAAGGCGCTGTCTACAGTAAAAGCACTGAATTAGCTGACTTTAATTGTTTAAGAACTGATTTTTCACTCTTTTTGCATGACAGCGTTTAGAAAGACAGCACTTTCTATGCAAATTAAACATTACACAAAATTCTTTCAATAACGTTTATTTTAACGTGGGTTAACTTATCAATAGCATGCCATAATAGACAAATATACAAATTAAATCACCAAACTGTCGCTAACATTTTCATGTAGCCTGTAGAACCGAGTATACAATCATAGCTGATTGACATCAGATGACAACAGTCTTTACCAGCTTCAGAAACAATGTGAAACATGTCAGTAGTTGGGGTTGTATAGCGCACTTATGGAATAAATACATTAAGATGACAGAGTAGAGGTTTTAAGCATTATAATCATTTCGAAAAATTAATTGATGCGGGTTTGAAACTCCCAAGATTACTTTTTCATTTAACTTAATCAAATTTCATCATAAAATAAAACGTGTCAAAAGAAAAGTCCATCGAGTCATGGATGATGGCTAATGATCAATGAAACATTTTAAACAAAAAGTAGCAAGCATTGTGACGTAAAGAGTATGTTCAAATGCGTTGGTTTGGCAAGAGCAGGTCTGAACGGGTCAAAAAGCTCCATAATCTGTTGCCTTGGAAGGCAAAACTTTTTTTTAAATAGCCACCTCAGGCAAAATATGAAAAGGGCTAAAGTTTTGCATTCAAAATTTACATGAACCACACAGCTCCGCAGATGGTGCTGTCTTCTGTTTAGCACAACAACACGCTGTATCGATTTTAGCCACGTGGCGCCAAATTGTTTGCCACCTGTTCAATATTAAAAGTGATTGCCAATTTTAATGCATTAGTCACATTATGAAATAGGCTAAGTGAAAGTCACTCTATGAGTACTGATAAATAAAATAAAATTCTTAAACAAACCTACAGTATATTCCATCATTAATACGACTTTGATAACGTGCCATAATGTGCTTGCATACACCGCAAAGTGAAAGTGAGTTGTGTGTGCGCATTTTTTAAAATCAAAATACTGATAAACTCGTGTGCAGATATGAGCAGATTTATCTGCAGTAAAACTGCAGACATACTCCCCCATACAGTAAATAAATAAAAATATAAAATAAAATCCAACCATTAAGTCTGATTTAATTGTTATCATTAATCTTTTTTTTTGTATTTTTACTATTTTAACTATTTTTACTATTCTTGGGGGAAATAAAGTTTAGGCAGAGACATCCATTCTGTCTTGTTAATTCATCTAAAACCCCCTTTCAATATTTGCCAACAGCACACACAGTTTGATAAATTCTCACCTATCATGAATGAAAGGTGAGAAAAGATTCCGCAGAATCTTCTGCCACAATGCTTGCTCTGAAGGACTATACTCGACAAGAATATAAAGAATAAGAATCATAATAAGATAATTAATTAATTAATAAATTCAATTATATCAATTAAGGACTTTATCTAAAAGCCAGACCGACCAAATTTTTCATTCACTGCTGAAGTAGTTAAATATGCTTATACAGTAGATACGTGGGTTAAATTTTAAATTTACAATTGCAAGTAAATTGGAATTTGCCTGTAATGTTGTAAAATATGAATAACACTGTATTAGACACAAATATATGATATGGTAGTATATACAGTGAAAAAACTATTTACACAAGTGCTCAAATGTATTGTTTTAGGCTTACGTTATTAATAATTATTCACTTCTGTATTCTTTGTTGTACTTCGTCTTTTTGCACACACATGTGTGCACCTTTAAATTGAATCCAATTAAATCAGACTAGTGAGATTTTTATACAATTCTCTTTATTTACTATAGGGTCATGTGTATTATGCTTTCTCTGGAGAATAAACAAACCTGGTAGATTGTCTCCAAAGTCTTGGGCAGTGGCTAACTGGAGCACCATGAAACATTCATTAAATTGCAATTCTTATGCACACAAAAAATAAACTACACAGCAAAAATATGTTATATTATATAATAACATCAGAGTGCGCTGTCGTGTTAAAAGCGTTTATCTAGGAAGTAGCCTATATTTTTATTTTTATTAAGAACAGCTTTATTTCAGTCATAAATTCACAATCACATTCCAGCTATTATTTCCAGCCGTGGTCAAATAATGGATGAAATAATTATTTAATTCTGGACACAAAGAGCAAAAAAAAACATGATTGTTATTATAAAAAGCCTGAAGCACTTTGTGTTCATATAAGAATATTTACTTATACGCATAACGCATAGGTAACACTATCAGATAGCCTACTGTCAGGAAATTAAATTAATTTTAAGGCCACTTAAACCAAGGCATTGCCATGTCTTTCATTGTTTTGTCCCTGTTAAGGTCTGACTTTTAGATAAAGTCATTAAAACATTAACCAAGATGGCGCCGGTGAGGTCGGCTGCCGTCACGACTGCTCCGATCACCTTTTCTTTGTTTTTTGTCTTTTAAGTTAGTTTACAGCATTTTAAAACCGGCAAAATTACCACCATGTGCACATCGCACACCTCTGCCTAGCATCCTGCTCGCCAACGTCCAGTCACTGGAGAACGAGCTCGATGACCTCGCGCTAGGATAAAGTTCCAGAGAGACAGTCAGGACTGCAATCTCCTCTGCTTCACCGAGACATGGCTGAACCCAGCAGTGCCGGACCATGCCACCCAGCCGGCCGAGTTTTTCTCGGTTCACCGCATGGACAAGACACGGGACTCGAGGAAGTCAAGGGGAGGCAGCGTGTGTTTAATGGTGAACAACAGCTGGTGCAACAGCACGAGCGTTGTTCCTCTCACACCACACGCTCCTGCACACCAAATCTGGAACTACAGACCATCATGTGTCGTCCTTTTATCTACCTCGAGAGTTTACATCGGTCATAATCAGCGCCATTTATATTTCACCACAAGCGGACACGAACACTGCCTTATGCGAGCTGCATGAGGCACTCACACAGCACCAAACACAACACCGGGACGCTGCGCTTATTGTGGCGGGGGACTTTAATAGTGCCAACCTCAAACGCGCAGCGCCGAACTTTTATCAGCACATCACCTGCCCCACCAGGGGCGAAAGGACACTGGACCACTGTTACACTACGGTCAAGGACAGCTACAAGCCTCCGTTTGGTAAATCTGACCACGCCACCATCTTCCTAATGCCAAAATACAAACAAAGGCTGAAACAGGAAGTTCCGGTTCAGAGGGAGGTCGCGCGCTGGACAAACCAATCGGTGGCCGCGTTACAGGACGCACTTGATGACGCAGACTGGGACATGTCTCGAAACAGCTCCGATGATGATGTCAGCGTGTTTACGGAAGCGGTTGTGGGATTCATCGGGAAACTAGCGGATGATACCGTGGAGGAAAAGACTATCTGAACGTTTCCCAACCAGAAGCCGTGGGTGGATAAAACCATCCGAGACGCTCTGAGATCTCGCACCGCTGCCTACAACACGGGACTCGCATCGGGGGACATGGAACCATACAAGGCTGCGTCATACAACGTCCGGAAGGCAGTGAAAGAGGCGAAGCAGCGCTACGGGAGAAAACTAGAGTCACAATTCCAACAGAGTGACTCTAGGAGCCTGTGGCAGGGATTAAGGACAATAACGGACTATAAAACACCAACAACCGGTATGACGAACGCGGACGTTACACTGGCAGACGAGCTGAACACCTTCTATGCTCGCTTCGAGGCTGCAGCTAAAGACGCTAGCGATGCTAATGCTAGCAGTTGTCTAAGCATTTCACTGCATATCGTACTGTGTATGACTGTGTATGTGACAAATAAAATTTGAATTTGAATTTGAAGTCCTTCTATGTGCCATCTGGCAAATATTCAGGAATACACAACACATTTATTTAAAGGGGTCATACGGTACTACATGCACTTTTTTAAGCTGTTTGGACTGAAATGTGTGCACAACCACTCTACAATGATAAAGAGCCGCGCAGTGATTTTCTTTTCATTTATTAAAATAAGATGCCCCTTCTGAAATCAGGCCAATCTCAAATGCCTGTCGATGTGACGCCACACCGACAGAGGCTACTCCTACTATAGTTGATTGACACTGGTGTTTTAGCAAAGACCCGCACCGAGTGAGAAAAAAGCTGTTGGCCATTGTTTCAACACTGGAGAAAAATGTCGCCTAAGCGAGTGTGGTATACAGTTTTTGGGTGTAATACTGTAGCAAACACAGCAGTCGTCATTCACTACCGATATCTGAGCCGCTGAGGATGCAGTGGCTGAATTTTGTTTTTGAAGCTAACCTCCCCGCCGATCTACCTAAATGCGTTCATGTTTGTGCTAATCATTTTTTACCAGACTGCTTTATAAACGTGGGTCAATATAAAGCAGGTTTTGCTAGGAAGCTGCTCCTGAAAAATGGATCTGTACCAACGTTTTGTGTTCCTGCTTCATCTTTACCAGGCTCGGTGAGTGTAATTTTTTTTTTTCTATGAATCTTTGCAGATAGCCTTTTCTAATAATCATGATGAATGCGGAGTGTAAGTTAACTTACACTTTCATAAAACATGGTTATCTCGTCTTCTCTATATACATCCGTCTCTATATAATTCCTAATCACACGTTTATAATAAACAATGCATTAAGGTGATTGTCTAGTTGCAAACTGTGTAGTTGGAAAACTATATTATGTTTACCTTTGTAACGCTACACTGAAAACCCTAATAAGTTAATTGGACTAATTTGATTGAGTAAACTCGTTGCCTCAATTTAATTGAGTAATGGAATCTTCCAAAACTTGCATATTTAAGTTTATTTAACTTGGCGGTTTTGTAGACTGTACTTAAATCATTTAGTTCAACAAACTTAGCACTTATTTAATGTACTTAAAAAATTGCGTTCACTTGGTATAAATTTTTTTTAAGTGTACTTATATATTTAAGTTAACTCAACATGAAAATGTAACTTAAACCTGTTAAACAATGTTCTTATATTTGACTGCAAGCTTTGTGCACACCGAACTGAAATAAAACAATGAACAGCATTTTTAAGCTTAGATTTTTTTTATTGACAAAATGCCACAATTTTCCACCGGAAAGAATGTTGGAGAGTATTTTATTAGGCACACAGCATGTACGGAATGAGCAGCACATTCACACAGGAACCACCATCCAATTCAGCCTCAGCATGAACCGGCACACATTTCACCCGTCACCCCTTACCCACACACACAAACAGGGCCGAAGCCACTAACCCAAACACCCTTTCCCAACATGGTGAACACACCGACATCCCCGCAAAGCATGCTGGTCGTCAGCCGCCGCCCCGCCCACGCCACATTCACATTTGTGAAAATTGACCTTTTGAAAATGCTTTTCCCCCCAAAGGATTAATTATGATTTTGAGTTCACAACACTTGAAATCTTAAGTTTATGCATTTTGATGGTAAATAGGTTAAATGAACTTATATTTTTAAGTGATGGGTCTAAAATGCAAAATTTTAAGTAATGTTTAGTCAACATTACTTGATTGTATAAGTAAAGACAACATTAGGGTTTACAGTGTAGATAGTTTATAACGATGTCTGTCAATGATTAAGAAGTCATGTAAAATTATTTTAAATCATTTTGGCTAAACCAAAAAAAATGTACTTTCAATGTTTTGTTAGTAATTCATGCACTGGTCGCCAAATTTAAACAATAATTACTTACTAACATACATTACAACAAATTCTTAGGTGTCCTTCTACCCCTGCTAGACACATTATTCTTGTTGTGACCTAAGGTCGATATTACTGTTTAAGTAGCACTGCATAGGTAACACACATAACTCACAAGTGAACATTTACTGAGAAAAAAAAAAGTTGTTCATGACCATTAACAACATGGACATAGCTATCAATCAACTATATTTCAGCAAACACATCGTGTTCGTATTTCTCTTAGTATGCTACGTCATCTTGTTCCTGGCCCGACGCAGGTTCAAATTGATATGGTTGCACAGATGTGTCTTTAAAGCCTCCCGCTGCCATACTTTCATCAAATGCTCAGCAAAGGTCATTAGCATTTAAAGGAGCATGTACTGAAATAGGTTGCTGAGAACAGAGCTACTTTTTACCAGGTAAAAGTAGTGTTTTTTTTACACAACCATTGAGAATTTTTTTATTTAAATATATTACAAACTTTTCATTAGGACCCTAAAGAATCATATTAACTTATTAAAAAATTGAGACTGGATGACCCCTTTAAATTCCTGAATGTTGCTTGTGGGATTTGCGCCAAATCGCGGCATTTTGCAGGAAAAAAATCTTAATGATATTTAAGTGCTGTGAGACAATAACCATTGTTAAAAGCGCTATATAAATAAAATTGAAATTGAATTAATGGACACATCTGTTGATTCTGGCACAGCTAAAAAAAAAAGCTGGATGATTGTATGAAGGTGTGTTAATTTCGATTCAATTAAATTAAATTTTATTTGTACGTATACCACTTTTAACAATTGACATTGTCACAAAGAAGCTTTCCAGTGTCTTCTTGTGCCAGTCCTAAGTCTGAATAAATGCAGAGGGTTGTGTCAGGAAGGGCATCCAATGTAAAATGTTTGCCAAATTAATGATGCGAATCACAAATATAATTTCCATACCGAATCGGCCACGGCCCGGGTTAACAATGACAGCCACCAGTGCTGTTGACCTACAGGGTGCCAGTGGAAATTGGGCTACTGTTGGTCGAAAAAGGAGGGAAGGAAGGCATGTTCGAAAGCAGAGAGAGAAAAGGAAAGGCAAGAGTTTAGGAGTGATAGTAGGGACTTTGAATGTTGGGACTATGACAGGGAAGGCAAGAGAGTTGGTTGATATGATGCAGAGAAGGAAGGTGCGTCCAGGAGACCAGGTGGAAAGGTAGCAAGGCTAGAAGCTTGGGATCAGGGTTCAAATTGTTTTACCATGGTGTGGATAGGCAAAGAAATGGAGTAGGAGTTATTCTGAAAGAGGAGGTTGTAATGAACGTTCTAGAGGTGAAGATAGTATCAGATATAGGGTGATGAGTCTGAAGCTGGAAATTGAAGGGGTGATGTTTAATGTTGTTAGTGGCTATGCACTACAGGTAGGATGTGAGTTAGAAGAGAAGGAGACATTCTGGAGTGAGTTAGATGTAGTGATGCAGAGTATCCCCAGAAGTGAGAGAGTGGTAATTGGTGCAGATTTCAATGGACATGTTGGGGAAGGGAACAGAGGTCATGAAAATGTGATGGGCAAGTATGGTCTTCAGGACAGGAATGTAGAAGGACAGCTGGTGGTGGACTTTACAAAGAGGATGGAAATGGCAGTAGTAAATACTTTCTTCCAGAAACTGCCAGGCAGGAGGTCTAGAGGAAGACCAAAGAGGTGATTTATGGATGCAGTGAGAGAGGACATGAAGTTGGTGTGAGAGAAGAGGATGCAGACGATAGGGTTAGATGGAGGCAGATGATTTGCTGTGGCGACCTCTGAAAGGGAACAAGTGTTTAAGTTAATATAGAATCTAGTTCATTATTGGAGGCTCAGGTAGACTGCAGGAAATTCCAGTCATGAACTATTGAGCGACTGCAGTCACAAGTCCTTAAAGAACAGGTGACTGCATCAGCTGAGGTCAGGGCCATCTTCTATGGTAAAGTGGAACCATACCCAATCACAACACGCATCCAAGGCAGGACACACGCACCCATGCGACAAGATGTTCAACCTGAAGCGGGACACCAGGACAAGTTAGACGGGTCCAGGGTGGAGTAGGGGTCTGGATCACTGGCAGTTTAGGACCTTGACAGAGAGACAGTAAGAGGAAAAGTAAGAGAGGGAAAGAGAGAAGAGGGAAGAGCAGAAAGGAAGGAAAGATAACAGTTGGGTATGGTCACAGTCACACAGTGATTAAAATGAATGTATATTTACCTGCATCCTCAATAAACAAGCTACAGTTAGTCCAAAATGCAGCCGCCAGGGTTCTCACTAGATCCAGAAAATATGATCATATAACACCTATATTATCATCCCTGCACTGGCTACCTGTTCAATTTAGAATTAATTACAAAATAGTACTACTTACATACAAGGCTTTAAATGGTTTAGCTCCCACATACCTAACCAGTCTTCTGATACGCTATAATCCACCACGTCCCTTAAGATCACAAAACTCTGGACTTCTGGTAATTCCCAGAATTTTAAAATCTACAAAAGGGGGCAGGGCATTTTCATATTTGGCTCCAAAGCTTTGGAATAGCCTTCCAGACACTGTTCGGGGAGCAAACACGGTTTCCCAATTCAAAAGTAGACTCAAGACGCATCTCTTTAATCTGGCATACGCGTAACTCATCCCATAACCTCATACTCCAGTACACCTATCCTGAATGGCAACTACGCTAATTCTCTTCATCTTTTCTGTATTTTTCTACCCATCCCGAGGCATCTGGAGATTGTGCCAGCTTTAGTAGACAAAGGCCAACCCTGCAAGGTTTCTAAGGCATCTTGAGAAGGACCTGCTCCAGCTAGATTCTGCTTTATGATGGCTGGAGCTACCATCCTGCTCCTGTGCTTCCAGTGATCCAGACCCCATCTGCCCTCTGCACCTACTGCTGAACTGAATCTACACAACTTCTGTTATATTGAACCCTAACCTGCACAACACACATGATGTTATTTCTATCTGTTATCAACCAGATGAGGATGGGTTCCCTGTTGAGTCTGGTTCCTCTCAAGGTTTCTTCCTATTGCCATCTCAGGGAGTTTTTCCTTGCCACTGTCGCCGTCACCCTTGGCTTGCTCATCAGAGACATTTCATTCATCATTCATTCATTTCATTATTATCTAGACACATTTTTCTCACACATACACACTTCCAAATATTTTCTTTTCTTTTCTTTTCTTTTCTAGAAAAAAAAAAAATCTTTAATTTTTTTTTTTTTTGTGAAGCTGCTTTGAGACAATGACCATTGTTAAAAGCGCTATATAAATAAAATTGAATTGAATTAAATTGAATTGAATATTTAGTGCGGAGTGCAAGCAGGGACTCTGGCAGGACTAACTATGACATCATAACTAAAAGGGAGAGCCAGAAGGAAACACAGACATAAGGGATCCCTTAAGATGTAAAGCAACCAGTCACCGCCAACAAACCTGAGTGATCAATGAGAATGGGGAAGATAGCATCTAAACATACCAGTTCATCATAACTGCTCATAACTGAGTCCCCCAGAACTGCTCCTTTACCTTTGGAAGGCTATTCCATAACTTTGGGGCTTTGTAAGAAAAAACCCTGCTGTAGTTTTCACAATACGTGGTACTGATAAGCAGCCTGCATGTTTTCATTAAAGTAGGCATGGCGGATCATAAAACACTAGCAGTTCTATCTACATGAGCATCAAATGAAATGCTGGAATCTATAATCAAACCAAGCTCTTTTACTGTTGCACTTGATAAAACAGAAAGACCATCTAAAGTTATAGTGTGATCAAAAAATTAGCTTCTAGCTGCATGTGGTCCTATGACTAGAACTTCTGTCTTATTACTATGAAGCAGGAAGAAGTTAATTAACATCCGGTCTCTTATGTCCTTCACACATTGCTAAACTTTAATTCAAATCAAATAAAATTCAAATTTTATTTGTCACATACACAGTCGTACACAGTACAATATGCAGTGAAATGCTTATATGACTGCTAGTGACCTTAAAAAAATAAAAGCTTATACATAATTAATAAATATGAAAAAAAGAAATACGTTAGAAATAAAAATTAACTAGTAAAATATACTGTACAAAGTAAAATATGCTGTAATCAAAGAAATACGTTAGAAAATAAAATTAACTAGTCAAATATTGTAAAAGAGTCGGACTGACACAGGAGGGTAAGTCTTTCAAGAAAGATATGTTTGTTAATTCAGCAGACCCGGTTGGGTCAAGGTTGAGCGCGAGGATAATTACTGGAAATTATCGGCAGTCACTTTACATGGGGGGAAGCTGGTCGACGTGGAGATTCGGGGAGACAAAAGGCCAACCCTGCAAGGTTTCTGAGGCATCCAGAGAAGGACCAGCTCCAGCTGGATTCTGCTTTATGATGGTTGGAGCTACACATGCTGCTCCTGTGCTTCCAGTGACCCAGACCCCATCTGCCCTCTGCACCTACTGACTCCCTGTGCTGAACTGGACTTCATGTTACAGTAATCTACACAACTTCTGTTATATTGAACTTTCACCTGCACAACACATATGACGTTATTTCTATCTCACCCAGATGAGGATGGGTTTCCTGATTGAGTCTGGTTCCTCTTAAGGTTTCTTCCTATTGCCATCTCAGAGAGTTTTTCCTTGCCACCGTCGCCGTCACCCTTGGCTTGCTCATCAGAGACATTTCATTCATCATTCATTCATCTAATTATTATCTAGACACATTTTTCTCACACATACACACTTCCAAATATTTTCTTTTCTAAAAAAAAATATAAAACATTCTTTCATTTTTGTGAAGCTGCTTTGAGGCAATGACCATTGTTAAAAGCGCTATATAAATAAATTTAATTTAATTTAATTGAACGAGGTAAAATATACATTACAAATAAGAACAAATTATCAATAAAGCAAATATAGAAATGTTGAAAAAAAAAGATAATTTAGTAAGCTTTAGTAAACTTTTATTTTTTAGTTAGTTTTTTAGTTATTTTGCATTAAAAAAAAAAAAAAAAAAACTAATACCATGCTTACGAATTATTTTGCCCAGAGGAAGCATGGAAAGAGAAAAAAAGCAGTGGGCCTAAAACTGAACCCTGTGGAACACCAAACCCCATTTGAGACAAGACAGATTGATCTGACAACATAAATTTTACCAACATAAGTTAACAACAAGCTAACTATCTAACCCAGAGACAACAGCAGAGACAACAGACAACATAAAGTGCACATGCAAATGTGCAAACGAGCAGCAGTGTGTGTGACAGTGTGACAAACACAACATAATACTTACTGGTGTTGAGGTGATGAGTTGAGGTAGTGCAGAACCAGTAAACGTTTTAGAATGAAGAAGAATTTAAGACGTTAGTGCAAAAAGTAGTCCAGTTATGAATATTGTGCAAAAAAGAGCATTTTCAGGTTGATGTGTACAATAGTTTGGTAGTGTAGGTCAGTGTGTTTGCGCTTGTGTTGATTAGTTAGTCCAGTCTCAATGTTTTGAGGTAGTTGAGTTAAGCTGAGTGATAATGTTTGCGCGTGTGTGCATGTGTGTGTGTTTATCATCCCAGTCCCTTTCTGTTAAGAAGACGGATGGCTTGTGGAAAAAAGCTATTGCACAGTCTGGATGTGTGTGCTCGAATGCTTCGGTAATGTGTGTCCAATCAGCCACAATGCTGGTGGCTTTGCGGATGCAGCGTGTGGTGTAGATGTCTTCAATAGAGGGAAGAGAGACCCCGATGATCTCTGCTGTCCTCACTATCCGCTGTAGGGTCTTGCGGTCCGATATGGCACAATTCCTAAACCAGACAGTGATGCAGCCGCTCAAGATGCTCTTGATAGTCCCTCTATAGAAGGTGGTCAGGATCGGTGGTGAAAGCTGGGCTTTCCTCAGTCTTCTCAGAAAGAAAAGACGCTGTTGAGCTTTCTTGTGCAGGGAGTTGGTGTTGAGGGACCAGCTGAGGTTCTTCTCCAGGTGGACGCCCAGGAATTTGGTGCTTTCGATGATCTCCACAGAGGAGCCGTTGATGCTCAGCAGAGAATGGTCGCCTTGTGTCCTCCTTAAGTCAACAACCATCTCCTTTGTCTTGTCAACATTCAGAGACAGGTTGTTGTCTTTACAACAACCATGTTCATGCTTTTTTAAGAAATCTTATAGAAAAAGGGGAAGTTTGATATCGGTCTGTAATTGGACAGCTGACAAGGGTCGAGGTCAAGTTTCTTAATTAATGGTTTAATAACTGCTAATTTAAAAGATACCCACTGCTAAGTGAAGAGTTAATTATTTTTAACGGGTTCTGTTTTTGCCAGTACTATCTGCTTTAGAAAGTGTTTCGGTATCTAATTTACAGGTTGACTATTTTGCAGATGAGATGAGTGAAATTAGTTCATTCTCTTCAAGAGTAAAGTATTCTAGGTTCTGAATACTTGTGGTTAGTGTGGTTAGTTTATCATCTGTATCACTTAAATTTGGTCTGGTTTCAAAGCCTAAATTTTTTACCTAATATTTAGGAAAATACAACTACTGTATGTTGTTGTTGAGGAGATTTCTGCAGTGGTCCTATTTCTAATTAATTTTGCTAGGTATTAAATACAAATTTAAGATTATTTTTGTTATTTGTGTACAGTATGATTATGACCACCTTACATCCTCTTTTAATTCTATGTTTTTTGTAGAAAAAAACATAATAAAAATTGTGTGATCACAGCGAGTATTAAGCAAATACAACTTCAGATGAACAACATATACGTTTTTTTCACAGTGCAATTATTTATTTAACAAAAATGAAGCCAAAAAAGAAACAAAATTTAGCAACACTAATTACCTCATTACTGCTTCCACTGGATTTAGGAAGTTGCAGCAAGGTGCTGCAAATCATTAGTTCTTGATTAGTTGGTCAAAGCAGAAGTTTAAAGTATTTTGCTGGTCATAAACATTCAGTTTTGTGGTAACAATGCCAAGAGGGAAAGACATAAGCAATTGACCTAGAGAAGCAATTGTTGCTTCATATCAATCTTAAAAGTGTTAGAAAAACCATTTCAAAATTAAAACGTAGATTTAAAACATGGATGCTCTTTCTCTCTGTTCCTATCTTTCTGTCTTAAACTTTTTCTGTCTTTCTGTATCTATTTTTTTTCCTTTGCCACTCTATATATGTCTTCATCTCCTATATATCTCTTATCATCTGTATCTGTGTTACCAACTTTCTCTTTGTCTCTCTGTTTTCTACTTTTTTTCTTCAACTTTTCCCTTTCTTTCCCCCTTTTTTGCATAGATTTTTGCATTATTTGTCACACTTAAATGATACACATCTAAACTTGGCCCAAAATGAAAAAGGTACACTGTTTACTAAAATAATAACAAGTTGTGCCACAACAACTGCAATCATTTATTTGTAAAACTGGCAATGAGTTTTTCACATCGCTGTGGAGGAATTTATTTTTATTTATTTATTTATTTTTGTTTATTTTTCAGAGGACTTGTTGATGTACTTCTGATCATTGTCCTGTTGCTTCAGGATATTCTGGTAGATTCTAAATTCATGCTTACATAAAGTATGGCAAGGCACCCAGGTGCTGAGGCTGGAAAGCCCCAGACCATCATCCTACCACCACCATGATTGACTGTTGGTATAATATTCTTTTTATGAAAGGCTGTGATAGTTTAACTCCAGTTTTAATGGCACAAACAAGTTCACCGTCCACAAAAGAGATTAGAGATAGATAGATAGATAGATAGATAGATAGATAGATAGATAGATAGATAGATAGATAGATAGATATACAGTGCTGTAAAAACAGGGGAAAAGCAGTTACTTCCAGGCCTGATAAATAAAGACATCACTTTAAAGTCATGGGTATAATCAAAAAGTCTTTTGTTAAGTGTGAGACAAGTTCTTTTTGGTCAGCAGTGACTTTGGAACTCCTCCATGGATGCCATTTTCCCTATCTCTTTTTTATTGTTGAATCATAAACACTAACCTATCTATCTATCTATCTATCTATCTATCTATCTATCTATCTATCTATCTATCTATCTATCTATCTATCTCTTTGTCTTGCTGTCTACCGATGTCTCTCTCTCTCTGTCTCTCTCTCTCTGTCTGTCTCTCTCTCAGTTTGCCTGTCTGTTCTTCAGAGGATGATGAGATTTGGCAGTTCATGTTTGGAGCCACAGGGTTGCCCTGAGCCACTGCAGATGATAGTTTTAATTGCTTTCAATCTTTCAGCCACTGGCACTGAGTGCTGTGTGTGTGTGTGTGTGTGTGTGTGTGTATACTGTATATGTGTGTGTGTGTGTGTGTGTGTGTAAGATTGTCTTTAGCAGAGGAAACTCTTATGTCTGTTATCTGCCTTAATAAAAATGTTGAATGTTTACAAAAAGAATAAAATATTAAAGTGTAAAAAGAAAAATAAAGATTTAAGAAATACAGAAAGTGAACGGTCGAAAAGACCCTCTGGAAGTTCTTTTTTTAGGTTTCATATATTTATGCAGCATCATCAAAAAAGCAGATATATATCTAAATATTTCTCTGTTTATTCATTTGTAATTTATGTAGTTTCTTTGGTAATGTACTTTTACAGGCAGGATTACTACTACTACTAATAATAATAATAATCATCATCATCATTTTATCATCGTTTTTTTGTACTTGTCTATATTTTATCAAATATTAATAAATATTTATAAACATAAAACCAAGTGTATAATTAACTTTTTATTTAAATCAAATATTAACTATTATAGATATTAAATTATATTTGCATAAAAAATACTTTTAATATTTAAAGGGAAGTGTAAATAAATAATTTATGTAAATCATATAGATTTAATATTAATTAACCATAATATATTAGTATTACAATCATAATGTAAGAAGATAAACACTGTGTGTTTGATGTTATAGTCGCATATTAATAGTAATTTAACAGTA
The DNA here is from genome assembly GCF_024256425.1 of Clarias gariepinus. Classification (NCBI taxonomy): domain Eukaryota; kingdom Metazoa; phylum Chordata; class Actinopteri; order Siluriformes; family Clariidae; genus Clarias; species Clarias gariepinus. Next base: position 40,785,358 of record NC_071103.1, read on the forward strand.
ATAAAAAAAAGTTTCTGTAGGTTTGTGTGCCTGTTTGGTGCCACATTTCTATTCAATGTAAGGATTTTTTAGGTAATTATTTTCTAATTTGCTGACATATGTTGATGTGTGTGTGTGTGTGTGTGTGTGTGTGTGTGTGTGTGTGTGTGTGTGTGTGTGTGAATATGCATGTCTGGTTTCCTCTGATGGTTATTTATGTTTGTGAGGGCAAACACAAGCCAGTGTGTGCATGTGTGTGTGTGTGTGTGTGTGTGTGTGTGTATGTGTGTGTAGCCATGGGGCACATTAAGTCCTAACATTCCCACTGTGAGGAGTCTCACTATGCAATTAAAGCTCTATAATATGAATCATATCTTACTCTATCTCTCTTTCCCTATTTTTATTTCTTACTGCCCCCCCCCCCCCTCTCTTCATGTCTCCCTGTCTCTATGTACGGTTACAATTTCTTTGGGAACTAGGAGGCCTTTATCCAGCACAACAACCTTCCTGTGAGATCCATGAAGACATGATGTGTTCAGGTTGAAGGGGAAGAGTTTGAGTGTCCTGCACAGAGCCCTGACAGAACTCAACCCCACTCAACAGCTTTGGGATGAACAGGAACTGGAGCCTTCTTGACATCCTGACATCAGCACCTGAGCTGAATGAACAGCAAACACATTATAACAGCAAACACATCATTTATACCAACCAATTAATCTAGGACTTACATAGGATTTCATATACAGCATGTCAGAAGTTAATATTTACGTTAAAAAAGCAGCTATCAAAAGATTTATTTTTTTAACTGTAATATATATATATATAAATTATTTGAATAATTTTAAATTATGAATAATACTACAGTACAAACAATATATACACATAATATCCTTAAACCTCTACTGTATATGTAATCTAATGTAATCTTTTTTATTTAGGACTGAAAATAAATAGTTGAAAATAATTTAATTTAAAAAAATAAAAATTTTTTATTAAATTTGAGTTTTGTTATTAAATTTGTTATTAAATTAACACTTTTACACAATTAAACTGATTTTTTTTTATACAGATTAAGTCTTCCCCTGTTTTCAGGCAGATAAAACACAAAACTTAGTCAGGACCAAACATGGAATTTATTTGAAATTATACATTAAACTGGACCTTTAATGAAATGTTGTGACGTTTAGATGGTTCTCCAGTCTGCATGGAAAAAAAAAATCTGGAAACAAAACCTCTGTTTTTTTTTCTTGTATTGGTCTAGGCTTGACCAAGACATTTTGATTTCTTTCATATAAGATATACCTCATATGAGAAGATCCCCCTCAGACTTGAGACTGAGGTATAAAAATATTAATTATCTGATGGGTATATAAGTTGGTGCATTACCACACAAACAGGAGAGGAACTGAGCTCTGAGACCTGTGTAAGATTTCTTCTGTTATTTGTGAATGTGTTTCCTGGAGAACATCTACGCTTTAATCGATCTTAGGCCATGCGTTCTTCAATACCTCTTCAGTGATGGTCTGTGCTTTATCCAATACCAAAAGTGGGGGAGTAATGTGATTGACATGGTGTTGACCCATAACACCTAATCAATCATTTTGTAAAGGTTGCAATAAAGAGCTGCTGAACAGGTTATCCCCAGTGTAATGGTGCAGCACAGAATAGGAAATCTCTGGATAAAAGTGTCTGCCAAATGCCTAAATGGAACGCTCCAGTCCAGCTAAACCTTAAGTTAGCCACTATAAAGCTAAAAGGTCTAATAACCTTGTGGTACATTAGACCACACCAGGCATTTACTCTAGGGCTTTGGGTGATCCAGATCAGATGTAGTCATTATTAAGTGGTTGGTGTTAATGTTATGGGTAATAAAATGATATATATAATTATGGAATTCTATATGAAACATAAAAAAATTTAAATAATGCAAAATTTCCTCAATCTCATGATAGTTTTTAATTATAATTGTGCATCATCAGGAAAATACTGAGATACAGTGTTTTCAGTCTATATAAATAATATATAGTGCACAGTATGTACGACTGAAATACTGCATGTACTATATATTCATAATTATCTCTTCAGTTGCAATCTATAACTGTAGGACCCGTGAAGTTAATTTATAAACATATTTTAAAACTTTAACTTTCTAATACTTAATGTATTTAATATTAAGTAATACAGTAATACTTAATGTATTTTTATACTGTATATACTTGGGTATATATTAACATATATATTCACAAATAAATTTATAAGCTCATTAACTTTAAAGAGTGTTAGTCTTGTGTTACTTATTAGTTATATATATATATATTATATTTAAAATTACAGAATAGTAGTCCCGTTCAGTATTTATCGTCAAGAATACTTTAATGCACTTTTTGTCTTATTTGAACAAAATAAATAAAACAACTATACAAATTTTATTTTGTTAAATTTTTAAAACATACTGCATTTTAAAAACTTAATTGTGATTGTAAAGGATTGCTATAAGGGGAAAATTTTTCTGTTTTTTTTTTTTTTTTTTCATTTTATTTCCCTTTATAAACAGTATGGTTTATATTAAATATTCCTGCTAAATATACTTCAACTACTGCAATCTGTAAGTTAAAACCTTTAAACAGGTATTATGTGTAACTATTTTTTGATGTTTTATACAAAAAAAAAAATCATTCATTTAAAAAACATGGAATTCTACAGAAGTATTATTGGTTTTATTTTGGCAGGTTTATCCATGACCTATAGAGTCACAACACGTTCTCACTGGTTTCAATCTTTAGACTTTAGCAGCTGTTCTTCTATTTTCTTCTCCATGTGGATCAACATTCACTTTAAGGACTTTATTAATCCCAGAGGGAAACTGCTTCAGTGAGTCCTGCACTAAACACTCATCTTATGTGATTTAAATATCACAGATCTGTGTTAAGATCATCTAAGGGTGACAATGTTAACACAACTGAACACCTGCACACACACACACACACACACACACACACACACACACACACACACACACACACACACACGCACAGAAAGAAGGTGTCGTTTATAAAACGAGTGTGTAAGACGAGGTCAAGACTTCAGTCTGCTCACCTTCACTCCTCCCTGAGGGGCAACAGAGTGGGCAAAGTTAGTTAAATGTTGTCTTGCTATCTGTGTGTGTGTGTGTGTGTGTGTGTGTGTGTGTGTGTGTGTGTGTGTGTGTGTGTGTGACCTGCTTCCTTTTTTATTATTCACCCGGACTCTAATGGGGCCCAGTGGTGAATTTTTCATTTGACCCAGAGGGAGAGAGAGAGAGAGAGAGAAGGGAAGGAACGAACGGAAGACTGAGAAAGTGAGAGACAGAATGAAGGAAGGAAAGTCTGAAAGAGAGAAAGAGAGACAGACAGCATACAGAGAGTGTGTGTTTGTGTGTGTGTGTGTGTGAGAGAGAGAGAGATTAAATGAAAGAGAGATTAAATGTTATACAGGAGAGACAATAGTTGATTTCCGACTCCACAGCCGTGCTCATGGCCTCCCAGTCTGTGGTCTGTTCATCACCCATCCTGCAGCGCGTGTCAGTGAGCTTCAGTCCCACCCCAGCGCATGTTTACAGCTCCTGCAGCTTTCATCCTCTGTAGTGTCTTCAGCTTTAATTGCGAAACTGAAGAGTTTCTTTTACAATTGGTCAACAGTTCATGTGTTCTGTACTGTACAGTCCTTCAGCCGTGTGTGTGTGTGTGTGTGTGTGTGTGTGTGTGTGTTCTCCCCCTGTCGCACCTGCTCTCACTCACTCACTCACTCTATACTGCTTTATCTTGTATACGGGGTGTTTATCTTGTATACCCCCTGACACTTAGGGCACGAGGCAGAGTCCACTGTGGACAGGGTGCCAATCCATCGCAGGGCACAAAGACATACACACTCACACACTGATTCACACACTATGGGTAATTTGGGACGCCAATTAGCCTAATCGGCATGTCTTAGGATTGTGGGAGGAAACCGGAGTACACGGAGGAAACCCACCAAGCTCGGGGAGAGAACATGCAAACTTAAATAATAATAATAATAATCAGGAATTTAGAAAATGAAAGTTTATATACTTTTGGGACTTCCCGTTAAAAATAGTTTTAAATGTTACTTTTATTATAAATATATAAAAATGCACAATATTTAATATCTAATCTCACTCTATCTCTCACTCCCTCACACACACACACACACACACACACCACACAGGCATTTTAAAAACATGCCTATTTCACCAAATTTAATTAGATGGAATTGTAGCGTGTAAGCCCTATGTAAAAAAAAGAATCCATCTGCCACACACACACACACACACACACACACACACACACACACACACACACACACACACACACAGTCGTGCCTCTCAGCCCCATCTTACTTATGTAGATATATTTTGCCAGAAAATCTATTAAGAGTTGCTTGAAGGAATCCAGAATGTTGTCCTGTTGTCCCTCTATCTCTCTCTCTCTCATACACACACACACACACACACACACACACACACACACACACACACACACACACACACACATGCTACCATCTCTATTAACACGGCTACCTTCTGTCTCACCTCCTCATTGGGCTTCAAGTCTTTTATCAGAACACACACACACACACACACATACACACACACACACACACACACACACACACACACACACACACACACACACAATCTGGTTAAATACTTACGTACACACTTCTAGTGGTATAATATGTCATTTCTTGATATTAATTCAGGATCTGTTGTTTCTGGCTGGGAATCGAGGCCCAAACTGAGTTATTATTATCATTGTTCTTCCACTTCACAATTATGTTTCACTTTGTGTTGGTCAATAAATGCATTAATGTTTGTGGTTGTAATATGATAAAATGTTAAAAGGTTCAAGCGGTGTGAAGACTTTAGTAATGCAGTATATTTGCTATAGACACCCAGGAAACAATTATTATTTTTTATATATAATATGTATCTATGGGATTTCTTTGCCTATGCTTGTCCTTTATTATCAGTCATGTTTCTATAGTTGGTTACAATAAAATAAAATTTATTTCATCACTAGTCTAGGACATTATGTAAGGACGTTACGTTATGTAATTGCTATATTGCACAATCGTGCTCTGCTAACTATATATATTTATTAAAACAGTCATGAAAAACATGGCTAAACATGCTCTTGGATGTTAGAGGTAACCCTGGCCAATAAAAAAGCAATTTTTCCTCATAGAAATGTCTGAATGTCCAAACATGACTAAAAGTGAATTATGCTTAAACATAGACATAATTTTCTGTGAAATAGGACATTATGCAATTTGTATATATTTTATGAACAAGGTATTACATGCCTTGCATAATGTCAGTGTACTGTATGGGATACTGTATACAGGATGTGGCACATTAACACAATGTAAATTCCAGAGGTATGAAATATAAAAGAATCAATGTATGGTTATGAAATATTTACTTTGATTTAAGCGTACAGAAGGCATCAATTTCTGTGTATTACTCTATTTAGTATAGTCATATGACTTGTATAGGATTTCACCAAGCGATGATATTTTTTTAAATACTTTTTGTACTGTAAAAGGGAGAATCCAAAACACTCATTTATATGACGTGTTTCTGATCTGTAACCATGTCTTCTGTTAAAAATTAATGAATTTAATTTAAAGAGAACGATGAAAGAACGTTTTAAACACGAGTTTGTTGTAAGTGATGCTGAGCACTGAGCCTCTCTCACTCCAAACTCTCCCAATGTCTGTCCGTGTCCGTGCTACAGGATTAGAGGAGAATTAAAAAATTGGTTTTGTATTTGTATAAGTGCCAAAATGATTATTTTACAATTATCATTTATTCTCACCATCTCCCTGAAATGATTGTTTATACAGATAAACAGGTAAGAGCTATATAAATTTTACGGTGCTTTTTAATCAGCCTAAATACTTAAGACAGAAAATCTTTATTAAGAATTTAGTTTTTACAGTTGATAGTGTTATTATGGTGAAACTAATCTTGTTTATTTTATCTAGACATGCAATAGTTAATTGACCCGTAAATTAAATGTCTGAGCAATTCGAGTTTATTAATATGTTCTTAATTTGTTATTAATGTTTCATCTACAGTACTTGATGGACAGTGGATCTAGGTTTAAAATAATAATAATAATAATAATAATAATAATAATAACAATTAGAATTATTTATCACATGTTCAGAATAGTGAAAATATTTTTTTGCATATCCCAGTTACTGTAGGAAGCTGGGGTCAGAGCGCAGGGTCAGTTAGGTTGTGTACTGTACTGTATAACCCACTCATATTTACTGTGTGATTTAGCCTCTATAAAATACAGCCTTTTGTTATGATTATTATATAGAGAGTTCACCAGCAGGGCTCTGTAAGAATGTGTAAATGTGTCATTTTTATGTTGTTTCACTTTGTTTATCTCTGTCTTTAACAATACTGTTCTAATCATACAATGACAATCCTTAGTAGTGCCATATTCATTCTTAAAGTCTACTTATGGATGTAATGTAGTAAGAAAATCTCTGTAAAGTTTATTGTTTACCTGAATGAGTTGATATTATACGTACTCAAAAATAAGGAGTATAATGAAACCGTATATCACTTTAAACTATTATTGTTAAAAGATTGTGTGTTTGGGTAGAGCCAACTTTAAAGATAAAAGATTTAAAGATTTATATAATTTATTCTTTACGCTAAAAAAAAATCCAATTTTTTGTTATAAATAAAATTCTGCAATCAAATAATTATATAAACAATACTTATTTAACCAAAACATGACAAATTAAATAATTGGTTAAATAATTGTAATAATAATAATAATAATAATAATAATAATAATAATAATAATTCATTTCCAAGAAGGTTTCAAAAAGACAAACGTATTTATGTAACTAAAGCTTATTAGAATATTCGTGTGTTTGGTCACATGCCTAATACTTAAATAGTTAAGTAATTAGTCATGTGAAACGGAAAGCAAAGGCTAGCCTGTTTGGGCCCATCACACAAAAGAGGTACTGTAGCACAATTTAATGCTTTATAATTTGCTCAGATAGAAAGGAGTGAATTGCAGTTTGTTGTTTATCGGGCTGCATAGCAGCAAACCAGTCAGGGTTTTAAACTGTGTCCACTGGTGAAATCTCCTACAATGGGCACGTGAGCATCAGAACCAGACAATGGACAATGGAAGAAGGTGGCCTGGTCTGTTGAATCAGGTTTTCTTTTACATCATGGAGATTGTCAGAAGGCATGTGTCACAGGGAGGAGATGGCACCAGGACTGCACCACAGGAAGAAGGTGGAGGCAGCGTGATGCTCTGTATTCATGTATATTCTTATTTAAAACATAACAAAAAACAAAAATTGTTGCATCCTAAGTGCTTCCTCATAGCAGTGGCCTCTTTTTTAAAAATTATAATTTAGGATTGATTTGAGGAACATATTTAAGATCTTCAGAATTTAAGGTGTCGATTTGGCCTCCAGATTTGAGCATCTGTTGGATGTCCTGGGGTAACAAGTCTGATTAATGATCATTACTTTTTGCTAATCTCTTTGTGTTAGATACCACAGCACGCATTTAGAAGTCTTGTGGAGTCCAGGTTTGTGTAGATGCCCTTATGCAGAATGACGTATGGACTTATGGAGAGACTGATGTATGGAGGGCCTTGCTCAACTTGGTGGTGCTGGGGTTTGAACCTTCTGATCAGTAGTCCAATGTCTAGACCACTAAGCTACCCCTGCCCTGATCAGTCATTCAGGGTGACTCAAATTTGTTTAGATGACAGAAGATGGATCTACAGAATATTAGACAGATGTTTATTGTTTATTGTTCTAGACAGTTTATTGTTACGGCTGGTCGACATTAACCATAACATTCACTCACTAACATTACTCATAAGAAAGTTAGACATTAACTTAAAGATTTGTTACCTAAAAACTGGGGATAGAGCATTTTTACATTAGCAACTTGAGTCTTAAGAATTTTTTGAGTCAGCAGTGCCACCTTGTGATTATTTTGCTGTATTGCTTTATTTATAATCCAGCACACCCAGATTTATACACTTTTATCATTCTTCTGTTAATATTTTGACAACACAAAAAGTCCAGGTGTGTGTGTGTGTCTGTGAGAGTTACTAACCTTGTCTATATTATTTTGTAAATGCCATTATTATTATGTATCAATGCATATGTTTGAGGATAATACACAACTAATTGCAATTCGAAGCTCAAAAGATGTACTATTAAACCTACTTCGCTCTGTGTGTGAGTGAGTGTGTGTGTAGTCAGTCGTCATACACAACCATGACATTGCCGTGGATCTCATACTCCACAGTGCTCCAGTCGAGCACATTTCCACGTGGCACTCTGTGTTTCAGGTTGGAGTACAGAGCATTAATTTGGATGCGTGACAGAGCGAAGTCCCACATGTTCACATCCGTCATCTCACCCACAAAGCTCTGCGTTACCTCAAAACGCCCCAGGTGTGTGTCAGGGTCCTGGCCAAGCAGCACAGTACCATGAGGCCGGATCTTATGGCCTGGTCTGTAGATCTGTCGTGTGCTGCGGCGTCCGTCCACATGGAAGGCGGCGAGGCCGGTACTGGAGTCCCACGTCAGACACAGGTGAGTGCGGAAGCTGGAGAGGGGTTTAAGGCGGAATAGTGCACCATCTCCGCCCAGGTAGAAAGAGATCCGTCCATCGCTCTCACGCCACATGTTGAGCTCATCTGTGCTGTTGGTACGATATGCAAAGAGGATGATCTGTCGCTCATCCTGCAGCTCAGTAGCGATGCGCATGCACAGACTAAATGCTGACAGAGAGAGAGGCTTCTGAGGACTGAGCTTTACAAAACTGAAATCTGTCTCATAAGGAAACAGGAGAACCTTCCCATTCAGACCTCCTGCAGAGAGACAGAGAAAGAGGGAGAGAGAGAGGAACAAAAGTCTCAGAGACACCTATTGTGTATAAGAATATAATAAACAATGAGATATTGTGATGATGCGTTACTGTCTCCTATAACATTTACATTTCGGCATTTGGCAGACGCTCTTATCCAGAGCGACTTACAAAAAGTGCTTTAAAGTTTACATCACTGGATACGTACTTACACTGGGTTAACTGGGTTAATAACTAAGTGCCATTAGTCCAACTCAACTGGGAAGTGAACATTTTTAGTTTTTTATGCTCTGTGATATTTTTGAGTTTTCTTTCGCACCTTTAAAAATACTCTTTTATTTCATATAATAAATTGTAAGTTCTGTTATCTTGGAGCAGGGGCATTCCTCCTGTCTTGAGGGCTGATTGAGGAAGGTTTGAACTGCCTTCTTACTCTGTGAGCTACTGTACCGTGTATGTTAATAAGTCCAGAGTTTCAATCCTCATCAGTCGTCTTTACAAAATGCAGCTAAAACATACTTAAGTAATTTAAGTACAATAATTAATTGTACTAGGGGTTGGAGACCTAGAGCTCGTCATTTCCCTGGTCGTCCAAGATACATCACAGTACAGTACACAGTCTTACCCCTACACTGTAGTGAAATTCTACCTCTACAAGGCCCTCAGATTAGAGCCTTACGACCTAGTTAGTGTAGTTAGCGGGCATCCTACCCACTGGTTTTGTTTTCATTTTGTTTATAGTTTAGATTGACCGCTGCGCATAAGTTAGGAAGTGTTTTGTTTAATTTATTTCTTTGATTTAGGCTCTGCTCGTGGCTCCCACCGTAGAATGTGTTATTTAACATCTTGTATGTATTTTCTGTGAATATTATTTCTTTCTCTACTTATACTATTAGTTTCCCCTTTGTGTTTTAGTGCTTTAAATGACAAAAGTTTGCTAAAACTCAGCGCTACTCTTGAGTTGGTCTCATTCTTGTTCATAAGTGACTTCTCAAATAGTTATCAGTGACGGTCTTCAATATATTAACTTCCTTTTTTATTTATTTTTATTATATTGGGCTCCTATCCCCCTTAGACAAGAGAAACTGTAACAAATTATTAGGAAACTGTACTGTAACAGAGCCGTTATAATCTCAGGCTTTACAGAGTATAAGTCATAGACACACCTTAAACTGTTCAGAGGAGATTATTGTGTATTTTGGATGAACGCCTTCAGCTTTCAGTATAGTTTTACAGTCTAGAAAGAAATAAAAGTCAGCAAAGATCTTTGAGTTAAAAGGTGTGTCCAAACCTTTGACTGGTAATATATACTGTAGGTGATAAACACTACAGTCACCTTTAACAGTAAATCACTTTTCTAACTTAAGGTCCACCATGTGCTCATTAAATAGTCCACCCTGTAATCACGGCTCCCGTGACAGGGTGGACACGGTCACATAGTTTTTGTGATTTTTGTTTTGATTTTATTATCATTTTCCTAAAACTAAAATATATTGAGTATTGACTCTTATGTTGTAAACAGCTATAACCACTTTTTAAAAACAATAATGCCTTTGAGTGAGCAGGAATAATTAAAATAATCCATCACAGATGAATAGGCTTATTTCATACACACCTTTAGTGGCAGAGGTGAGGGACAGCAGAGAGAAGAGCACAACAAGTCGGGCGAGCATCTTACTGCAAACACACACCAGAACCAAAAATTTGAATTTTCAATTTGTTAAGATTTAGACATCCAAAAAGATTACAATAACAATGATCTCAAAACTTGGCTTTAAATACTACTACTACTACTACTAATAATAATAATAATAAAATAATTATACTATATTTTTTTTACAGAATGCTATGCTGCTAAGTGAATTGAGGTTTTTAGATTTTTTCAGTTTTCAGATGCTAAAAAATCTTTGTGTAAAAAAAAAATCCTAGCTTCTGAAATGTGTTACAATAAGTGATGCTGATAAGCTGCTAATAAATGGCAAATAAATCTAAATAATAAAACCACTGAATTAAATGTTGAAATGGACATACTCACTGTGCAGTGTTCTCCAACAAGACCAGGAATCTTAAACTTCACACACACTCACACACACAGACACAAACACACAGCACAAATGTCCTGTATCCTCTTTGCACGGTAGTGACATCATCATCCAGACAAGAGCCTCTGTGTTAAGTCTAGCAGTCATTTGATGTGCTTAATCATACTCACACACACACACACACACACACACACACACACACACACACACACACAATTCATCTGTTGATTTGTTATCATAAGTTTTGCTAAGTTTTCATTTTAAATCAATCAATCAACCAATCAATTGATTACTATACAGAAGGCAGGATTTGTCCCATTTAAAAAATGTCAGTGTTCAGTGGGAGTGTGTTACGCATGGATGCAAGTGCAGACAGTGGTTTATTAAAGTGGAGTTTAAATATAATTGAACACATGTACAAACAGGAATATGAATACAATAATTATGGACAGAACTAGACATATTCCAGTCAAATTTCAGAAACACTTAATTCCATCGTCTTTCCTGATTTTTATTTCTTTCTACACTGTAAAACAATACTGAAGGCGTTTATCTAAAACACACAATAATCTCCTCTGAACAGTTGATATTGAGATGTTTATCTGCTCCTTCTGCTCTGTAAAGCTTCATAACGGCTCTAATCTGAGGTGCTGGTTGTTAATTGGTGATTTCTGAGGCTGGTGACTCTAAATGAACTTCTCCTCTGCAGCTTGTTTTCCTGGGAAGGTCTTCATGAGAGACAGTTTCATCATGGAGCTTGATGGTTTGTGCAAATGCACTTATTATTCAATGAAATTATTTTTATTGTTAAATACATCATGGAAAAAGCTGATGATAAAAAAAACACACCAGCAAGTCCACCAGTAAATGGTACAAAATATGCAAATTAAAAATTTTGGACTGACTAATTATCCAATTAAATCCGATTGTGGCATGACCTTAAGCAGGTTAAACCCCTCTAATGTGACTGAATTTAAACAATTCTGTATAAAAGAGTGGGCCAAAATCCCTCCACAGCAATGCGAAAGACTTATTACGAGGTATGGCAAATTCTTGACTGCAGTTGTTGCCACCAGACAGACCCACAGACCCACAGACAGACCCACAGACAGACAGACAGACAGACAGACAGACAGACAGACAGACAGACAGATAGATAGATACTTTATTGATCTTAAAGAAAATTACAGATTTAAAAACTGCATTTCATATTTACTCTGGTTATCTTTGTATAATATTAAAACTTGTTTGATGATCCCCAGCATTTAAGTGTGACTAATATGAAAAAAATATAAATAAAAAAAAGCAAAGGCCAATTATTTTTCACTGCAGTATGTATTTACAGTTCATTTCTCTCGGCTTTATTTTTAAAAACTGCTAGACTAGTAGAAGTCCTGACATGTTGTAGACCATCTGATTATCAGTGAATGAGAAAAGGAAGACACCAGTTTCAGCTTCCACTGTTGTTCTTTAAAAGCTTTATATTGTAGGAGTTTATCCTTATGTGAGACTCGGATCACATCAGAATTAAATCCAATCAAGTCTAAAAAAGAAAAAGAAAAGAGCAGATTTGATTAAATTCCTCATAAGAAACATTATTGTGACACAACACACAAAATAAAAAATTCAAGCGCACAATGTAAAATCTGGGTAAATTAAGTTTTTTATAATATACATTTAAATTTACATTTTTGCGTTTGGCAAACATTCTAATACAGAGCAATTTATGAAAGTGCTTAGAAGTTTCCGTATTTGGACAGATCGTTATACTGATGCTTTAACTCTCTGAGGTCGCCAGTCATGCCAGCGTAACCAGCGTCTTTTTTTTCCTTATCAGTGTGTACTGTACACTTACAATAACAACAAAAGTGTGATTTTGCGAAATAAGAAAAAATAAACGGTGTGCATGTTCTTTCTCTTCGTGAACTGTTTTTAAAAAAACGTCACTAAAATAAACTGAAACTTTGTGAAAACAAGACACACAGACATGAGACATACTTATATCTATAGAAAGCTTGATAAAGTAATTGTTTGATAAAGTAATCAGTATGACCACACCCACGGGCTACTTTGGCTTTGTTATTACAATCGTCCACGTAAGACGCGCGCGACATGTAAATGCCCCCTGATCAATGTCATAAGAAGCATGACGTTTTTTACATGGGATTCACTGAAGGTTCATCGCGTTGTTATGATTCTGAGATGCTATTTGTATCTGTTGGAAATCTCTCTGCTCTTGTGTGTTGGAACTGTGTCTGTTCTAGGTGGGTGTGGCCTGTTAATCAGCTAAAGCTGGTGATTGGTTCTACTCTACATCCTATCCTGATATGAGGACCGCCCCAAACACTCAGCGTTGGCCCTTTTTGATCTGTCGTGTGCTAGTATTTTTGAAATTCTGATTGACTGTTGTATGTTTTGTCATTTGTTTTTGAGTGCCAGAGAGAAAGAGAGTTTGTGTGTCATAGTCTGTGTTGTCTCTGTAAAACCCTGTAAGGACTGACTCTCCTGTTTATCTGAACCCTTGCCTGTTTGACTATGATATGGATTCCGATTCGGCTGCATATAAGCATTGGCATTTTCAACTCTCTTCATACTCTCTTCATAAGTGAAGTAGGAGGTTAGACGCCATTTCCTTTTGTATATATTTTTACCCTGTTTATTGTTTATGGAGGTAGATAAGCTAATTTGTATTTTGTTTTCTTTAATTTCATTTCAGGTTACTTAGATTTAAAACCAAGACAGTTTTGTTTATTGTTTTGGCTTGTCTTCCGTTCTTCATACGTCGCTTGACACATCCGAGATGAACTGACACATCTAAGATGAGATCATCGCGCTAATTACGATGTGGCTAAGTTGGTTCTTCGAGCTCACCTGTTGTTGATGATTAGTATAGCTGGATTGAGTTGTTCAGGATTATTGCGCGCTCGTGCGTTGGTTTAAAAGGCGATCTGCATCGACAGTAGAAACACTGATCACAAGCCCTTTGATTGGTTGACGAAATGGAAAAAGAGCGGCTTAATTTTTTTTTTGGAACACGTGTTATGCGCTGAAATGCCCCCCTGCCATAAATTGCCCCCCCCCTTCATAATCGCTATTAAATATTATATTAGAACATAAATTTATAGGTTAATGGTTTACAAATTACAAATTACATGAGACAATCAAATAAAATAAGCAATATGAAAATAAATATGTTGTATATGAAAAAATAGAAATAATATTTTTTCAATTACATGGATACTTTTATATTGTTTATTATAATAAAATAAGTTTCGTCCAATTTATCATTATAAAAAATATTTATTTTATAATATATATAATTATTTATTTGCATATTCATGACAAACCCCTGAAAAATAAATGTGTCACAAAATAAACAATATACAAGAATTTGTATTAATGGTCTTGGTGGCTGTCTTGTGCCGAGGGTTTATTATAATAGTAATATCATATTTGATAATAATAAACCTATGAATTTATATTCTAATATAATATTTGATAGCGATTTTGTGCAAGATACTTTTCTTTTCCTACGTGAGTCAGTACGTGTCAGTCGTGCTCTTTAACCAATCAGATGTGACCTCGCCATTTCAACCGATCATAACCCACCAGGAGCGCAGTCTAAATCCTGTTAACATGAAAAAAACCTGCTACCGAGCAGGTTCAAGCTTACGGATATGTTGCTATGACAGCAAATGCGAGAAGGGCATCAAAGAACAAAACAATCCAAGATCAGGACAAATCCACAACAATCAAATTCAGCTAACTGAGTTAGCGACGTACGAAGAACGGACCCCTGAACTAGACTGGCATGAAACTAGAATAACAAACTAACCACAAGTTAACCAGCATTTCACAAGTTTAAATCAACAGATGCAAGACAAAGGAAACAGAACTTAAACAGGCCATATATCATTAAACTGACACCTCGGTTCAGGTGAGTGCTCCCATCAGCATCAAGAGTCTCTGGGTGCAAGGCGCCCTCTAGGGGCTAACCCTGACAATTTTTCACTTGGTTTTGGCTAACATATAACACTGCCATGAATATAAGTGAGTTTATCATGTATTTCACCAAGTCCGTGGTAGTTTTAGCTATACAAAATACTGGCTTGTTAACAAATACTGTACCTGTCTGCGGCGTAATGTAACAAATGAGGTGTAAATGCTTAAAATGCTGTAAATGCGTGCAGTCTACAGCCCATCAACAGATATTTATGCATTCTATGGGCCATCAGCAGATATAGACACATATGCATGCTAACCTTTTTATTTTTGTAAAAATTACTGCATCACACATACTGAGTACTTGCAGAGACATTTTGTAAATATGTAATTAAGTTGTACCTGATACAGTCATGCAGTAAATACAGTACTGTGTGTGTGTGTGTGTGTGTGTGTGTGTGTGTGTGTGTGTGTGTGTGTGTGTGTGTGTTAGTAACTCACAGTAGTTTCTCGAGTTTACAGTTTGGATCCTTCAATAGATCAAACAGCAGCTTCACCTTTGATTCTCCTGGTTGATTACCAGACAGATTCAGTTCTCTCAGGTGTGATGAGGGGTTTGACTTCAGGGCTGAAACCAGAGCAGCACAACCTTCATCTGCAATACTGCAGCGTATCAGCCTATAGAGGGGCAACAATTACAGATACACACACACTTACTTTTACTCACACATGCTGCTTATGTAGTATATGTTCCAGGGCTGTACTATACATCGTTTCAGCATCATCATCGCAATGTACGCATGCACGGTAGTCACATCGCAGCAGTCACGATGCAGGGCAAAATTAAAAAACAATTGTGTGTGTCTAATTTAAAAATGTACTTTCTATTCACGGATCTATATGTGGCAACGCCGTGGTAGGGCAAATGAATGTAAAATTTGGTAGACCCGATTACGCCACCCCCAAGTTAACCGGGGAAATAACACCCATAAGGAACAGAGGTTCGCTAGGCTAATAAACGAGGGGCAAGGGTACAAATGTACAAACTTTATTATAATTTACTATTTAAAAACAGTTTAAAGAAAACCAGCACTCCATAGCATGCAATGCCAAATATCATCACTCCATAGCATGCAATACCGAATATCCGGAGAATCATCACATACAATAAAACACGAACACGGCACTCTGTGTACACACACACACACAATAGAAATGAAAGAAAACACAAACAAGAACAATAAATTCGGGCACAGGCTTCGGGGCGGCCAAAGCCGACTAAAGGAAGTATCAACCTTACAGGTGCACTTCATACATATCCACACCTTCACGCAAAGGAAAAACCGTGAACACCAGCTGCGCTGCACTTCAAACAGTTACACTACCCACCAGTATTTAAAAGCTAGCCTCCCAACCCAACCGTACCCAAAATAAACAGACACAAAATAATATATATAAACAAAAACAAATGCAACAGATAAAGAATATTCTTGTTGCCTTAAACACAAAGACAAACAGACAAAAAACAACAACAACTATTACAATTTAACCAATAAAGAAAATAAAGAAAAACAAAACAAATATAAATTAACACAGTTCGGACAGCTCACCAAAATATCACACAAAGGTCAGAGTTCTCCCAACGCTATATTATGGCATCTTCCACCGTAACTTCAGACCACCAGAGGGCAGCCCTGAACCATTACTGCTGTCACGGCAAATAAAATAACAAAAAGGCAGTTCACAAAACCACCGAAGAAGAAACACCGAAGACAAAACAACAAAGAAGAGACGACGAAGAAGGACCAACGGAGAAGAGACAGCAGCGCCGTCCTCAGTCAAGGCGGAAAGTTAATACCTCCGCTCTCACAAGGCGCATCAACACTCATGTGTTCGTAGCTTACCAGATGACCCGTTGTGCCGCGCGAGTTGTAACGCCGCCCACAGTTCGCAGTAAGCCATGCAGGGTAACGCCAGCACAAAAGAAACTCTGTGGCTAGCAACAAGTGAAAAGTCTGACTCTGCCGAGTGGCAATAATCCAATGGACACGCTAATGGAGAAGCTCGACCAGATGACACTTATCCCACAGACGCACCACACCTTCGGTCCATACACACACCATGAAAGCGGTATCGTTTGTGACGTACGCCAGGTGGGACAAAAACCAGCCTTAAATACCATTGGGGACCATTCTGATTGGCTACCATTAGTAACGAATCACCTACCTGTGAACCAAAGGGGAAGACCCCACTGTCCACATTGCCACATATACTTGTGTAATATAAAGTAATTAACTCATATTTAACGGTTCTTTAAAAACTACAAAGCACACGTTGCTTCACCTACTTCATGCATGCAGTCTCTGTGTGCGCATGGAGAAATAGGCGCGGGATGGGAGTAAGGCGCCGAAATGGAAGATTTGGTCGCAAAAAGAAACGCAACGTTGGACATATGGAAGTATTTTGGATAAAAAAAGGATGATGCAAAGAGTGACTGGCAGTTGTTGCCACAACTCGCAGAAACACAACGAATTTGTTTGACCATTTAAGTCGGCACAACAAAGTACTGTATGACGAATGCAAAGCTAGATCAGTTAATGGATACAGAAGCACCAAATTGGTGTATTTAAATATTTATATTTAGTTTAGTTTGCTGACGACACTGTCATGGTGGGCCTGATCACCAACATTGATGAGTCTGCCTACCTGGAGGAGATTGGAAATCTGGAAAACTGGTGCCAGAAAAACTGAACGTCAGCAAGACAAATGAGCTGATAGTGGACTTTTGTACGAAGCAGGAGAGGAACTACCAGACCCCCGTCATCAACATGAGCCCAGTGGACAGAGTGGACAGCTTCCGATACCTCGGTGTTCACATCACGCAGGACCTGGCATGGTCCTGTCACATCAACACTGTGGTGAAAAAGGCCCAACAGCGTCTCTACCACCTCAGACGCTTGAGAGACTTCAGACTGCCCTCTAAGGTGCTCAGGAATTTCTACTCCTGTACCATAAACAGCATCCTGACAGGAAACATCACGGCCTGGTTTGGAAACGGCACCATGCAGGACAGACGAGCTCTACAGAGGGTGGTGCGATCAGCTGAGCGCATCATCCGCACCGAGCTCCCTGACCTGCACTTGATCTACAGCAAGCGGTGCTGGACCAAGGCCAGGAAGATTGTGAAGGACCTCAGCCATCCTAACAATGGACTGTTCTCTCTGTTGCAGTCAAGAAAGCGATTCCGCTCCCTGAAGGCCAACACAGAGAGACTGAGGAGGAGCTTCTTCCAGCAGGCCATAAGGTCTCTCAATCACACCACCACACAGAACTAATAACATCTTTTTAAACTCCCAAAATTGCCTGGACAATCATGGACAATTATGGACACATTCATACACACTTGCACTACATATAAAATTTAAATTTCTGGACCATTGCACATGACACTTTAATAAGTCACTTTTTATGCATATTTGCACAACCACTGTCACTTTCAAATTTTATATATATCCTTTTTTTCTTCTATATTTCTATATTTTCTAATATTTTTATTATGCCCTTATTTGTACAGTTTATTTTACTAGTTAATTGTTTTTTTTTTTTTTAGTATCTTTTATTCATATTTGTTATTTACGTATAAGTGTTTTGTTTTATCTTTTTAAGGTCACTGGCGGTCGTATAAGCATTTCACTGTACAGTATATCGTACTGTGTATGACTGTGTATGTGACAAAATTTGAATTTGAATTTGATATTTACTTTCTGCAACAGCTCTGAGAAAGAAACTATATTTTTTAATAGAGTTGTTAAAAAGTTTAATGTAATCTTTTTTGTTAGCTGATGACCAATACTAGTTTTACTTTGGGTAACAAAGTATGCAAAACTAGAGTATGAAAAGAGTATGTCCTCTTTTCATTCACAAAATGAGTTCCCTTTCATCAGGGTAAAAGCAACATTCATTATTCATTTCATAACATATTAGAACCTTGATTTGCCTGAATTGACAGTGAATAAGGTGAGTCAAGCTGTTTATAAAACAACCCTAAATAAGCTTAAAAAAGTATTTTATTTCAGGGTTTTGATTATACTTTTACATTTTTTTATTCTTTAAAAATGCCGCCAAAATTACCCCAATTATTCTTGAATTATTATTTGATTTTTAAGCAGTTCAAAACACCTGATGAACATAAATTTGTACACATCGCAATATATATCGCAATGTATATTTTTCCCAATATCGTGCAACCCTAATATGCTCCGTGTATGTTAGTTACGGTCTATGTTAAACAGTTATGTCCCTGATGGTCATTACAGTTTTGACCCTGTTTCTGTCTTTCAGATTCTTGTACCTGCCTCGACCTGTTTACTTTATTTGCTGATCACCCAAACCTTTTTTCATTTGCCCTTACCGAGGATTAATGGGAGATAGAGGGGTTGTTATTTTATGTACACTTTATACTTCACCTGAGAGCGCACGCTACACGGCTACGTAATGCTCTCTCTGTCTCTCTCTCGCCGGTGTCTTAAGGAGGCAGAGGCTGGTGCTTTGCCTCTGTCTCTTTCTTTATGTGCTTTTTCTTTTCTTTTCTTGACTTCGTCTTTGTCTTTGTCTTGTCCCTGATACCTTACCCGTGCTACCTAATATTCGCACGAAGTGCGGAGGTACCAGGACCCTTATATAGACGCATTGCCAGGTGCGGCTCGTTCAGGCCAATTGCCTGACGGCAGTGTTGACCGTGTGTCTAAATGGCCATGCCTTTGCCTGTTCAGACCGTTCCAAACAGTGCGAAGCATTTTTGCACAGCTCTGCCCCTTGTGAGACCCGCATTGTTACAGTACCCCCTCCTTTACGGACGGCTCCCGACATCCGAGAGTCAATCTGGACCCCACAAAACTCTTTACTAGGTTCAGGGTCCAGTGTATGCCGCCGCTCACTCACCTTGGGTGGGTGTATGGGGGGGAATACGGAGCGTGATGGACGCCGGTTTGGTATGGGCCTGCCTAAAATCAGGGACGGTATATGGAGCCTTAGGCTCTGTCTCCATGAGTGGAGGTGAGGCTTCGCGCCTATAGCCGGGAAAGCGACTGGCTAGGCACTTCGAGCGGCTTTTATGGGGTGGAGGAGATGGTTCCCATCTGGAGCTGGCGGAATGTCTGGCCTGACGCTCACGAAGGCAGTTATCCACCCGGATGGCTAGCCTATAAAATTCCTCCAGATCCTGTGGAGGATCACGTATGGCTAGCTCATCCTTCAGCCGCTCTGAGAGCCCTTGAGTATACGCAGCAATACTCCACCCCGAGCTGGCGGCCCGGGTACTAAACTCGACTGTGTAGTTAGTTGCCGATCACCCCTCTTGACAAATGTCCACACAGTACTGATCCATTCCACATAGTACTGATTAATTTTGCACATCCACACACGTGGTTTTGCACTCACTGTGGACATTCTGAACATTCACTTGTACACTAGTGGCCACTGCACAACTACACATTCGGGGACATTAGTTAAATTATCACAAGTCACTTTAAATATATCACTTTCAAGCATATTTGCACACCCCACTGGACGTTCTGTTACCCTGATGCACAGTCCCTTTAAACACTTTAAATCTGTGACATTTCTATTTATACTCAATTTATATTCAACCTCATTCATTTACATTTAGGCATTTGGCAGACGCTCTTATCCAGAGCGACTTACATTTTTATCTCATTACACATCTGAGCAGTTGAGGGTTAAGGGCCTTGCTCAAGGGCCCAACAGTGGCAACTTAGTGGTTGTGGGGTTTGAACCTGTGATCTTCTGAACCATAGTCCAATTGCTTAACCACTGACCTACCCCACACAAACAGTCCTAAATTCTATATCTCTGTATTGCTCAGCTGTTCTTATTTTCTTATTTTCCATATTTTTCATATATTTTTCATATATGTTTCTTATATTGCATATTTTGTACTGTACAGTTATGTTATTTTACTTTAATTCTATATTTTATTTTATTCTTTCTTAGTTAAATTTACCTTCTGTTTTTCTTTATATATTTATTTTCTATTTCATAGTCTTTTATTTTAAGGTCACAGGCAGTTGTCTAAGCATTTCACTGCATATCGTACTGTGTATGACTGTGTATGTGACAAATAAAATTTGAATGGAAAGAAGGGGCGACACTACACTACTCGCCGTATGCGGATGGTAAAAAGTAGCCCTAAGTGCCTTAATGAAGGCACTTATGGTGGTGTGTTCGGAGAGGAGGTGCTGCCACACTGCAGTAGCCCACTCTAGTGCTCTGCCTGTGAGCAGAGACACCATAAATGCAATCTTCAACTGTTCTGATGGAAATTGGGAAGGTTGCAGCTCGAATATGAGTGAGCACTGCAGGATAAGGCATTACACCTCTCTTGCCCGTATATGGCTGTGGGGATGGGGTAGTTGAGCCACTGATCCAGGGGTGCCAGTCGACTCCGGAATCGACTCGCAGCCAGATGGAAACCCGGAAGTGGCGCGTGCCTTGAGCTGCACAAAAACTAACTCAAGGCGCTAAGTAACCCCATGCATCTCCGAAATCAACGTGGTTAGTGCTTTCTCATGCCTATCAAGCACTCTCGCTTGACCCTCAACTATTTCCTGCATCCTCTCCAAGCTCTTCTGATGGTGCAAATATTCTGTTACGTGGCGCGGTATTGAGAGCTGCACCACAAGATGTTTTAATGGTTTATAAGAGCCCTGACGCAGGGCTTTAGAGGGGATCAACGAAATAGGAGGCTGTGAGAGTGCTTGTGATCAGCACGGGAAGACCTTTCCGTTTGGAGATGGCGTGGGATTATTAATTAAGGGAACTTAAAAGGAAACAAATGAAAACTAATAACACAAAATAAACAGTTCCACCGTCTTTGAACAGATGGGGCTCTGAAAAACAAAACAAAACTATATCCTTTCAAGGCGTTTGCCCTTACTGAGGATTTATGGAAGAGAGAGGGTTCTTGATTCATACAAATTCACATTTCATACAAACTTAAATAATTCTTTTGACTGTGTAAAGCTGCTTTGCGGCAATGAAAATTGCTAAAAGCGCTATACAAATAAAATTGAATTGAATTGAATGTACACTTTATACTTCAGCGTCTTACGGAGGCAAAGGCTAAGGCTTTGCCTCTGTCTCTTTCTTTGCACGCTTTTTCTTTTCTTTTCTTTACTTGACCTAGTCTTTGTCTTTGTCTTGGCCCTAATACCTTACCGGTGCTACCTAATATTCGCACAAGTGCGGAGGTATCAGGACCCTTATATAGACGCACTGCCAGGTGCAGCTCGTTCATACTGAGCGCATCGTTACAGTATGAGAGTGTCTCTCACATCCACCATCGAGTCCACACTGAGTTGATTCATGTTCTTCAACATTAAACTCCTGTGACAGCATGCCTTCAGTCAATGCCTTTTCCAATCTCTATGCCACACTCTATGCAAAAGGAAAGTGTACATCGAGCACCAAGGTCAGCCCTGCTGTGTGCACCGAAGGGACTAAAAAAACTGCTGCGTATCAGACCAGTGAATAATGTGTTTTGGCCACTTACTTATAATTTTCTCTAGCTAGCTTATTTAGCACCAACTCCAGCCAGGTGTTGCTTCTCTCAATCCCATCTATCCCTGCTTAGTTTTTCTGTGTCTCTAACTCATTTGAAGAATTTTTTCACGTCCATCTATGGGAGTTGATAATGTTTGAGATGAAATAAGAACATTGTTACTGTTTATTAAAACTCATTTTACACTATTTGTGATATCATGATTAATGCTGCTTGTTTTCGGGTGCTGAAAGTCGAACTTCACCAGCTATGACCAGCACGCTGCCGTGCATGCACACACACTTGGACTGCAAAGGGTGACTTGATTCAAATGTCTTGCTTTGAGTTAAAAAAAAATATATATTATTGTCCATTATAATCAGTTCAAGTTTTTAAATAATTGCAGGATAGGTTCTTTAAATTTAAGTTTTTACTGTGGTACGGCAGATAAACACTAAGGCAAATGTTGCAGTAACCTTTTAGGCCATGTTCACACGGGCGTTAAACTTCCTCCAGATCCTGTGGAGGATCACGTATGGCTAGCTCATCCTTAGGCGGTAAATTTTTGAATAAACAAACGCGCTCTGAAAGTCCTAGACGTTTATGTTGCAGTTTGTAGTGGCGCTTAATTGACTTCTAAACTGGCGTTGGTTTGGCTCTGTCTAACACCAGCCTGCAGCCCAAATTGTAGTTTGAGTGTTAACCTGTGGAGGCAGTGTCGGGAACTGGCTATAAAAGCCCTTGTCGTTTTATTTGAGGTGCCTCCTTTTAATATGGATCATTTTGCTATATTAGACATTAATTTTCTTGTTTTAATAATACTCGTAATACGGCAACGTAGGGAGAGAAAAAAAAATTGGCATGCAAGTTTTCCAATTGCTGTCGGATGTCAGTTTCCACTTTCGATTGTGTGCTGCAACCAGTATGTGATTTGGTGTTAGCCCCGAAAGGAGACTACTTGTCGTTTTTTTTCCCACATTTTCCTATGTATAGCATGTAGGATCATGGGAAATATCCGGTCCTCTAAAGTGTAAAATGAATGCGAAGAAAACGCACTAAAAGCGTTTTCTTTGTGTTCCTTGGGATTTGAACGCCAAGGAAAAGCTGCATTCAACGGTTTTTGACGCTGTATAAAAGCACAGCCGGACCAACACAGGACAACAAAGCCTTTGTGAACATTTTCATTGACTCCTTGGGGTAGAAAAACCTCGGCGCTTGATCCGCGATCACCGGACACCAAGAACGCCAGAAAAACGTAGATTTTAACACCTGTGTGAACAAGGCCTTAGTGACGCTGGTGATAATGACAATCAAATAAACAGAATATGAAAGTAATGATCTGACCTCAGTGTCTCCAGTGTACAGTGTGGATTCTCCAGTCCTGCAGAGAGCAGCTTCACTCCTGAATCCTGCAGGTTATTGTCACTCAGGTCCAGTTCTCTCAGACTGGAGGAGTTTAAGCTGAGAACGCAGGACAGAACTCTACAGCTTTCTTCTGTGAGATCACACCGACATAGCCTGGGAGAGAATAATTATACATCAGAGCACTGACATCTCTTTCTCTCTCTCTCTATCTCTCTTACACACACACACACACACAGAGCTAGGCAAAATACAGTACATCTTTAAAAAACACAAAAAAACGTAGACAAATTAGAAGCACAAGGATTAGATTTCGGATCAGCTCAAATATATATAATAAAATAAATTTAAAGGGAATATATTGATATAAAATTTATGTTTATGATATAAATGTAACTGCCTATATCTGATTCTCTCTCTTTCTTTCTCTCTTTCTCTCTCTCTCTGTGTGAGAGAAAGAGAGACACACACAAGTTTGTTCTGCAAAAGACAATAAACACCATTTTCTGAATCTTTTACCTGCCACTGACACAGGTTTTAGGAGCCACTATAACCTTCACATTAACGATTACAAAAGATAATTAAACAGAAAGATTTACAAAAATAGAGACACACAATCACTTTGCATACAACAGACATGAGATATACACACAGTATGTAGAAATTTGTTGTGTTTACTGAGTCTGGTTCAAAAGCATACTGTTTATAGTAAATTACATATAAGCACTGTCACAAACACAATTGCAGGCTGAATTATCTATTGTGACCAAACTGTAGCAGGTGGAGATATAGTGTTTTAACACTGATTATTGGTCTCAAGTGATTTTGTAAAATTTCAATACTGTGTCAAATATCTTGCCCTCCCAGGTTAAACTATTTTGCACATTTTTGCCCCCATTAAACTGAAAAGTATAATTACTTTTTTTCCCCTCTCCATGTTGTTGACATCACAGTATAATCATCTCAGTATAATCCAAACCTCATTTCCTCAAAATTATCCATATTCCTATATGGACTGCATGGTGTGTGGTTGGTGTTGTTGGAGGTACTGTGAAAAGTGAATTTTTCTACCGTTCTAACATATAGGTGGAGTATATTGTTTCCCAAATTTTGTGTTTTGCACTTGGAATTATAGTGACCAGACTGACTGGGTTATTCAAAAAAGTACAAATAAAATATTGTTTTGTATTGTATGTCGGTTAAAATAATTGTTTATAAATGTATAACGTATTGTTTTTTTTTACAATTTATTTGTAATACTTTTCTTAAAATCTTAGTGTATACAACATACATTGGTGACATTATACTTTGACCTCCATTCAATAAATACAGACTGATTATTCTGTATGTTCTCTAGTGAAGTTTGGCGTTCCGCAGGGTTCAGTTTTAGGTCCACTGCTTTTTTCCCTTTACATGCTTCCTCTGGGCAACATAATCCGTAAGCATGGTTTTAGTTTTCATTGTTATGCTGACGATACACAGTTATATGTCTCAGCAAAACCTGATGAGAAAAAACAGCTTACTAAAATTGAGCAATGTGTGCAGGACATAAGAAATTGGATGCTAATTAACTTCCTTCTGCTAAACCCGGATAAGACAGAAGTTCTAGTCATAGGACCGCATACAGCTAGGAGTAAAATTTTAGATCACACCGTAACTTTAGATGGCCTTTCTGTTCCATCAAATGCAACAGTGAAAGACCTTGGTGTGATTATTGATTCCAGCCTTTTATTTGAAGCTCATGTAGATAATATTACCAGGATAGCATTCTTTCACCTCAGAAATATTGCCAGGATAAGAAATTTATTGTCGCTAAACGATGCAGAAAAACTAGTTCATGCTTTTATTACCTCTAGGTTGGACTATTGTAATGCCTTACTGTCTGGTTGTTCAGCTAGATGCATAAATAAGCTTCAGCTAGTCCAGAATGCAGCAGCGACAGTCCTCACTAGAACCAGAAGATATGAGTACATCACCCCTATCTTATCTTCACTGCATTGGCTCCCTGTGAAATTTCGCATTGATTTTAAAATACTACTCTTGACATATAAAGCATTAAATGGTCTCGCGTCGCAGTACCTGAGCGAACTGCTAGTGTCTTACGATCCGCCACGCCTACTTCGATCAAAGGATGCAGGCTGCTTGTCAGTACCGTGTATTATGAAAAATACAGCTGGGGGCAGAGCTTTTTCTTACAAAGCCCCAAAATTATGGAATAGTCTTCCAAATGTGATTATTAATTAGTTTATGTACAGTGTTTCATTTGATTTTATCCGCTACTACGTGCTAAAGGAGCGCGTCTTATTAATCCTGCAAGGAATTAACTAATGCATGAGGCGTCAGTCTCTAGTTATATAGCGGCACTCAGTGGTAAAAGCCAGAAAACACACAAACCCAAATGTTGCCGTCGAGCGCCGCGATGGTAAAACCAACGCTCTGATTAGGTAACCACTGTAGTACTCTCAAGATGTACGTAACTGCTATTTCAGCCTGCCACGTCCTGATCAATGGGGTTACTGTGGGAAAACACCCTGTTAGTTCCATTATGGAGCTCAACGGTTGAGGCCACCCACTAGAGCCACGGTCCCTTTTGTGGGTTTCATCTATCGTGCTCAAAGGTCCAATTAAGACCCCTTTTAAACCATTAGAGTCAGCGTCTCAGGTTTCTGACCCTTAAGATGGTTTTTCTAATGGCCGTTATCTCTCTAAAAGGATTGGAGATTTGTCAGTCTCCCCTGGGCTAGACAGGGCCATTTTGCATCCTTACTGAACTATCTTTCTTAAGTTCCATTCTTAACATGCACCCTGTTGTTTTGAAGCCTTCTGTCCTCCACCTTACAGCTTCGGAGCAGGAGAGTCTTCACTTACTGTGTCCAGTACGTGATCTTCAGATTTACATCCACCGCATCAGCCAGTAGCGTAAGTCAGAGCAGCTTTTACATGTTTTGAGACCGCAACTGGGGGGTGGCCACCACCACACTGGGTAAGAGATGCTATTGCCCTCTCCTATGAGGCGCGTAGGCTCACTTCGCCTCTAGGAATCAGGGGTCATTCAACCAGGGGGATCGCCTCATCTATTGCATTAGCAAGAGGTATTCCCCTGCAGCAAGTGTGTGACGTGGAGGGTTGGTCCTCTCCGCATACATTTGTTACATTTATAGTCTGGATGTTCATGCTACTCCGGGCTCATGGGTCCCCGAGTTAGCTGCCCAGGCATAGTTCTGAGACCTTCTCGGCCTTGTGCGCACACGCTACACAACCTTAGGGTCCAGACACTTGCAGTGCAGCGGCGTTAGTACTCTCGTTCCCATAGAGTTTCACGCAGCATCGAGTGTAGCCTTTGAAAGGGAACGTCTCGGGTTACTTTGCTGTAACCCTGTTCCTTGAAAAGGCGGAAACGGGATTCTGCGTCCAAATGCCGCACTGCCTACGTGACCGGACGTCCGTTCAGACAAAATAATTTGAGGAATGTTTCCGGCTCACTCCTATTTATAACCTGCAGGTGCGTCTCATCAGATGACTTAACCCGACCGAGGATATATAAGCCAAAATTTGGTGTGTTTGATACACACATGCTTCACAAGCGGCAACATGACAAGATGTTCCCATAGCGTTTTCACGTTCTCGCCTTTTCAGGGAACAGGGTTACAGCAAAGTAACCCGAGACGAATCCATTCATGCATCCATCCATCTAGGAACCTCTGTAGTCCAACTAGGGAGAATGGAGGCCAAAGGTGACCATTGGAAGCCAGTGGTGACCCTTGTATTAATTCCCATTTTGTATGACCATGGTAGGCCCGCCAGTCAACATTTACACATACATTCAAATGTGAGAATCATATGCTTAAAACTGCAATTCGAGCTTATGTGGTTGACAAACATACATCCTGGGACAAATATCTATCTTAAATATGTTTGCGGTACATGAGAGTATAGGATTGAAAGTAGGCAAAGGGTGGACCAAGGATGCCAGGAGAAACATATGCAGTGCAAAAACAAAGTGTTT
This sequence comes from Clarias gariepinus, assembly GCF_024256425.1. NCBI lineage: Eukaryota > Metazoa > Chordata > Actinopteri > Siluriformes > Clariidae > Clarias > Clarias gariepinus. The sequence goes on from NC_071103.1 coordinate 40,813,178, forward strand.
ATTTCTGTGTACAGAGGCTCAGCAGGGAAAAAAAGGGTGCAGCTGATAGCAAAACAATAGAAAATACCAGCAGGAGCCATTCTAGTCAGAGAGTAATATTTAAGCTACAGTATATTCCAGCTTGAGGGAAAATTCTTAGTGCAGATGGCACCCTTCACAGCAGCCACTTCTGCTTCAAGCTCATGTGGGAGAAGGAGAAAAGGGCATGGCATCCGGAGAGGATGTCAGCATTGCTATACTGCACTCTGGCTCTGTACAGAATTAAGAAAAAATAGTCCTGCACTGACAGGAAGCAGCATGTAATGTGATGATTTAGTATAGTTAGCTCTTGCCATTCATTGTAGATGAGCATGCTCAGTGATTAACATAAACTGCCATCCTCTTAAAAAGTATTTCAACTTCTTTATTGCCCATTTGATGACAAAAGACAGCATACGTTTGTTCTACAGGTGTAAGTTTCCTACTGTACAGGACAGATATTTTTCTCCCTCAAAATCCTGTGAGAGGATAGCTCCCAGAACTGTCGAGGTGGGTTTTGAGGTGTAAAAGGCTGTTTCTGTTTATTCCATCCACCATTTTTTTCCACTTTTGTTCTTGGTTCGAGTGGGTTGCTAATAACTTGCTAGACCCAAAAAAGGCACATGCCTATTTTTTCTTGGGCTGTGGGTATATACGACCTTCCTTTTTTGGGGTTTGAGTATCCCATGTCCAATACAATATCCCAGGTACTGCACCTTGGTCAACCCGAGATGACATTTCTTTTGGTTGGCTGTTAGGCTGGCTTTCTGAGTTCCTCAAGGACTTGTGCTAAATGGTAAAGGTGATCTTCCTAGCTACACTAGTGGGTCACCATGTCATCTAAATACTGTAGGTGGTGGCGTAAGTTTGGCAGGGGCATAGCATTATCATAGCGGCATAGAGCAAAGCAGGAGTTCCATGCAGTCCGAACAGGAGGACTCGATATTGCCACTGCTTTTGGCTGGAGCTAAAGGTGGTCTTTTCTTTTGCCACCAGTGTGAGAGCAACCTGCCAGTACACCTTTGTTAGGTCCAGTGTGTAGATAAAGCGGGCTTTACCTAGCCATTCAATGCGGTCATCCATTTATGGTAGCTGTTTAAACTTAGAAACCTGATTCAGCCATCTAAAGTTATTACAATGCCAGATTGTACTGTCGGACTTTGGTGTCATACCAATAGGGATTGACCAGAGGCTGGTGGACTCCTCTTTGATGCCGTTTTTAACATGTTATTTACCTCTGCTTTGATGGCACACTGGTGAGCTTCTGGGGCTCGATACTGTCACCTGTACAGTGAGAGCTGCTGTGTTTTCTTTTGCCACGTCAAGCAGACCACTCTGTCTTTTCCCGAATACTAGTTCGAATGGAGTAAATGCAGGAGAGGTTTGCATTATCTCTTAGTCTGCAAAGTGAACATACAGGAGGAGCTGATCTCAATTATGGCCGCTTTCATTCACTACTTCCTCTCCAGTGTCTGGTTTGCGCAGCGGGGCAGTTCCTGGGGACCGGGTAGCGTAATTGATGATGACTATGATTTATTTGTTACCCCTTGCTGACTTCGGAAGTGGCCCAACTAAATCAATCACAATTTTGTCATAGGAAACACTGATGATGGCTAAGGGAATCAGAAGTGAGCTTCGTAGGTGCAATAATTTTTCACTCTGGACAAAGTTAGCAGAAGTTCTCCATTTTTTTCCATGGTGTTCTTGCTGTCCTTTTATAGGCAGCAAATGACAGCAGGATGGTAGATGGAAATAAGCTGCTGGCCTTGGTGAGTTATAACAATCTTGATATCACTGCCTATGACCCTGATGAACCTTAACTGCAGATTTTAGACAACAATGACAAAAGCTGTCACAACAGATACAATTTAGGGCCCAGCCTTAACCCCAGAACCACATTTGACTGTCCAGACAATAGGACTTGAATTTAAGTAAATGACCAAGTGACTGGAAAAATAAAGGAACACTTTCTGTTACTGTTATGTGTAGTATTACTGTTATATTTACCGCTACTGTATTTTTTACTGTATGTGGTAAGAACTGTATTCTTTGATAATTTATTCTTTAATATGTTTTTATTTATTTATTTATTTGAAGAAAGAATTTTACATAATACTGGAAAGCATTTCCAGACATTACCACAAGGTGGCTCATTCCCCTCAAGGACACCTTCAGTTACCGTGGAAGTAACCGTGGAAGTCCCCAGGGAAAGGAAAGAAAGCGATGCTACTGGCATTCAATCAGCAGGATTTGTTAACTTTTGTGATGAATTGTGTTCGGTATCGAAACTTTTACTTGCCCTATTCATGTATAAACAGCAAGTTAACCAATTTACACCAACTTCTGTTGACCTTGAACCAGTATTAATTGTACAATAAAGCTGAGTTGTGACTATCTTCCTTAACTCAGTGTAGTGGTTTTTTTTTTTTTGCCAATACGGCTAAGAAAGGTGCTGCCTAGGCTAATGGCTAATGGCCTATTTGTAGCTCATCAGTTACCATGCTCTAGTCTCATTACAATGTATCACTACTGATTAAAATACTATCAATATTTAAAAAAGGTTTCAGTAGTAAAATGTCTGATATTTTGTCAGTCTAATTTTATAAATCATGCTTGTTGCTCTATATTTTACTATTATTGTTTATACTATAATAATGACAATCAGATGAACAGAATGTGAAAGTGATGATCTGACCTCAGTGTCTCCAGTGTACACTCTGGATTCTCCAGTCCAGCAGAGAGCAGCTTTACTCCTGAATCCTGCAGGTTATTGCCACTTAGGTCGAGTTCTGTCAGACTGGAGGAATTTGAGCTGAGAACCGAGGACAGAGCTTTATAGCTTTCCTCTGTAAGTTTACAGTCATGCATCCTGGAAGAGAAATGCTAATACATCAGAACACTGAGCTCTCCCTCTCTCTCTCACACACAGAAACACACACACACACATGCAACCACACAGACAGAGACACATACAGTTAGCAATGCATTTATGAAATTATTTTAAAATGTGATGCATTTATAAATTATTTTAAAATGACTCACTCAGCTTTTCTGGATGCTTTGACGACTGGCAGCAGCTTCAGAAGACATTCATCTGATCTGTCATATTTACTTAAATCAAACACATCCAGATTCTCTTCTGTGTTCAGCAACACAAACACCAGAGCTGACCACTGAGCAGGAGAGAGTCTGACTTTACTGAGACACCTGTCACCTCCTTTGTTCAGGTAACGTTGTACCTCCTGCACTAGAGAATGATCATTCAGTTCATTTAGACAGTGGAACAGATTGATAGATTTCTCTAGAGATGGATTCTCCCTGATCTTTTTCTTGATGTAATCAACTGTTTTCTGTTTGCTGTGAGACCTGCTTCCTGTCTGAGGCAGTAGGTCTCGTAAGAGAGTCTGATTAGACTCCAATGAGAGACCCAGGAGGAAGCGGAGGAAAAGGTCCAGATGTCCATTCTCACTCTGTAAGGCCTTGTCCACTGCACCCTTCAGGAAATCAGACATGCTTGATGTGGTGAAAAGATCAGACAGATCAGTGGTTTGTTGTTTTGTAATATTTTTGTTGATGAAGGAGAGAAATGTATATAAAGCAGCCAGAAACTCCTGAACACTCAGATGTACAAAGCTGAACACCTTCCCCAGGTGAAGCCCAAACTCCTCTCTGAAGATTTGGGTACATACTCCTGAGTAGACTGATGCTTCTCTGACATCAATGCTACACTCTCTCAAATCTTCCTCATAGAATATCAGGTTTCCTTTCTCCAGCTGTTGGAAAGCCAGTTTTCCCAGTGCCAGGATACTCTCTCTGGTCTGCTGAGGATCAGGGTCACATTTCCAATTGTACTTTTGGTCCTTGTGTTTAATCTGAAAAATCAGAAAGTGTGTAAACATTTGAGTCAGAGTCTTTGGGATCTTTTCACTCTTAGCTTCACCCAACATTCTCTCTAGGACAGTGGCTGAGATCCAGCAGAAGACTGGGATGTGGCACATGATGTAGAGGCTTCTTGAAGCCTTCATGTGTGAGATGATTTTATTGGCCAGGCTCTGATCACTGATCCTCTTTCTGAAGTACTCGTCTTTCTGAGGATCACTGAACCCTCGTACCTCTGTTACCTGGTCTACACACTCAGGAAGGATCTGATTGGCTGCTCCTGGTCGAGAAGTGATCCAAAGGAGAGCAGGGGGAAGCAGGTTCCGCTTGATGAGGTTTGTCAGCAGCACATCCACTGAGGCTAACTCTGTCACATTACACAATCTCTTATTTTTCTGAAAATTTAGAGGAAGTCGACACTCATCCAGACCATCAAAGATTAACAGAACTTTGTTGATCCCACAGTCTATTACATTTAATTCTTTTATTTCTGGAAAAAAATGATGAAGAAGGCCCATCAGACTGAGATGTTTCTGCTTTATCAGATTCAGCTCTCTAAAGGGAAGTGGAAACATGAAGGCGATATCCTGATTTGTTTTTCCTTCAGCCCAGTCCAGAATAAACTTCTGCACAGAGACTGTTTTTCCAATTCCAGCAACTCCTTTAGTCAGCACACTTCTGATGGACTTGTCTTTAAAGAGATCATTACATTTAACAGTTGTCTCCTGTGTTTCAAGTCTCCTGGACACTGTCTCAATCTGTCTCACCTCATGTTCATTATTGATGTCTTCACTCCACCCCTTTGTGATGTAGAGCTCTGTGTAAATCTCATTCAAAAGTGCTGAGCTTCCATGCTGTGCGATTCCTTCATTAATTCTTTTATATTTCTCCCTCAGTTTGGATTTGAGGTTTCGCCGGTACACAGTGACGAGTTCTGATAAAAAAAAGAATAAAATGTAAACTCTATGATCATCTCTGTTGACTTTTGATATATACTCAGCAAAAAAAGAAACGTCCCTTTTTCAGGACTGTGTATTTCAACAATAATGTTTCCAAATAACTTTGCAGATCTTCATCGTAAAGGATTTAAACAATGTTTTCCATGCATGTTCAATTAACCATAATCAATTAATTAACATGCGCCTGTGGAATGGTCGTTAAGACCTTAACAGCTTACAGAAAGTAGGCATTTAAGGTCACAGTTCTAAAAACGCAGGACACTAAAGAGACTTGTCTACCGACTGTGAAAAACACCCAAAGAAAGATGCCCAGGGTCCCTGCTCATCTGCGTGAACGTGCATTAGGCATGCTGCAGGGAGGCATGAGGACCGCTGATGTGGCTAGGGCGATAAATCGCCATGTCCGCACCGTGAGACGCCTAAGACAGCTCTACAGGAAGGACAGCTGATCATCTTCGCGGTGGAAGACCACGTGTAACGCCTGCACAGGATCGGTACATCCGAATATCACACCTGCGTGACAGGTACAGGATGGCCACAACAACTGCCCGAGTCACACCAGGAACACACAATCCCTCCATCAGTGCTCAGACTTTCCGCAATAGGCAGTCCATGAGGAGGAGATGCACTGCAGTACTTCAAGCAGCTGGTGGCCACACCAGATACTGACTGGTACGTTTGATTTTGAGCCTCCCTTCATTCAGGGACACACTGGGAAACATTTTAAGTTTATGTTTTATGGTGTTGACTCTTTTAGTGTTCATACAAATATTTACACATTAAGTTTACTGAAAGTAAAAACAGTTGAGAGTCAGAGGACATTTCTTTTTTTGCTGAGTATGTTTATATATCATTTGTAATGTCAGTACTCTGTTATTACATTCTGTTAATAAAAGCACATCATTATGATGAAAAGGGTCAGGGGTTGCTTATTGGTTAAGGTATTGGACTATGGTTCGGAAGGTTCAAATCCCATGGCCACCATGTTGGGCCCTCGAGCAAGGCCCTTAACCCTCGATTGCTCAGATGTATAATGAAATAAAAATGTAAGTCACTCTGGATAAGGGTGTCTGCCAAATGCCTAATCGGTGACAATCCAGAGCCCAGGCCAGGGAGCAGACAGACAGGCTAAACCAACCGTCTGCTAGCTGCATAGAGTCGTCACTAAGGGTTCACTCTATTGAGACTGTGTCTGTTCCCCGAGCTAAAATCAAATTTAGAAAGACTCAGAAAGTCTGTTTTAGTAATTTAATTAACATAAAGACCACAAACTTGGATCAGACTGAATGCGCAGCCGGCACCTCTGATCTGAAGCTAGGACTGTTAAATATTAGATCTCTCGCATCTAAAGCAGTTATAGTTAATGAAATTATCACAGATCAGGAGTTTGATATACTCTGTTTAACAGAAACTTGGATTAAACAGGACGAGTATGTAGCTCTAAATGAAGCTAGTCCTCCTGGATACAGCTACATACACCAGCCTCGGTTAACTGGTAGAGGAGGAGGCGTCGCAGTTATTCACAATGATAATTTGACTATTGTACAAAAACACGGACACAAATTTAATTCATTTGAAATTCTTTATAGTAACATAAGTGTATTTAACTATATTAAGTCAGCTCAGTCGATCCCGCTAATTGTCATTTACAGACCTCCAGGGCCGTACTCGGAATTTCTTAGTGAATTTGCAGATTTCCTTTCAAATCTAGTCGTTTCTGTAGACAAAGTGTTAATTGCTGGAGATTTTAATATTCATTTTGAAAACCCAGAAGACCCTCTGAGAACAGCATTTATGTCTATACTGGACTCGGTAGGAGTAAATCAGTGTGTAGTAGGACCCACTCATAAAGCAGGTCACACTTTAGATTTAATAATTTATTTGGATTAAGTATAAGAAATTTATTCACAATACCACTATCTGAAGTTATCTCAGATCACTATCTTGTCTCAATTCAAGTGTGTCACAATAATAATGTACACACAGCGCCGCGCTACTGTATGAAACGTACATTCACATCAACTATCAAACAGAATTTTATCAGTAATCTCCCAGAGTTCCCAACTTCGATTAGATCACCGTCTGACCCCACAGAACTCGATCAGGCGACTGAATATTTAGAGTCGACATTTCGCTATACCTTAGATAATGTAGCTCCAGTCAAAAGAAAAATTATTAGAGATAAGAAACTCGCTCCCTGGTATAACGATCACACGCGCACTCTAAAACAGACCGCTCGGAAATTAGAACGTAAATGGCGTCAAACTAAATTACTAGTATTTCAAATAGCATGGAAGGAGAGCATCCTGAACTATAGAAAAGCTCTTAGTGTAGCTAGATCAACGTATCTCTCCACTCTTATAGAAAATAACAAAAATAATCCTAGATTCTTATTTAATGCTGTAGCCAAATTAACCAGAAATAAGACCACTGCAGAAATCTCCACAACAACATCATGCAATAGTGAGGACTTCATGAACTTTTTTAATAATAAAATTGTAAATATTAGGCATAAAATTGAGGTTTTGAAACCGAACAATGTAATTGATGCAGATGTTAATCTAGCCATGTCAGACCAGAACCTAGAATACTTTACTCCCCTTGAAGAGAATGAACTAATTTCACTCATCTCTTCTTCAAATTCATCAACCTGTATATTAGATCCTGTACCGACACATTTTCTTAAACAGATAGTACCAGCAATAATAGAACCCCTGTTGAGAATAATTAATTCTTCACTCAGCATTGGATATGTTCCAAAATCTTTTAAATTAGCAGTTATCAAACCAATAATTAAGAAACCTGACCTCGACCCCTGTCAGCTGTCCAGTTACAGACCAATATCAAACCTCCCCTTTATCTCTAAGATTCTGGAAAAGATAGTAGCAGAGCAGCTATGCTCATATATACATAGAAATGGCATACATGAACTGTATCAGTCAGGATTTAGGCCTCATCACAGTACAGAGACAGCGCTCGTTAAAGTAGTAAATGACATTCTATTGGCCTCTGATCAGGGTTGTGTAACTATGCTTGTACTACTTGACCTCAGTGCAGCTTTTGACACCGTTGATCACGCTATTCTTCTTCACAGATTAGAAAATGTAGTGGGAATAAAGGGTACAGCCCTCTCCTGGCTAAGATCCTATCTGACCCATCGTTATCAGTATGTAGACTTAAATGGTGATTATTCTGCATGTTCTCTAGTGGAGTTTGGCGTTCCGCAGGGTTCAGTTTTAGGTCCACTGCTTTTTTCCCTTTACATGCTTCCTCTGAGCAACATAATCCGTAAGCATGGTATTAGTTTTGGTAATGTTATGCTGACGATACACAGTTATATGTCTCAGCAAAACCTGATGAGAAAAAACAGCTTACTAAAATTGAGCAATGTGTGCAGGACATAAGAAATTGGATGCTAATTAACTTCCTTCTGCTAAATCCGGATAAGACAGAAGTTCTAGTCATAGGACCGCATACAGCTAGGAGTAAAATTTTAGATCACACCGTAACTTTAGATGGCCTTTCTGTTTCATCAAATGCAACAGTGAAAGACCTTGGTGTGATCATTGATTCCAGCCTTTCATTTGAAGCACATGTAGATAATATTACCAGGATAGCATTCTTTTACCTCAGAAATATTGCCAGAATAAGAAATTTATTGTCGCTAAACGACGCAGAAAAACTAGTTCATGCTTTTATCACCTCTAGGTTGGACTATTGTAATGCCTTACTGTCTGGTTGTTCAGCTAGATGCATAAATAAGCTTCAGCAAGTCCAGAATGCAGCAGCGAGAGTCCTCACCAGAACCAGAAGATATGAGCACATCACCCCTATCTTATCTTCACTGCATTGGCTTCCTGTGAAATTTTGCATTGATTTTAAAATACTACTCTTGACATATAAAGCATTAAATGGTCTCGCGCCGCAGTACCTGAGCGAACTGCTAGTGTCTTACGATCCGCCACGCCTACTTCGATCAAAGGATGCAGGCTGCTTGTCAGTACCGCGTATTATGAAAAATACAGCTGGGGGCAGAGCTTTTTCTTACAAAGCCCCAAAGTTATGGAATAGTCTTCCAAATAGTGTTCGGGACTCAGACACAGTCTCAGTGTTTAAGTCCAGGCTAAAAACCTATTTATTTAGCCAAGCATTTTTATAAATAGATTTGCCATAGGTAAAGGAGCAGATCTGGGGGACTCATGGACGTAGAGTATTATGGTGAACTGGTATGTTTGGTTGCTGTCTTCCTCACTCTCATTGATCACTCAGGTTTGCTGACGGTGAGGTGATTGTTTGCTTTACATGTCAGGAAGCCCTCATGTTTGTGTTTCCTTCTGGCTCTCCCTTTTAGTTATGCTGTCATAGTTAGTCCTGCCGGAGTCTCTGCTTGCACGCTACAGTTAATATACATTCACATTATACATTGTGTGACTGTGACCATACCTAACTGTTATCTCTCCTCTTCTTCTCTTTCCCCCCCTCTTTCTTTTTCCTCTCTCCTCCTGTCCTCCCCTTTCACTCTTTCTCTCTCTCTCTATCGAGCTACACATGTCGTTCCTGAGCTGCCAGTGATCCAGACTCCCTCTGCCCTCCGGACCTGTCTGACCCATCCTGGTGCCCCGCTTCTGGCTGAAGATCTCGTCACATGGATGCCCCGTGTGTCTCTCTGGGATGCGTCTGGTGTCTGGGAATGATTCTCTCTACCTAGAAAATGGTTCTGGCCTTGACTGGTGTTGGCAACTGGGACTTGACAGTTCGATAGTTCATGACTGGAACTTCTTACAAGTCTACCTGGGTCTTCAATAACTACCTGGACTCCATATTAACATCAATTAACATCAGCTATTATAGCTGAACTGCCTCCCACCCTACACACTGTATAAATGCAGATCATTTACTGCTTTCTGTTTCACCCAGATGAGAATGGGTTCCCTGTTGAGTCTGGTTCCTCTCAAGGTTTCTTCCTATTATCATCTCAGGGAGTTTTTCCTTGCCACTGTCGCCCTCGGCTTGCTCACCAGGGACAAACTGACCATTTTGATTCATACAAATTCACATTTCATACAAACTTAAATAATTCTTTTGACTGTGTAAAGCTGCTTTGCGGCAATGAAAATTGCTAAAAGCGCTGTACAAATAAAATTGAATTGAATTGAATTGAATAAATGTAAATAAATTTACAGCAGTTTCCTTCCTCTAAAATTAAAGTGATGTTATAAGCCCATGAGCTCTTACTGTTCTGCAGTGTGTTAGCGAGATCTGTGAGGTTCATGTTCTTCAGGAATTGAAGTGTAATTTTCAGCACTCCCTCTTTGACACTGCTCTCATCCTCCTCATCCTCCACCTCCCTCTCAGAGCATGCTGGGTAATCTGGACTCAGGAGCTTCTTAAATCTCTTCAGCTCATTCTTTAATAGAGTGATGACTCTGTGCTCCAGCTCCTGATTGAAAAAAGAAACAAAAAATACGAAAACACTATAATTTAATAGGAGTACAGTGGGAGCCCATTACTGAATATAAAAATAACTATTTGTCTGACAAAGCATTGGGATTTTAAATTTGGGTATTTGAATCCAGACATTCTAGCTTCAGCTGAAAGACCGAAAAGCAAAAAAGTTAAAGTTAGTGAGCATGAGAGTTTGGACCCAATGAATAGGTGAAATGATACCTCACATCTCTGCAGGCAGATAAATATAGGTACAGGTAGTCTCTGACTCACAAATATTTGAGTTACGAATTTTTGCAGATACAAACTGCTCTAAGACAAAATGGCACCAGGGATTTTCCTCATGATTTAAAGGTGCAGAGATAACACTGTTACATTTCACATACCAGTTAAACCTTGAATTGCGAGTAATTTATTTTGTGAGTGTTTTGCAAGACGAGTGAAAATTTTTAATAAATCTTAACTTAATAAATGAGTGAGGTTTCACAATATGAGCAGTATGTATACACCAGCAATGATTGTTTTTAGAGGGAAAAGTACAGATTAGTTAGTTTCATTTTAACTGTTTTTTTTTTATAAAAAAATTATATGAATATTCTTGGGTTGTGCAACTAATCAACTGAGTTTCTATTATTTCTTATTTCTATACTGTTACATTTGATGTGTGAGATTTAGTAAACTTTAGGTGCAATTATGTTTCTTGCCACAGTGTTGGCGGTGTAGGAAATGGGGACAGGGATTTAGTCGAGTGAATTTAAATGCTTTATATTGTATATTTATTTGCGTATAAAACTATAAGAACTTAAGAAAAAATCTGACTGACAAAGTCGGAACAGAACTCATTTATCACACACACACACCTGGAATATCTCTTCCAAATGATTCTTCTCAGTGATGTTTGGTTTATTCTTCTGTGATCTATGAACAAACAAAACACTAGTTAAAAGTTTAACAAGGACTATAAATCATATTCATAACTACAATCACACACCCGTTAATACACAGATATCTGAGAGATGTTTGATTATGTGAGAGTGTGAGTGATAAAACACTGCACTCATACATTAAACTGTTCTCACCTCAGATCAGTAACACAGTCTGTGTCTCTAAAGGTTATTGGATAATCCATTGATTTGTCACTCTTCATGGACACACAGCTGGGTTCAGGTGAGTCTGATCTCTTACCCTGAATCAGACTAAACACACACAACCACTGCATCATTACTACTGTTTTGTAAAAATACTAAACAAACTGAGAAGCATTTTTCAGGATTGATTTTTTTTTTTTCAAAACTCTTTACACAGTGAGCAAACAAAATTCTGTGGACTAAACTGTAAACACAATCTCATTTCAATTTTCACAACATTTATTCTTTCCCTCCCCCTCCCGCTCTCTCCCTTCCTCTCTCACACACACACACACACACATGCTGGCATTAGTGTTGGTATTATTGATAAATTCCTTTAAAATGACTGATTGACAGTAATTAAGGGCTATCCTTATTTTGGACTTGCAACCTGGGTTTCTGAAAACTATGCATACTGTAATTCCACACGTTAGTCATTCTGTTATGAGTGACACACTGATATTTTTATAAAAATGCATTGATTCTGAGACATTTAAAAAGCGTTTAGGTCGCTTAGTAAATGCAAGGTAAACTGTTATGCTAAGCTGCATGTTGGTAAAGAGGTTTATGTTAAGGGTTTGGAAAAATTGTATTTTAACTGTAGCTAAAATCTGATGATATTCCTTACTGATGCAATACTTTATTCAGCTACATGGACAACTTCTCGATATACATGTTGCTCTGTAGTTTATTGTAACTTATAATCAGCTATCAGACAAAGCTGCTGAATCAAGCTGTTTACTAGTCACCTTTCACAGATACACACCAGAGTCTAAGTTTACACACTTCACTCCACTTACCTCTTGTCTTTGTTTGTGTCCCAATCAACAGACATACTCATTTGGAGGTCTTTCTCCTATGATTACGCCTATATATTTATTCACACACACACACACACACACACACACACACACACACACACACACACAACAATGGGTTAATTAGATATAATTATAAAAATCTTAAATTATTACCTAATAACAGAAAAAATAATGTTAAATCAAGTTTAAACAGGAAAGTTTCAAGTGTTATCTTCTCCAGAAGAAGTCACAAATGCTTCTGTATTTCCTGAATACACTAATCAGCCATTACCTCATCATCACCTGCCTAAGACCCCCATTCCACTGAGCCAAATTTGCTACCGACCTCTCCTGACATCTTCCCATTTAAATTGGTTCTGAAGTTGTTGCAGTCTGTACCAATTAAGTTCATTTTTTTTAAGCATAGCGACTCCACATCAAGCCGGTATCAATTTAAATATTTATTGAGTTTGTGAGGACATGAAAATGACTCTACCGGGCATTTTGACACAAGGAAATAACAAAGTGTTATTGACATCATAATGTTTCAGTTAAGGAAATTTAACAATGTTCAACCAAGCCCTAAATAACTGACAATTAAACTGTACCGTCAGTAGCAGCATAAATCGAAATTTTAATTATACTAACTATTATACTACTGAGAAGTTAACAATATGATAAGTCGCCAACCTATGGACATTGGAGGAGAGGGACATATGTACTGTCTTCACTCTCTCACATACTGTACACAGAAATACTGTAGCCAGAGCGCACCGGCATGAGGCTCCACTTTTTTCTCTCTAAGTAACAAGAAATAATAGTTGTGTAATTTGATTACAATTTACAATTTACATTTACAGCTGCATGAAAACAGCATCACATGCAAAAGCTGCACATAATTGCACCAGCTGTAACAAAAAACAGTGTGGCCAGTGATTTAGTATTATCCAAAGAAGGAAATACATGTCGGTATTTACAATGACAATGGAATATTTGCATTGAGTTTAATCATGTAGCACTTTTTATATTTATAAAATAGTCAAAGGCTAATAGACATCACTCACACTCCCTTATGCAAGAAAGAGAGAGAGAGAGAGAGAGAGAGAGAGAGATTTACAACCATACATGCAACACAATCCCACTTCATATTTAGAATCTTTATTCTATTATTTTTCATTTTCTTTTCTTTTCTCCTTCTTTGGTAGCAATAATGATTCTTCTTTGTGCTTTCTCTACTTATTATTATTATTATTATTATTATTATCTCTGCTTTTTGCTTTCCTTTTTCAGTACTTTTCATCCCTTGTGTCACTTTATGTTTGACTGCACAGTTAAACGCATGTATTGTTACATGCCTGTGTGTGTGTGGCATGTAGGCGTAGAGGCGCGGATGCTGGTGGCGGCGTGCACGCGCGCTCTTTTTCTCTCTCTCTCTCTTGCTCTCCCTTTCCTGCAGGCGCCCCCCCCCCCCCCCCCCCCCCCCTGATTGGCCGTGCGTGACGTGCGCCAGGATTGGCCATCGTTGGACCTGCGCGTCTTTTTAAGGTCGCGGAAGAAAACCGGAAGCGCGCGCTGTGTGATGTTGTCTTGGAGATGTTGCTTGTTTGTTGTGTTACAAAATAGAACTGTTGGGTCGCGCCTGTGTTGTGAGCGTATGTGGTGTGTGTTTTGGTCTCTTGTGTTATGTTAAGTGTTTGTAAATATTGTAAATAGTTTTTCTGTTTGTTTATACATTTTCGTTGATGGAAGCAGGAGGGGTTGGGTGCCATTTTAGTTCGACCCGTTTTCTCCTGTTTTGAATGTTTAGTTAGGGAGATAGTTTAGCCCTGTGTTTTTGGTTTAGTTTTCTTTGTAGTGTAGTTAGTTTCTGGGAGGAGATAGGGCAGGGTTTTTGTTTATTGTTTTGGCCTTGGCCCAACCCTGAAGCCTAGAGCTTCCGGTGTGTGTGTGTAAAAAAATAAAAGAGAAACAAAGACAAAAGTTCGGTTGTTTAAGAATTTATTATTTATTACGCCCTGGGACCCTAGACCTGGGGACGTAATAAAGTGGGGGCTCGTCAGTGGCGGACTGGGACAATAATTCAGGCCGGGAATTTGACTCCACTCCCAGGCCACCTCTGCTGCTGCAGTCACCACCACCCTATTCATGTAATCTACTGGACTGATAAACTTGTAGGCTAACCCTATTATTGTAACAGGTAGAATACCAGATGCAATATAAATGAATAAAAAAATAGCCCTTAACAACTCACTAGGAATACACCATTTATACTACCAAACCAATGACAAATAGAAAATTGGCTTTTTAAGAGAGATAATAAGAGACACATTCACATGTTGAAATATTTACATTTTATGTATTTTCAGTGCTCAACTCTAGTATATCAAATGCATCAGAAACACAAACACAAATAAACTTAACAAAACCTATGACAGCGTAAGTAACAGATAACAATGTTTACTCAATTATGGCATTATGTGGAACAGACCAGTAAGAGTAAACAGTAAGTAATTAGCACTACTAGTACACCAGTAGGCGTTTGAATTGGGTGATACTTAAAAAAAATTATCCAAATCCTTAGACTGTGGACAGGCAAAATAATCAAAAGAGATATCAAGGCTTTCACTGTCTCCTTAATCTTTCCCTGAATCCTTCTCACTCTCACTCTGCACATGTAGTTGCTCTGCAATATGAAATAAGCGTGTTCAATAATCTGTACTTATAATTGTGCAGCCATCAGTTGTATGTCCCCAAAATCACAGTCCTACTACTGATCTTATAAATCATAAAAAGCACATGTTGTTTAAAAAGTATAGCCTGCTGCCTGCATGTTTAGTTTTGCTTATCTTTAACTTTACCTGAAGGTCCCTGCTCTGACTCAAACGCTGAACTGTCCACCACCTCTAGCTCAACAGCAGGAGCATTTACAGCACTAGTGCTACTGCTGCTGCTTCCTTCGTCACCTTTTCAGACGAAACGAGACTTGACACAGCACAGCAGCACTTACATATTGTTGCTCGTTTGTTGGTTTAGTTTTATCGATTGTGATGATCTAAGTGATTTGGATGAAAGTGTTCGTCTGCCAAATTATTATAAATATAATGTAGATGTAATCTTGACCGACCTGTTCCCTTACTGGCGAACATGGCTGGGATTTTGCAGCAGCTTGCTGCGTCTGCGGCCAGGGCTTTTTTTTTTTTTCATACACTCACTCTCTGCTCCTCCTTTGCGTTTACGCTCCATTTTTTGAACGATTTAGTCAGATATACCCTGTCTCTGGATATGGCCAGATATTAGGCAGTGCGTCGCTGACGTTGGGTCATGTGATGTGGGAGTGTAATTTTCCCTCCTAATCTTCCCCTCCCTTTCCATTGCCTGATTCGTAGATTGAGAGATCCGTCAATTAATTCGTAGTTATACACCAGCCTATCACATGCCAGGCTGATCGTCTGCACAGCGGCAACCGGCAGGCCAGAACGACCGTCAGGCCACCGGGAAATGTCCGGGTGCTCCCGATGGCCAGTCCGCCCCTGGGGCTCGTCCATTGCGAGTAATAAAGTGGGAGCTCATCCATAGCACATAATAAAGTGTGGTGACTCATTAATAAAGTGAGGGCTCGGCGATTGCGAGTAATACAATAGTTTGTTTGGCTGCCTTCTTTAGTTGCTTGTACAGTTGGTACATTAAAATGGATTTTGATCTAATTGCCTTTACGCTATCTCCTAGCACGGAACAGTTTAATCGCTGTCGTAAAGACGATTTGTTTAAAATAGCAGAATTTTTTGGAGTTGACGTGCCACGTAATGTCTCAAAAACGGAGGTTAAAAAATTATTATATAAACAATTGGTTAAACAGCAGATTCTGCCTGAGGAGTCTAGGGGAGATGCTGATGATAGGAGCTCTTCAACGCCGACGGAAGTCGACGTGAAGCCACCATCTACGCCACACTCACCCACAGCTTCCAGGTACCAATTAACTGCACCACCTCCCACGTCATTATTATCAAATTCGGACCAACTATTAAATTTAAAAGCAAAAGAAATAGGATTGGAAATTAAACGAGAAGAAACTGAGGCAAAAAGGCTTCGTTTAAGGGAGCTAGAGCTTGAGATGGAGAGGGAACGTTTTCAGCGAGATCACAGCCGGCTTCACCGGGCTGAGAGCGCGTTGGAGAGTTCCCCTGCTTCTCCGTCGTTTGCTCAGTTACCTACGGGGCCTGCGCCGGTCTCTTCCAGTGTCGTTTCTGCCCCAGTAACTATTTCTTTGCCGAATTTTGACGTGAGCAAACATATTAAATTAGTCCCTCCGTTTAGAGAAACCGAAGTGGATAGCTATTTTATAGCCTTTGAACGTGTTGCAGCTACTTTGCAGTGGCCAAGAGCGATGTGGGCTCTACTTTTACAGTGTAAGCTAACCGACAAAGCGCAAGACGTTTGTTCAGCGTTGCCGATAGAACAAAGTCTGGATTACGACGTGGTTAAACAAACCAGATCATCTTATTTCAGACTGCGAAGCCTGGAAAAAGAAGAAAAATGCATCAGCGAAGTCTAAGAGTGTAGGTTTTATTAAAAGACAAAGAGAACATGTTTTACCTGATCCAACAATAGCGGCATATAAACCCTTCATGTTGCAGGGATGGGTGGCAGACAGCTCGGAAGGAATTCCCAGGTCAGTGTCTGTTCTGCGGGATACAGGTGCAGCCCAAAGCTTGATGCTATCTGGCACACTACCTTTGTCACAGAAAACGTACACGGGGGCTGATGTAATTTTGCGGGGTATAGGAGCAGGCTGTGTTAAAGTTCCGCTCCACACTGTCTACCTTCAAACTGACATAGTAAAGGGTGAAGTGTGTGTTGGAATTTGTGCTGAACTCCCTGTTGACGGAGTAGAGATTATTTTAGGAAATGACCTAGCTGGTGGTGTTTTCCACAACCAATTGTTGTAGATACCCCCATAACAGATGTGAAAAGTGACCTCGCTTCTCAATTTCCTGCTGTATTTTTACCATGTGAGGTTACACGAGCACAAGCGCGAGAATTTGACGTGGGTGAGGTGTCTAACTCTTTTCTGCAGTCTGCAGTTATGACCGGAGAACTGTGTGTTGAACCAATTTTACCTAACCATGACGTTTTACCATTACAGATGGGACGCTCGCAATTAGCGGCGGCGCAGAAGACTGGTCCTTTATTGGCTACATGTTTTGTGGCTATTTTAATCTGTGCAACTGTGCTGATCTGTGTTGGTGCCTCATTCTTTGTGACAAAATTACAGTTATTAAAAGGGTACTGGCAAGTACCACCTACACAGCGTGCCTCAGATATCTCTACATTTGTGACGCCGGATAATTCCCTGCACTACACTGTTATGGCCCTTGGTATCCGTAACGCTCTAGCTACCTTTCAAATGTTAATACAAAAGGTGTTATCTGGTGTGAAAAATTGCGAAGCATATCTTTATGTTGTTGGGTATCCCTAGCTGTATTTCTATGTTGTTGGTCAAAATGGAATTTTGACTTTTATGGGTGGGGGTGTTACATGCCTGTGTGTGGCATGTAGGCGTAGAGGCGCGGATGCTGGTGGCGGCGTGCACGCGCGCTCTTTTTCTCTCTCTCTCTCTCGCTCTCCTTTCCTGCAGGTGGCCCCCCTCTGATTGGCCGTGCGTGACGTGCGCCAGGATTGGCCGTCGTTGGACCTGCGCGTCTTTTTAAGGTCGCGGAAGAAAGCCGGAAGCGCGCGCTGTGTGATGATGTCTTGGAGATGTTGCTTGTGCTTGTTTGTTGTGTTACAAAATAGAACTGTTGAGTCGCGCCTGTGTTGTGAGCGTATGTGGTGTGTGTTTTGGTCTCTTGTGTTATGTTAAGTGTTTGTAAATATTGTAAATAGTTTTTCTGTTTGTTTATACATTTTCGTTGATGGAAGCAGGAGGGGTTGGGTGCCATTTTAGTTCGACCCGTTTTCTCCTGTTTTTGAATGTTTAGTTAGGGAGATAGTTTAGCCCTGTGTTTTTGGTTTAGTTTTCTTTGTAGTGTAGTAAGTTTCTGGGAGGAGATAGGGCAGGGTTTTTGTTTATTGTTTTGGCCTTGGCCCAACCCTGAAGCCTAGAGCTTCCGGTGTGTGTGTGTGTGTAAAAAAATAAAAGAGAAACAAAGACAAAAGTTCGGTTGTTTAAGAATTTATTATTTATTACGCCCTGGGACCCTAGACCTGGGGACGTAATATTTTTTATCTGTTTATTTATGTTGTTAGGACTGTCCCCTTACACCTCCAATGTCTGAGTTTGATTCTCGTCTCTGTGTGCATGAAGTCTGCATTTTCTCCCTCTGCTTGGTGGGTTTCCTTAAAGTAGTTTGAGTTTTCTCCCACAGTACAAACACCTGCAGATTAGGTTTATTGCCATTTTTAAATTGTCTATAGCGTGTGAATGAGTATATGAGTCTGTGTATGTGTGTTCGCTGTGAAGGATTGGCACCCTGTCCATGCTGTACCCCGACTCATGCCCTAAGTCTCCTTGGTTAGGTTCCTGGCTTAGGTTGTTTAGACTTTATCATGAAATTAACAGAAATTATTAACCCACAAACATTTAAGTTACAACATTTCTATTGTGCATCAGACTTTAACATGTAAAATGTCTTTCATTTGTGTTTAATCATCTCTATTTTCCTTCAAATATTGTTTTGTTAATTTTGTCATTACTTCCATCTACATTTAATAGCAGGAGAATGTTGCCAAACAGGTCAAAAGACGAAAAAATTATAACAGCTGCATAAATGCGTCCAATAATTCATAATGACTCAATGTTATTATGTCATTAATGTTGGGAAGGGCAGCTGAAATTTTTGAACATGTTCCAACTTCCCTCTTGACATTAATGATCCTGACAAACAGGACATAATTCAAACCCAGCCCTTTATGTTTGATACAAAATAAGATATGGAACAAATTTCTCCTTATATAAAATCAATATCTCCGATGAATTGCAATCAGGTTTCATAAACTACAATAAAATTTACTCGTTTTTAGCTTTAGACCAAAGCTGCTTTCGACACTCATAATATTCTTATAGATCACTTGCAAAAAAAATCCTACCTGTCTGATCGATACCATTTTGTAGATCTAAATGGGAGGATCAGTGTTTATGACCTTTACTGTTCTCAATATACAGTATATGGTCCTCTTGGATAAAATCATTAGGAGACATTAGATTAGTTTCCACTGCTATGCTGATGATACCCTGTTATATATCTCATCAAAACCAGATGAACCAAGTTGTCTAGATTAACTAAGTGTGTCAAATATATAAAAGATTGGATGACTGATCGTTTTCTATTGCTAAATTCAGATAAGACAGATATTACTTATTTATCCAAAATACAGTACACAAAAGCTCTCACAATTCAGCCTGCGTTTAGAAGGATGTACTGTTGCTACCAGCTCAACAGTAAAAAACCTGGGCGTAATATTAAACAGCAACTTGTCCTATATTGTTCAATATTACAAAAATAGCCTTCTTCTACCTCAGACATATTGGCAAGCTTAAGAGCATCTTATCCGTATCTGATGCATAAATGATAGTTTATGCATTTATGACCTTCAGACTGGACTATTGTAATGCATTACTAGGTGGTTGTCCTGCATCCTCAATAAACAAGCTACAGTTAGTCCAAAATGCAGCCACCAGAGTTCCCCTCAGATCAAGAAAATCTGATCATATAACCCCAATATTATAATCACTGCACTGGCTACCTGTTAAGTTTAGAATCAATTACAAACTAGCATTACTTACGTACAAGGCTCTAAATGGTTTACCTCCTACGTATCTAGCCAGTCTTCTGACACATTACAATCCACCACGCTCCTTAAGATCACAAAACTCCGAATTTCTGGTAAAATATCAAAGTCCACAAAAGGGGGTGGAGCATTTTTGTATTTAACTCCTAAGCTTTGGAATAGTTTTTCAGACAGTGTTTGGGGCTAAGACACAGTCTCCCAGTTTAGAAGTAAACTTAATACAATACAGTCTGAGTGATTCAGACCCCCTCTGCCCTCTGCACCTGTCTGACTTATCCTGGTGCCATGCTGATGCTGAACTGGACTCCATGTTACCTTAAACATCTTCGGTTATATTGAACTTTCAGCTGCTATGTCTGGAAAACAATCCCTGCTATCTGTTGACACCCAAATAAGTAGGGTTCCCTTCCTGTTGCTATGTCAATTTCAATTACTAACAGCTGATTAACGAGGTTTTTTTATATTTAGATTTAGATACTCACTGTGTTTCTCTTCTGTCTTCACACTGCTTTCTGTCTTTATAAAATGACTTTCACTTTCAGTTAAACAGGTATGAAACATTCGCTCTGTGTCCATGTGTTCCTCACCTCTTACAACCTGCCTCACCTCCACCTTTTCTCTTTCATTTTATGTCTCACTGCTGCCAACTATCATTTTCAGTACATGTTACACGTAAAAATAATAATGAATAAAAAAAACTTCATAAGAACAGTTAGTAAAAGATCCAATTCACAATTAATCATTGTGAACCTAGTATATTATTAAGTTTTATTTTCAGAACATTTCTGAAACAGTCACATTGTGATTCAAACACTTCCAACAGCTTATTGGCACGTGTGTTGTGTGTGGGCTGTAGGCGAGGCATAACTGCAGAGATGCATACGTTGAAAAGTCTATAATAATGAAAATAACACATAAACAAACAAACTCAAAACGTGGAATAATAAAAAAAACAACTATGAAACTATAAAGAAACCAAAACAGCAGTAATACCACAGACTAACGGAACAGGAACTAAGGTAACCTGCATGAAGCAGAAACATTGGTCAAACATAACATCTTATCAAAACGGAACAGGAATTTAACGAAACAGGAACTTTACGATATAGGAGCTAAGGTAACCGGCCTAACGCAGAAAGACAGGTCACACACAACATCTTAACCAAACAGATGCAGGACCCAGACCAACTAAACACACAACTATTTATACATCACTAATGAGCTACCTCGGTTCAGTTGAGCGCTCCCATCACCTGACCGCGGTGCATTCTGGGAAATGTAGTTCCAGATTAATGAAAATACAAAAAGACACAAAGAGGAGTCTCTGGGCGCATGGCGCCCTCTAGGGGTATTCCCTGACACTTATAAGTCAAGCCTTGCAGGTGTGTTGATTTTTCTCTGGCTGTATCCTTTTCACCCTTCTCTTCCGGTTCCAGGACGAGAACGCTGTGCGCGTCTGTGCTGCCGCTTCGTACCTGGATTGTTTGTTTGTTTGTTTGTTCCTGCTGCATGTCTTTCTGCCATTCTGCTTGGATTATTCTATTTTATATTGCTGATGCTTGAAATAAACTGGACTATAACTATCAACTTTTTGCTGTCTGTTTGTTCGCCACCGAGCCGCTGTCAGCCCTCTGCCCTGTTAGCGTCTCCATCACACTCGGTTTTTCTGATGAGTTATCGCTCTCTCAGTCGGTTGCGCTGTTTGTTTACTGCTTACTATTTGGGGGTGCTGTCTCCTATTTAGTCTGCTGTTTTTGTTGAAGTGGCATCTCAGGGTCGGGCTAGCATTGTTTTTGCCCGTGTCAGGCAGTTTCTGCCTGTGTCTGGCTCTCACTTGCTCAATACTATAATGTCTTGGGCAATGGTTTTTCTTTTTTTCCTTCTTTTCTGTTCTATTTTTTGCCTTATTTTGCACCTCGCCTTCGTAATGGATATTGGATATTCACCATCACAGCTTAGGGCCTTGAACTGCCATCCGCGTCTTGACCCTATGACGTACTGTATGAGCTCTGCCGGAGTTCAGGGATTCTCCGCCGCCCACGGTACATCCACCGCTCATGGCGTATGTTCAGGAGTACCTTTTGCTCTAAGCCTGAAGCCCTTCCATGCATCTGGACTAACTATAGATTATCTGCTTCCAAACAACCTCCTGCTGGTCAAACTGTACATCGCTCTTTAATTTATCTCACTGGTACTCAGTATTGTACTGCAAATCTGAATTCTGTACATCGTCACTTTGCACTTCTGAACTGTCGGTCAATATCGGACAAAGCCCCTTATCTCAATGAAATCATCACTGACCATAAGCTTGACATTTTTCTTCTCACTGAAATCTGGCAAGCTCCGAAGGACTTCATTTAGTTAAATCTTCTTGCACCTGCACTCTAAATGCCTTAAAACTGTTATTTCATATCGTAATTTTAAAGCAATTGACACTATATCATTTTGTACTTTTATTGTCTTTACAAATCTTTCTGATGTCATTGATATTTCTTCTCCATCCATGATACTATCTAGTTACAACTCTACAATTTCTGAAATTCTACAGCAGCATGCTCCTATTAAGACCAGAAATGTCCCCGCCACTCACTCTTCTCCTTGGTATACCTCTGAGCTCCGTATTCTTAAGGCTACCGGCAGACGGCTTGAACATCTTTACAGGAAAACCGGTCTTACTGTTCACTATTTGGCTTTTCTAGATTATCTTAAATGTTATAAATCTGCTCTCCTCTCAGCCCGCTCTAACTTTATCTCTGCCTCAATCCATAAATTGAGCAACAGAAGTTAGTTGGTGTGAGAGAAGAGGATGCAGAGGATAGGGTTAGATGGGGGCAGATGATTCGCTGTGGCAACCCCTGAAAGGGAACAGCCGAAAGACAAAGAGGAAGGTTATTATTATTATTATTATTATTGTCATGATCGGGGTGTTGTGGCAGGTGTTGAACGCCGTGGGCGGAAGGAGCAGGCATAGGGGCAGAGGGGTGGTGTAACCCAAAAGAGTCTTTTTAATAATAGTTGAACACAAAATATAAATAAAGATACAAACAAAGGAACAAACAAACTCAAACCATACTTAACTTTGTGCTAACAGGGGCTCTCTGGCAAGACACAGGCAGGGGGAGACACAAAACACGTCCTGTGGCGAGACACAGGCAGGAGGAGACACAAAACACGTCCTGTGACGGGACACAGGCAGGAGGAGACACAAAACACGTCCTGTGGCGGGACACAGGCAGGAGGAGACACAAAACACGTCCTGTGGCGAGACACAGGCAGGAGGAGACACAAAACACGTCCTGTGGCGAGACACAGGCAGGAGGAGACACAAAACACGTCCTGTGACGAGACACAGGCAGGGGGAGACACAAAACACGTCCTGTGGCGAGACACAGGCAGGGGGAGACACAAAACACGTCCTGTGACGAGACACAGGCAGGGGGAGACACAAAACACGTCCTGTGGCGAGACACAGGCAGGGGGACAAACACATAACAGGACACAAACGAGGCGTGGAGCTGAAACTGGACACTAGAGAAGAACGGGAGACACTAGAGAAGAACGGGAGACACTAGAGAAGAACGGGAGACACTAGAGAAGAACGGGAGACACTAGAGAAGAACGGGAGACACTAGAGAAGAACGGGAGACACTAGAGAAGAACGGGAGACACTAGAGAAGAACGGGAGACACTAGAGAAGAACGGGAGACACGTAAAGACTAGAGACAAGAGACCAAGAGAGGGACGGGACGAGGGCTAAAGACATGGCAATCATCTAGGCATGGCTTTTAGCTAAACATGGTTAAGCTAAGCTTAACCATGGCAGTCAGCTACACATACACCTAGCTAAGCATGTCTTTAGCCCCAACATGCACTAAGCTATACTTACCTAATAGCTTAAACACACTAGGGAATAGGGGCACAGAAACACAGACAAAGGATACCCAGTGGCTAGGCGAGGCAGCCCTCCAAGACTAAGCGAGGCGGCACTCACAAGCTAGTCGTTACTCCAAAGCCAGGAGGGACAGCACTCTAAACCTAGGCACACTGGGACACTAGGGGGAGAGGAAACACAGGACAGCTAGAGACACAGAGGGGCTATGGCTAGAAGCATGCTAGTACTGTAACTGTACTATAAACTCAACATAGAATTTAGCTAAACATGCTCCTAGCCACACACACACCTAACTGCTTACCTGCTCTAGCTAACCACAAGAACACAGGAGGACAGGACTGAATCAGCTCCACAAACACAGACACACAAAACATACACAGAGACATTGCCAATAAGAGAGCCCAAGTCAACACAACTAAAATCAAAGTACAAACTAAACATATAACAAAACAGAACAAAAAGCCCACACAAATGACAGTGGTGTTACCAAAAATGCTCGACCCAGTTTCCCAGTCTAAGCAGCTATTTATAGATTGATTGATGGCTACCTCGGTTCAGGTGTGCACCCGCATCACCTGACCGAGGTGCCTGCTGGGAAACTGAGTCGGCCAACAAAACTACAAAATAAAAACAGTGGCCTCTAGTGGCGGACCCTTACAATTATTATAATTAGTAGTATTATTTCACCACTGTTTAGATTACACTCCTGCACAGACTCAGTGATTTTATACCTTAGGAGTCAGCGTAAAGTGAAAAAAAAAAAAATTACTTGCATTTTACCTTTGAAAAGAAGCACACACGTGTGTTATAATAAAGAATACATGTGTGCTGTACACACACGCATACAAACACAAAATAAAATATGTTTTACTTGACAGAGCACTGTATTACCCAGGTTTTTTATGTATTACCCATGTTGCACAGATCTTGATTATACCAGTGAGAGACACGCACTAAAACTGAGAAGGGGAGACGATTACCCACAATTCCACAGCGCAAGAGAGAGAAAAAACATTGGCTCAGTTGTGAACAAGTGATGCTCACCAGACAAAGCACGTGGGTACCAAAGTACTCATATGTCAGGATCTTGCTCGTTTATCAAGTAAAAAAAAATGCAAAACACTTAAGTTACTCACACTCCAAGGTTCCACTGTACCTGTTTACAATTTTAGAGCTTAGGACTACTTTGAAACTTGAAGAAGTATTGTTGTAGTCCTATTTTTGAAAAAATCTATGCAATTTCATACCTGCTAATTAAGCCCTAGCCTGGGTGCAAAAATCCCTCCCTGCTGTCTTCTGCTTGCCTTTTATGTGTAAAACATGACTAAATCTGTGCTGGACTAGAGCTGTTGCCCTGAACCCTCTCTCCTTGACTACTGTTGCGTCCTCAGGGTTTAATGATGTTAAAATGCACACATAAATATTAAGCGGGTGTGCGGAGCTTTGGGACTGACCGTAGTTAGCACTGGATGGAGAGAGCCATGAGGGAGATTTACATTAGGGGTGCACAGATCCTGTACTGCCACAACATGCTCTGTCCCTGAACAATGCTAGGGCGAGACATTGTATCCCCACTTTAAGCTATTTAAAACTGGTTTTGATCTGTATTTCTATTAAAGATGGCAATATAAAAATTTCCAATATTGGTTCACACAACTGCAGCCACCTATGCCAATAGAAAAATAGATGCACGCACATGATGCATGGTGTTAAATAAATAAATTGTTCCTTTAACACCAAATTTTAAGAAGTTGTATTACCCATGTTTGATCTGAGCAGTTTCTTTTAAATTGAAACAAACGAGTAAAATTACAATAAACATCAGGACTTGCCTATTGCTAGGAGGCTACCATGCATTTTATCTGTCTAGTGTGGCTGCAAAAGTATTTAGAAAAGTACATCATATATATTTAAATGATTTATATATAAAGGATGAAAGATTTTTACGAATAAAAAAATCATTCCAAATAAAAAAAGAATATTTATTTGGAATGAGTGATGATTTAACTTCTTGGAACTTATCAGTAATTCTTAAATATTTTAAAATGTATCAAAAATATTATGCTATATATAATGTGTGTGTGTGTGTGTGTATATATATATATATATATATATATATATATATATATATATATATATATATATATTTCTATTTGTGAAATAAACTTATAATAGTATTACAGTATAATAGAATAAAAGTATAAATGTAAAACAACATTTAAAGTTGTCCACCTTATCTTGGTCATGATGTTATTAAGGTAACATAACCTTTTTATTATTGTGATATTTACAAGATCATAAAATAATTATTTTTAGAGTGCAATGTACAATTTCCATGGGATAAGTATTATCTGGGGACCTCGTGTGATTTAAGAAATTCACTTCTCACATCTGAGTTTTGTGTGGCGCATTCCACAAGATACAGTATATAGCAGGGAATTAGCTCTTGGAGCTCTCAGAGCGTAGTCTCTCTCTCTTTCTCTCTCTCTCTCACACACACTCTCTCACACACACACATACACACACATATAGTATATCACTCAGTGGCTCAGAGCGCCTTCACTCACTGCTTGGAGAGAGACACACACCATGATTCAACCACGACATGTCACACTGTTTATGTTGTGTATACTGTAATTTTTTTAATTTTTTTTTTTTTCGCCACAAAACACTTTAGTGTATTACAAATATATTGAAATCTTTAATAGTATATTGCAAATATACTAACAAAAAGTTGTACCATCAGTTACAAAAAGTATACAAACATCATGCTTTTAGACACATTTTTGCATGCTGAATCTCTCTCTCATGAGAATAATTTTTGCCAGTTTAAGATAATTTATGTTTGCACTGTCTCACTCTTCTGTGCGCTCACTTTCCTAAAGCTACACTACACAACTATTCCAACAAACCAGAGACTAGAATTGGCGCAACACCAGCCAATCAGAAACTGGAGGCGGGTGGATTCGGACTGTCTGTTTTCTGATTAACTCCCCAAGTCTAGCGCTTCTAGTTTAAATTAATGGAAGCTAGTAAAAGGAAGTTTGAATTATTTTAGTGATTCAGTTCTTTGAATCTCGTTCATCAAAATGAACGAATCTTTTTTTGAGTTATTTGGTTCATTTCGTTCTTTTAATCAGAAAAAAAATAAAATGTTGCGTTTTCAATAAAAAGACCCCCAATAAGTCTACATACACAAATTTTAGCTATAGTTCCAGTAATGAAAATATAACAATGCAGCTAAGGACATATTATAATTGTTACGATATTGGAGTTATTTGTTTCTTGTGTGTCTGGGTATGCTTGCTTTATCTCTGCTTTGTCTCTGCTGGTGGTGGGTTTAGGGTTGTCTATTCCTTGCTCTTGCAGGTTCCGCCCACTTCTGCCATTGCCTGAAATCTATTGGCTGCTGCTCTGTCTGTCTTTGGTTGATCCCGCCTCCTCTCAGAGGCCTACTTAAGGCCTTCAGACCAGAGGGCCCTAGACCGTGTTTTTGCTTACTGTTTATCCAATGCTTGATCCTGAACGTTATTCTGTGCATGACCCCTTTGCTACAGTTCTGACTACTCTTAGCCTTCTCCTTTTTGATAGTTGCTTGGTTTTTGTTTGCCTATTCCATGTATGACCCTTTTTGCTTCATTTGACTACGCTTTTGTGTTTGCCCTCTTTGTTTTGTTGGTTTGGTTTGTAAATACTTTTGTATATATTTGTATTTAATTCGTTATTGAGTGGTTTAGTAAGGAGTCAACACCATTTTGTTTGCCCTTTGTTTAGTCTTGGTTTGTGGTTAGTTAGGAAGTAAGGGGAGAATCTTGTATTTCTGTGTCTTTATTTTTGGTGCAGGTTAGTTGTTTCACTTTGGTACTAGGTAGAGGGATTTTTGTTTATTGTTTTGGCCTTGTCGGCTTCTGAAGCTCACAGCCACCTTTTGGGAATTTGCTTATTTCACCTTGTTGTAAAATAAACACTAAGCAAACGCTCTTTTTGGTCTCACCCCCTTTTTTTTCTTTTCACTCCTGTTACGGCCCGACCTAGACCAGGGTGTAACAGAATTGTGGGCTCATCCGTTGCTTTTTCTTGCTCCCTCTCGTTTGTTTCAGTGTGTTTGTGTTTGTCTGGCGGCATTCGTCTTTGTGGTAGGGGAGTGTTTAGTGTGTTTTTCTTAAAAATGGCTACAAAGTTTAACTTGGACCAGTTTACCACCTGTGCTAGGACCCACCGTGTCTGTAAATTCTGGATTTGATGTAAGTAGGCACATTGCTTTGGTGCCTATGTTCAGAGAAAGTAAGGTGGATATTTTCCTGTGTTCGAGCGCATCGCTGCCACACTGAAGTGGTATTTGGTCCTTACTTTTACAGTGCAAGTTTGTGGGTAAAGCTTAGGAAGTGTGTTCTGCCCTAACACTTGAACAAAGTGTTGATTATGAAACTGTTAAGTCAGCTGTGTTACAGGCATATGAACTTGTCCCCAAAGCTTATCGACAGAAGTTTGTCCCCAAAGTTTATCGAAAACATGCCAAATCCGCCAGCCAAACATTTGTAAAATTTGCCCATGAAAAATGCGCTTTGTTTGACAAGTGGTGTGCAGCCAGTGAAGTCACCACCTTTGACCAGTCAAAAGAACTGATAATATTAGAGAGTTCAAAGACTGTATTTTGAACAAAATAGTTGTTTATTTAAATAAACAAAAAGTCTCGTCGCTCGCTGATGCTGCCGTTTTGGCTGATAAGTTTGTGCTCACTCACAAAACTATTTTTGCCTCCGCGTCGCGATATTACTAATTGTAGCCCTAAAGTTTCCGCTAGTGCATCAAAGAATGGTAGTGAGTCCCCTAAATGTTTCTCTTGTCACGAATATGGACATATTATTGCTACCTGTCCCGCATTTATACGTAAGAAAGTAAAGAACAGTTAATGTAACAGTTAATGTAACACCGCAGCCAGCTTAAGGTTCAATTTCGCTTTCGTCGATGAACACTGCGTTTAACCCGTTTATCTTGGATGGTATGGTTTCGCTCTTAGACACAGATTCAGACACTAATTGCAGCGTGCTTCCTTGCTGCCAAATTATTGCGTGCTCCACAGCCCAGTTTTCTCGTGGTTATTTTTCTAAGGCTCGAACAAGTCGCTTATCATTCTTCGCTTCGGATTTGTTAGACCTGATATCTGCTTCACAGACTACGCTTCTGTTTATCACCTCCGGATTCCACACACTTCGAGACACCAACAGGTGAAACGACTCTGCTCTTTTCCTTATCTCTGACCCGTGTGGATCTGCATCCACTTCTGTTTTTTCCACTGCATAACGACACCCAGCAGCCATCATCCACGTCAAGGCTAACTGTAGGATCTCACTTCATTAAAACATCAGAGCCTTACTGCAGAGCTGCACCTCAATCCTCCTTTACAGCTCCGTGTTCACTATACAGTTGCATCCGTGATAAAGTTACGCCAAGCACTACCCACCCTATCTCCTACACTTTCATTATAAAAGTTTTTAAAGTGTCATTCCACAGTGGTGTCTGCTCTTGAGTCCTATCAGCCTGCCTGACCTCGCTTAGCCCCGCGTGACAACAGCAAGAAACCGGAAGGGAACTGCGGCTAGACACAACTGCTCTGTTCATGGATCAGGAAATTGCTGGAATGAAGTTAGAAGGGGCTAAAAATCGGGCAGAAAAATGGAAGAAAAGGAACGATGTAGAGAAGTCTGATGAAAAGAGTAGAGATAGTATAAAATGCATCATAAGGTTTGGTGATCAGTTTGGGGTAAGCAAAAATAATCCAATTAAACTAACTAAGATTATAAATCGGGATATCGGAAATATTGTTTTCAATAAAGTCCTCTCTGATGGAAATTTGCTTACATATTCTCTTACATTGTAAGAGAATATATACCAAGACCAGTGAGATGTTTCGATTGTCAAAGGTTTGGGCAAGTTGCTACAAGATGTAGGGAACAGTGTAGATGTGCTCATTGTGGAGGAAAGCATGAATATGGAAAGTGTGAGGATGGAGTACAGCCAAAGTGTTGCAATTGTGGAGGGGCACATATTGCAGCATTCAGAGGATGTGAAGTACAGAAAATGGAAATGGAGAATTTAGAAAAGGAGGGTGAAGAAGAAGCTAACATATGCAGAGGCCGCAAAACAGGTTAAAGGGCGAACTAAAGATCAGAGAGATCAGTCAGGGGTTTTAGTTGAAAGAAACAATGAAGCTCAAAAAGAACATCTGTTGGTTGAAAATAAAAAAATAGTGGCATTTATTGCTGGAGTGATAAATAGTACAGCTGGGATTGAATTTTAAAAACAAAAAGACTCAGTTAGTTGTTATAGCAGCAATACGTCATCTGGGAATGACAGGTTTGACTTGGGAAGAAGTTAGAGATGAACTTCAAATAAAATCAAGCCAAGAGACATGTGGATAATACATAGATGATAACAATAATTCAATGGAATGCAAGATCTCTGATAGCAAATGGTCAGGAGTTCAAGTACTTTATTGAAGATTTAATTATAAAACCAGATGTAGTATGTATTCAAGAAACTTGGTTGAAATGTTGCTTAGATTTTGTTTTATTAGGATACAGTATGATAGGGAACAAGGGAATGGTGGTGGGTGTGCAACATTCATTAAACAAGGAATTCCATATAGAGTAATAGGAAAAGGAAGGGATCAAGAATATATTGCTGTGGGGATATGGGGTAAAGGTCAGGAGGTAGTTATTATAAATTATTACAACCCATGTAAAAAGTTGATATTAGGGAAATTGAAAGAAGTACATGGGCAAGAAAATCATAGAGAAATATGGTGTGGTGACTTAAACGCTCATAAAACACTATAGGGAGGAAGATACATAAATGCTAATGGACAAGTAGTTGAGGAATTAATAGAGGGGAGGGAGCTGGTGTGTTTAAACGACGGGAAGGGAACAAGGATAAACATGCATACAGGAATAAAGTCGGTGCTGGATTTGACTCTAGTTTCAAATAACTTGGCTAGTAAGTGTAACTGGGAAGTTAAGGGGGAATCTAGTATTGGAAGCGAAAAATACCCAATAATTATAACATTGAATGTTTAGACAGTTAGATCAGTAAATCAAAGAGGAGGAAAATAGATTTTTGAAAAAGCAAATTGGGATAAATTTGAGGAAATGTGCAAGAAAAAAATGGGAGAAATTGATCCAAAGGAAGATATTGACATCTTTAATGAAAAAGTGTGTGCAGTAATAGTAGAAGCAGCATTGGAATCAATCCCAAAAAGTAAAGGAAAAATGACAAGAAAAGCTGTACCTTGGAAGACAGATAAGTGTAGTAAACTTTTTAAAATAACACATAACTATAATAATTTAATTTTATACAAGAAAGCTCAAGCAATTACAATTTTACAATATAATTTTTATTTATAGAGCACAATTTAAAAACAACCGAGGTTGACCAAAGTGCTTTACAACACTATTAATAAATACGCAGTAAAACAGACACAAATTATAAAACATAATATCACACAAGCTGTAAACACAGGCGAAGTTCCTAAGGCCAAAAACACAGAACAATAGTTCAAGAGATGTTGAACGCCAAGGAAAATAGATAGATTTTAAGAGTGGACTTAAAAACAGACAAGGTTGGGGCAGTTCTGATGTGAAACGGAAGATCGTTCCATAACTTTGGACCAACAACAGAAAAGGCACGGTCACCTCTGGTTTTTAGTCTTGTCCTAGGCACTTGCAACAAATTAAAATTAGTAGATCTGAGTGATCTTGATGGAATGTAAGGCTGTAACAAATCAGTTAAGTACTGTGGGGCCAGACTATGTAAAGATTTAAAAACAAACATTAGGATTTTGTAATCAATTCTATATTTAACTGGCAGCCAATGAAGTGAAATTAAAACCGGCGTAATATTCTCGTATTTGCACTTTCCTGTGAGAAGCCGGGCTGCTGCATTTTGGACTAACTGCAATCGAGAGACACAAGACTGAGAGACACCGACATATAAAGAGTTGCAGTAGTCAAGCCGAGATGTTACAAATGCGTGCATAGCTATTTCAAGCTTCTTTAGAGATAGAAATGGCTTTACTTTTGAAAGAAGACGAATATGGTAAAAACAAGACTTAACCACTGTACTTATCTGCTTATCAAATTTGAGGTTACTGTCAAACAAAACACCCAGATTTCTGACACATGAGGTACTGTACGGTGATAGAGATGTACTTTTAAAATCATATACACATTGATCAGTAGGGCCAAACACTATGAATTCAGTTTTACTCTCATTGAGGCTCAAAAAGTTTGTTGCCAGCCAAAGTTTTAGCTCCTCCAAACAATCCAGAATAGGCTTAAAGGCATTCTTATTTCCACGCTTTAAAGGAATATAAATCTGAGTGTCATCTGCATACAGATGGAAAGAGACCCCATATTTACTAAAGATAGACCCTAATGGAAGCAGATAAAGAGAGAACAACGCTGGACCCAGAATCGATCCCTGAGGTACACCAGATCTTAACTGTATCTCAGAAGAGGAATGGTGCCCAATATTGACCACAAACCTCCTATCAGAAAGATATGACCTAAACCATTGTAATACTATGCCCCGTAAACCAACGCACGTTTCAAGACGCGAAATTAGAACCTTATGATTGACCAGATCAAAGGCAGAGCTGAGGTCTAACAAAACCAAAGCCGTAAACTGGCCAGAGTCCGTAGTCAACATGACATCATTTAAAACTCGTAAGAGGGCTGACTCCGTGCTATGGCAAGATTTAAAACCAGACTGAAACTTTTCGTAAATAGAATTATAAGATAAATGTGACTGAAGTTGGTTTAAAACACCTTTCTCAAGGATTTCAGATAAAAAAGGCAGATTTGAAATGAGACGGAAGTTAGACAGCAGTGTGGAATCGAGATTTGTTCTTTTAAGATGAGGTCTCACTGTAGCAAGTTTGAAATCATGGGGAACAGTACCAGTTTGGAGACACTTGTTAATAACAGACAGCAGATCAGGGCCAACAGTGTCAATAATCTGCCTGAGAAAGCGTGGTGGAATAACATCCTGGGGACACATTGTGGATTTCAAACTAGACATAGTCCTAATCAAGGTGTTCAGGTTCACAGACTCAAATTCAGAATTGTGAGAAGAACTATAAAGCAAGCCAAAACAGAAAGTTGGAGGGATTTTTGTAGTGAAATTGGAAGAACAACTCCAGTAGGTGAGGTGTGGAATATGATCAGGAGAATGAAAGGTAATAAGAAAGAGTGTGAATATCCAGTATTAGAATCGGAAGGAGAATTAGCGGTAATGGACAAGGATAAGGCAGAAATGATAGAAAAAACACTAGCACAAATTCATGGAGAAAGAAAAGAGGAAAAGAGAAATAACAAAGAGACAAAATATGGATGAGACGGTATGGAGTGGGGGAATGGAAGACCAGCCAATTAGCTTCCTGTTTAACAGAGATGAATTTAGGAGAGGTATTTGTAAAGCCAACAAAAAACTATTATCTCCAGGAAAGGACCAGATTGTATATATCAGTGGTTCTCAAACATTTTCTGTCATTCCCCACTTAAGGGGGTGGGCGAATTTTCAAGCTTGTCAACAAAATTATAACGAAAACAGCCAAGTGTACTATTTATTGAAAAATCTATTTCTAAACTAGTAAGATCAAATAACACCAAGTTCAAAACAGATAAAATACACGTGCAATTGTTATAACAGGCTTACTTCATCACTTATCTAGAGCTTTATTTCAAAGAAGTCGAGTGGCTTATTAACCTGACTGGGGTGTGTTGTCTCTAAGTGTCTTCCTACTTTGTCTCATGCTGTCTGCTGTCAACGGTTTAAGACACAAAACACACATGGGTCTCTCCTCTGCCCTCACCATCACCACCATGAATCCAAGCGCAACATAGGCTTCATCATGTTTTCCTTTCGGCTGGGTTTTTGATTGATTAGGCTGATAGTGCTGAATCGGCTGTTTTTTTGTGGTCCATGTAACAAATGTATCCATTGATATGAGGCGCCGTATAGGGCTTAAATCAAACTTCACTCATGCACACACATATGAAACACTTGCATACACATATATGAAACACTCACACATACATATATACTACTAACTGCTCAAACAACTACATATAAAACACTTGCATACACATATATGAAACACTCACACATACATATATACTACTAACTGCTCAAACAACTACATATGAAATGCGCGCGCACATACATACATACTTTCCGCGCATATACATACATACTTTCCGCGCACATACATACATACTTTCCGCGCACATACATACATACTTTCCACGCACATACATACATACTTTCCGCGCATATACATACATACTTTCCCGGCACACGCACGCACACACACACATACATACTTTCTGTGCACGCGCACAAAGCCAACTGTAGCGGTGTAGGGAACGAGTGAACAACTGATCTTTAGTTTAGCGGAAAAGGGAATGGATAATTTCCTATAAGTCATTACATATCGCTGGAGTGTGAAAAAATTTTACTCGAAAAAGAATTTATATTTTTATTATAATTATTATAGAGGCGAGGACATCATATAAATAGGACACAATAATTGACATTTTGATTTAATAAAGAAACCATTCGTATTATATAGACTAGTAATCTGTAAAAATAAATAAATAAATAATACCTTTTATATTTTTTTATGGTATCAGTTTTTGTTTCAATAAATAATCTATATTTAATGTCCGTAGCGTGAAATTTCCACAGCAGCAGCGACAGGTATCCGAGGTGCTTGTGTTACCATGGTAACGCAAGGAGGAAGTGACGTTGCATGGTGTTCTGAATGGTGGAATTTTGTAGAGTGAAGTTCCCTTTTCAGACATTTCCTGTGCAGGAAGTAGGGTGTAGGGAGTAGTCATTTCAATGTATATGAACTTCATTCTCCCTGATTAGTAGTAGCGTTTCTTAAATAGACCGTTAATGGACAGTTTAGAAGACAACGAGTGATTTATTTATCACCACAAAAGTGGGTGATATGGGGGGTCGGAACAATGTTTGTCCCGTGAGATTCCGATGAGTTATTGTTCATATTAGCGAAGGCGAGGAAACACATTTTACAAAACAGTATTTCTTTCTGTTGTAGGATCCGATATATTAGCCAAAGATTCCGTGCTTCAATTTTCTTTTTGCAAATCATCACCTGCGTTTTCTGCCGCTGAAATATTCAGACATTATGTGGATAGTTCTGAATACGCCATTTGATTGAGCAGTGATGATACAAACCAGTACTACCATTCAGGGAGAATGAAGCGACAAGTCCGTCTACACTGAAATGCCTTCCTTTTACACTGAAATGCCTTCCGGTTACACTGAAATGCCTTCCGGTTACACTGAGAATCTCATAGGTGAATGTGCGAGAAGAGTTTGTATGTATGTGCGTGGAAAGTATGTATGTATGTGCGCGGAAAGTATGTATGTATGTGCGCGGAAAGTATGTATGTATATGCGCGGAAAGTATGTATGTATGTGCGCGGAAAGTATGTATGTATGTGCGCGCGCATTTCACATGTAGTTGTTTGAGCAGTTAGTAGTATATATGTATGTGTGAGTGTTTCATATATGTGTATGCAAGTGTTTCATATGTGTGTGCATGAGTGAAGTTTGATTTAAGCCCTATACGGCGCCTCATACATTGATGTTATTATGCTCACTACATACAGTACATACAGAACTGTTACCATACAGTACGCTACTGTGTTATGGTCTAAAATGCCCCCGACCTAGGCCACGGATTGCCCACCGAAATTCATAGGTTTATGGTTTACAAATTACAAATTATGACAAATAAATTAAAGTAAACACTATAAAAAAAGGTTGTATAGGGGGAAAAATATATAAATTATATATATATATATTTTTTTTTTTCATATACATGTATATTTTTATATTGCTTATTTTATAATAAAAATCGTTTCTTGTAAGTTTTCACCACAAACAATATTTATTTAGTGTAATTTGTGATAAATAATTTGTTATTTGTACATTGACAAACCCCTGCAAAATAAATGTGACATAAAATAATCATTTTGGGGGATTCGTATTAATCGTCTCGACGAGTGTCACGTGCCTAGGGTTAATTATAATAGTAATAATATATTTGATAATAATAAACCTTTGAATGTATGTCCTAATATAATAATTGATAGAGATTATGTAGGAGGGGCAATCCGTGGCAGGGGGGCATTTTAGCGCATAACACCTGTTTGTGTCCGCGGTAAAGTTAGTTTTATATTCGCATCTCCGAATTCAATAGCT
This sequence comes from Clarias gariepinus, assembly GCF_024256425.1. Taxonomy (NCBI): domain Eukaryota; kingdom Metazoa; phylum Chordata; class Actinopteri; order Siluriformes; family Clariidae; genus Clarias; species Clarias gariepinus. Next base: position 40,849,380 of record NC_071103.1, read on the forward strand.
GCGTAAATAAACCCGCAAATAAGATACCCACATATATTTCCTCTCTACATTGTGTTTAAGCTACATCCGCCTTAAATTATACATGTTTAAAAGCATAACCACCATTATTCTCTACGGCACAACGAATGATTTAGGGATCATCGCAAAAAGCCGCACATGAACAAAAAGCGTAGAACGATATTGATCTTCCCTTTTGCAACTTTGTTGCCACACTGGAAACTAGAAATGCCAGACTAGTACTGCTTGATAAAATATAAATTTTTAACAAAAATACAGAAACATCAGCATACACATTGGAATAAATGAAATGACATATATAATACCGAATGTTTCCTTATATATTGTTCCTCTGCAATTAACATGCCAACGTTAACCCGTTATTGTTGCACTATGGTTCCACTTTTTCTCTGATGTTATTTTAATTTACTCCACATGGAACTCCACAAAGGAGTGTAATTAGTCCATTATTGTTTTCTATTATAATTAATGACGTTTTTAACCAAGTAGAGCCAGATATGATATGAATATGGATATGATATGAAGCCAGTTTGCAGATGATGGGGCACTTTGGAAAAAAGGAAACAATATATTATTTATCAATAGGAAAATACAAGAGGCAGTTAGGAAAGTAGAAGAATGGGCATATGATTGGGGTATTAAATTTTCAGTGAAAAAAACTAAAACAATTATTTTTTCTAGGAAGAAGATGGTTCCAGAAATGAGTCTGAAGATGTATGAGAAATCATTGGAAAGGGTAAAGGTATTTAAGTGTTAAGATATCTTTAATCTTAGGTATTTATTTCGATGTAAAACTTATATGGTTTAAACATATTAATAAAATAGTTGAGAAATGTCAAGAGGTTTTAAATATCATGAGATGTGTGAGTGAAGTGGAATGAGGGGCAAGTTTTTCTTCATTAAAAACTATTTATGTAGCAACGATTCGGTCTATTTTTATAGAGAAAAGTATAGAAAAAAGAGGCTACAATTTGCACTGGCTCACAAAAATTGGACAGTTGAAGACTGGAAAAATGTTTCCTGGTCTGATGAGTCTCCATTTCTGTTGAGACATTCAAATGGTAGAGTCAGAATTTGGCTCAAACAGAATGAGAACATGGATCCATCATGCCTTGTTACCACTGTGCAGGCTGCTGCTGGTGGTGGTGTAATGGTGTGAGGGATGTTTTCTTGGCACACTTTAGGCCTCTTAGTGCCAATTGGGCATCATTTAAATGCCACAAGCTACCTGAGCAATGTTTCTGACCATGTCCATCCCTTTATGACCACCATGTACCCATCCTCTGATGGCTACTTCCAGCAGGATAATGCACCATGTTACAAAGCTCGAATCATTTCAAATTGGTTTCTTGAACATGACAATGAGTTCACTGTACTAAAATGGCCCCCACAGTCACCAGATCTCAACCCAATAGGGCATCTTTGGGATGTGGTGGAACGGGAGCTTCGTGCCCTGGATGTGCATCCCACAAATCTCCATCAACTGCAAGATGCTATCCTATCAATATGGGCCAACATTTATAAAGAGTGCTTTCAGCACCTTGTTGAATCAATGCCACGTAGAATTAAGGCAGTTCTGAAGGCGAAAGGGGGTCAAACACCGTATTGGTATGGTGTTCCTTTTAATCCTTTAGGTGAATGTAATTTGGATTCATTCTAAAAAAGTCATTTATAATTTAGAAGTCATCAAGCACACATATGAGTTCACAGGAACTTATTTGATCATCACTATAAATTTAAATAAACAAAACTGTGTCAGCCCAATAGGTAGTAGAAGTAATAGTGTGTACACCATTGTTTAATTGACCTATGCTACTGTACTCTTGGACAAAAAATAAATTATTAGGAATGATTTGTTGTTGTTGATGTTTAGATTAAATTTTTTCCATTTGGTTATTGTTAATTGTGATCCAAAACTATGTATTCATTTTCACTGGTAAAGAGCAATATACTCTATGCATTGATACGATTTACTACCTATTCAGCTACCCCAGTTTTGCTTATTCAAATATATATATATAAAGCAAATTTGCCTGCATGGATGGTTCCTGGTGTAAAGCTGCTAGGACAGCTGAGTGTTTCCTGGTATAATGCTGCTATGATATGCTGTGGTTAAGAGCCATGTATGCAGAGACTAGGGAAAGTTTGAGTAGAAGATATTTATGGTTAATTGAACTTCGAGATGAAAGCAGATCAAGGAACCTTAGAAATGTGGGTGCAAGCAGGTTAACTGACCTTTCTTCTAATAAACTTAAAATGACATAAAATTAGGATTGGAAAATGCACAGAGATAAAAAATGGAAGAGGAACTGAGGGAGGAGATTATGAAGAGGAGGAAACTAGTACCTCCCCTGTTGCAAAGTATAAAAGACACATGCTAGACCTCTCTGTACCTGGCTCTTGGATATTCTAGGGGACCTTTTGTCAGTTTGTCTTAGAAATCAATGGCGAACTCATTTCTAGTATTATTGCAATAAATCCTGCTTTACTTCATCCAGATCATCAAACCTCGTACATTTTACAGGTGATTGTTTTCTTTTAAGATTATTTTAAGAATTATTTAAAGTAAAGTCAGTCAAATGTAAGTCAATTGGATGGTCAGCATCAACTAGTGGTAGAGAGAAAATTTAACATAACCTTTGTTAGTTGTCTAGATCCATATGTATTTATTTGCTCATTATTTATCCATAGACAAAAGCTCTTAAAAAGATATATAAACTCACATAGATCTTTAAATCTACTGCATTTTAACCCAGCATTGATCTGAAATTTTTAGCCTTTTTGTTCAGGTCTTTTGCAGTAAGGGTCTTTGAAGTAAGTATTTTATCATTTCATTTTACAAAGTTATACAAGATAAATATCTGCTGATATCATATTTTCTTGTGTTATACAATAAAATAATATTATCTGCAAAAATATAAAAAGCTGCACTAATATAGGTGTGATATTTTACAAAAGTGCAATATAGTGCAAAATACCATTATCTAACTTTACTTGTCTGATTTTGATAAAATATCTAATTAGATATGTTGTGATAAGAATTTTGCTTTAATGAAAATATGAAATGAATGTTCACAGTAAGATGAAGTTGGCAATCATCACCCTGTTGTTACTCTTGCCTCCAGCCTATAACAGTAAGCTGCTTTTAAATGTGTTTATATCCTACCTTTTATTCATTTAATTTTGGAGGTTAATTTTTTTTTATGGTGAATGTGTGTGACAAGTGATGATATTTGAATATTTCACTATGGTAACAGATTTCACTGACTTAATTTCGCACTTTTGCTTCCTCTAGCATGAAATAGGCCTTGTTACTATGCTGCCTAAATTCGTGGCTCTGATAAAATGCTTCCGCTTCCTTAACTACGACTTTGTCTCATGAATTGGCTTTGTTACAATTCTGACTGGATAAATGGCTTTTGTCTTCTGCATTCACTCCTTCTCAGCCCTGTCATCATCACAAAAAGAGGCTCACACTCTCATCTTATCTTCCAGTCTTCTGCAGTTGGACTCCTAATGCCAAGCCCCCTGACAATCTCACATTGTTCTTCTTCTTCAAGTTTTATCTTTATCTTTCTTTCACCAAATTCTTGGAAATGCAAAGAACAGAGAAGCATAGAAATGGATACTTGTTTTGGCAACCCCTAACAAGAGCAGTACTAAGAGAAAGAAGTAACTGAAATAATGAGTGTGGAACACAATGGTTTCCACACTTATTAAGCAGCACAGAGAACAGCACATTTTATAATCAAAAGACACAGGAATAGCCCCTACTTTTATTTTTAAATATACATAAAAACTGACCAACTGTTTCATCTTGGGTAATTGTTTGCTATTACCCCAAATCCAAGTTTTTTTCACAGACTTGAAACTGTTTTCATATGGCTGTAGTGTGCACAATTACCAAACAAGGAAGATTATTCGCTGTGGCGACCCCTGAAGGGTAACAGCCGAAAGACAAAGAAGAAGAAGTATGTTTGAGTGTATTTACAGACCAAACATAAATATTAGCATGACATATTTTAGTTATATTACTGTCAGACAAGACAGATAAGACAAGACTTTCAGTTTACTCTCCACATTTTCTCCCTATTCAATTTCTCTTGGCTGCCTTTCCTTATCATGCAACAGATACCAATTGATCAGGGTGTAAACCCATGGTTTTGGTGGGGAATACAGACATGACTGGTGGGGCGCAATGAACAGGAGCTAATTTGTGGAAAATAATAGAAAAGTACCTATTCTAATTTATGCTTTTCTTTATTGAGAGTAAATATCATACACTCAAAACTAAACAATCACACACAAAGAAATTAATCATTAATACAAGTAAATTAAAATAACATCAGAGAAAAAGTGGAACCATAGTGCAACAATAACGGTTTAATTTTGGCATGTTAATTGCAGAGGAACAATATAACAAAATTTTCGGTATTGTATATGTAACTATCATTTATTCCAATGTTTATGCTGGTGTTTTTGTATTTTTGTAAAAAAAAATCATATTTTATTAGGCAGTACTAGTCTCTAGTACAGTGTAGCAACTTTTTGATCCTTCAGGCGCTGAACAAAAGGGAAGCTCAATATCGTTCAACTCTTTTTGTTGGTGTGCGACATTTTTCGATGATCCCTAAATCATTCATTGCACCGTAGAAAATAATCGTGTTTCAAACATGTATAATTTAAATGCTTAATTGAGAAAAAGGCTGGTGTAGCTTAAAGACAATGTAGAGAGGAAATATATGTAGGTTTATTTGCCGGTTTATTTACGCAGCTATTGCTGTTTCGTAGACATGGGGTCAATCGTGCAAAGATAAGTGACAAAGTAAGCCTGTTATAACAATTGTATGTGTATTTTATCTGTTTTGACCTTGGTGTTATTTGATCCTATTGGTTTAGAAATTGATATTTCAATAAATAGTATTGATTTCATTATCATTTTGGTGACAAGTGAAGTTTAAAAATTCGCCCAGTGGGTAATGACAAATGTTTAAGAACCACTGGTGTAGACCAACATATGCTTCCTCTGAGACATTCACAACTTTTCAATCACTTGTACATGCTTTTGTACCTTTGATTTAGACATTTTTATGTGTAACTTAAACTTCTGTGTCTGTAGTTATGTCAGTAGTCTGAATTATATCTGACTGCATTAATTACAGAAAAAACATGAATAGATACAGTTAACTAAAACACACAATAGTCTGAACACAAATGTACTGATTTTTTTTCCTCACTAGGTAAGAAGTTTTTTTTTCCTGAGACATCTGACACATCCTTTGTGCGCCTTACTCCAAAGAAACCTCTGAATTTACAAGCCTTTACACTCTGCATGCGCATCTCTACTGAGCTCGACAACCAGCGAGAGACCATCCTGTTTGCTTATCGCGCTCAATACTTTGATGAACTCAATGTGTGGCAAGAAAATGGAAAATTTACTCTTTACCTGAGAAGCAGCAGTGATGGTGCTCTGTTCTCTTTACCATCACTGAGTTCTGTCCCTACTCATCTGTGTGTCACCTGGAACTCAAGCACTGGAGCCACTGCGTTCTGGATGAATGGAAACAGCAGTGTGCAGACAATCTACAGACAAGGCCAGAGTGTAAATCCAGCTGGAGCTATAATTCTTGGACAGGATCCTGACTCGTACCTGGGAGATTTTAACATTTATCAGAGTTTTTTGGGTAACATTACAGACGTACACATGTGGGATAGTGTTCTGAGTGCAGGTCAGATTGAGCAGCTGTATAAGAAGCAGAACAATTCTTTAAGTGGGAATGTGCTCGATTGGAATTCTCTTGTGTACAAAATCTATGGAAATGTGATTAATGTGTCAGCAGATGTCTAGCTAAAACACCTGACACCTGTTTTCTTTTCTTTCCTTTAATTTCCATGTCTAATCAACTGTGTGATTTTAGTTAATTAACTATTAACTAACAATATTTCAGTAAAAGTATTCATGTTTGTTATGAATGGAGAACATAAATCTGAATATAAATCTGCCTGGTCGTTTTTTCACTGGAGAAGACAAACGTCTCGGGTTACTTTGCTGTAACCCTGTTTTCTGAAAAAGCGGGAACGAGATGTTGTGTGAAAACGCTATGGGAACATCTTTCTGTGTTGCCAGTTGTGAAGCATGTGTGTATCAAACACGCCAAATTTTGGCATATATAACCTCGGTCAGTGACATCATCTGATAAAGTGCACCTGCAAGTTATAAATAGGAGTGAACCAGAAACATTTCTCAGATCAATTTTGTCTAAAAGGACGTCCAGTCACGCAAGCAGTGCGGCATTGCAGCGCAGCATCTCGTTCCCCCTTTTTTAGGGAACAGGGTTACATCAAAGTAACGTGACGTTCCATTTCAGAAGCTACACTCGATGCTGCATGAAAATGCTATGGGAACGAGAATACCAACCAGCCGCCCCACTGCAAGTGTCTGGACCCCCAAGGTTGTGTAGCACAAAGGCCAAGGAGGTCTCAGAGCTAGCTCTGGGAGGCTGACTCGAGGACCCGTGAGCCCGAAGTAGCATGAACATCCAGACTATAGAATCTCACAAATGTGACCAACCTGCCTCGCGACGGAAGAACGCACATAGAGTGGGACCCAAAGTCAAAACCGGGGTCTAACCCACATAGAAAGGGTACGAAGGCACCTGGCGCGTAACCCGTATTTGTTGGCTTTTAGCTAGAATGTACATCGCCATACGGGAAAGGGAACTCGTCCTGTATCCCAACAGAACCTGGTGCGCTAGCTTATTCAAGCGGCACGAGCACAGTCCGCCCTGGTGATTATGTACAAGCTGGAGGCGGTGTTTTCAGGGTTAAATAAAGCCATCAGTTCGGGGCAATTGATGTGCCACGCGAGAAGATGGCCTCTCCATCTCCTTGGGCTGGACGGCCATCTAAGACGGTAACCCAGCCTGTGAGGAAAACGCCTGTCATTAGCGTCTCGTGACGACAAAAATGCACATAGAGTGGGACCCAAAGTCAGAAACCTGGGGTCTGAACCACATAAAAAAGAGTACGAAGCCTCTGGCGCATAACCCTTATTGCACCCGGGGATTGGCCCTGAGATAAATCCCTTTGCCTTTAACTACAACTAAAACAATCTCATGTGCAGCAGGCCCAAAGGTATTACCGTGGATGCAGCTGCCATGAGACCTAAAAATCCCTGAAAGTGATGAACAGTCACTTTCTGGCCTAGCTTGGTTTCCTTCAGGGTGATGGAAATGGATTCAACACACGCAGGAGACACCTGTGCCCGCATTGCGATCTAATCCTACGTGACACCTAAATATGTTGTATTCTGAGCAGGAAAAAGAACGCTTTTATGGCATTGAGTCTCAATCCTAAGAATCAAGATGAGCTAGGATGACATGCCTATGTCGGCGCTAGCTTCTGCGACTGAGCCAGAATTAGCCAGTTGCCTATGTCATACAAAATACAGATGTGCGGATGACAGAGCTAGGCCAAATGGAAGGACCTGATAATGGTAAGCTTCGCCCCCGGGGGGATGTTAGAAGTTCGGCATCCTGGACCACGGCAGGAGAAAACCGAAAACTAACCTCATATTGGAGACAGGTGTTGCCCGAGACACCAGTGGCGGCGGAACATGACCACAGACCTCCTGAGGGTGCCAAGGAGGGCACTATGTTCTTAATGAAGAAGACAGTGCGCCAGTCCGACCTAATTGAGGTGGCTTGTAAAGGGCGGCGAGCCGTACACCAGTCTTTACGAGGGGGTGAGCGCCTGCTAACGCTCTCCTTCTGCACCTTTTTTTAAATAGATAGATAGCCCGCAAGCGTCTCTTCTATCTGAGGTATCATCGTATAACCCCGCGCTTCCGGATCAACAATCCTCGAATAAATCGAAGTCGATGGCATGAAAACACGGGATGAATAAGGCTTGTTTCAAATGCCGGTTAACTCGCTGTGGAGGTCGCTAAAGAAAGGGAGAGAGTGTCATTGAGGCGCCGCTCCCCAGCTACTTGACAGAAGTCTTTCGTTTAATTTAGAGCGTTTGGGAAAATTTGATCCTGCGGCGTTTATTACTTCAAGCAGCTCCTCAAACTCTCTGTCATCAATAGAGGAGGGTTCTGGAGGAACTACTTCCATTTCTGCAGAAGCAAGGGAGGAGGTCTCTCCTGCGCAATCACGAGAAGCACCGAGACGCGTTCGCGAGGCGAAGGGAAAAACTTCCCGATTGGGAAAAAGCGCAAGAGAAAGGAGGGGAAACTCCGTCTCATGCGCCTCTTCCAGAACCGCATGTGAACCCCAGGAATACGCAGCGGGTCATGGTTTTCGTTTTATGGAAAGCGAGACGCCCGTGAAGGACTTATATCTGGAGGGGTCACAATACTCACACTCTCTTTGGAGAATGTGATCTTCACCCAAACACTGGAAAACAAAAAGTATGGAGATCGCCCTCCAATAGAATTATATCATACGGAGGCACATCTCGTTTGAAACTCAGCCATCTTATTGGTGAGTCAAACACTCTTTGTTCTTTGTTTTGCTTGCACACACACGCAAATCACAATATGTGCTTGAAGACAAAAAGATCTGAGGAATGTTTCCAGTTCACTCCTATTTATAACCTGCAGGTGCACTTTATCAGATGATGTCACCTGACCGAGGTTATATAAGCCAAAATTTGGTGTGTTTAATACACACATGCTTCACAACCGGCAACACAGAAAGATGTTCCCATAACGTTTTCACCCAGCATCGAGTGTAGCCTTTGAAAGAATATTTTTCTGTCTATTCTTATCTGTGCATCATAACACTTTTTTTAATGAGTGTTTTTAACAAATCTTGCAAATTATTTTGGATTAATTTATTTCTACTTATTAGAAAAGCTACAGTATATACTGTATTTACTCATGAACATTTAGTAAATTAAAGAAATGAGATTCACTAATCATTTTTTACATTTTTATCTCTTTAACTGTAGAGATCAGAGCTATAAAGTTGTAGGTTTGCCAGCAGTAGATCTCGGAAGTAACTGCTGTAGACCAAGAATGGCTTCAAAAATTATTTTTACATTAAAAACTAAACACTATAAAAACAGTCAACAGTATCAATTAAATAAAGTTTTTTTTTGTTTGTTTGTTTTGTTTGCTTAAAATATAGTCTAAAGCACAACATACTCAGTAAATCCAGGCTTACCATGATAAAAAAAAGCAATCTTTTTGGAATCTAATCAAACAAGGCTGATAACATGCTGCCAAAAACTGTGAGGCCAGGCTGCCTTCTACATCACCATTAGCAAACATTAGAAATTGCAGTTAGAGGGAAGAGAGTTAGAATTTTAATAATAATAATAAAAAAAACTATAGTAGCCCAATGCCTTAACCACTGAGCTACCCTTGGCCTACTTAACTGAAGGTCCCAGGCTCAAACGCCAGCAACATTAAGTTGCCACTGTTGGGCACTTGATTCAATTCAATTCAATTCAATTCAATTTTATTTATATAGCGCTTTTAACAATGGTCATTGTCTCAAAGCAGCTTCACAAAGATGAAAGAAATTCAAAAAATATATATATATTAATAATAATAATAATAAATTGTGTATGTGTGAGAAAAGTGTCTCTAGATAATAACGAGATGAATGAATGAAATTTCTCTGATGAGCAAGCCAAGGGTGACGGCGACAGTGGCAAGGAAAAACTCCCTGAGATGGTAATAGGAAGAAACCTTGAGAGGAACCAGACTCAACAGGGAACCCATCCTCATCTGGGTGATAACAGATAGAGATAATATAACACCATGTGTGTTGTGCAGCTGAGAGTACAATATAAACAGAAATTATTTAAATTAACATGAAGTCATGAACTTGAGCAAGTCCCTTAACCCTTAACTTCTCAGGGATAAAATGAGATAAAATTCGAGTTGCTCTGGATAAGGACGTCTGCCAAATGCCAAAAATGTTAATGTTGTTTAGTCCCTCCATTCCTCGCTTTTTATTTCCAGCTTAATTAGCGTGACACACAAATAGCACAGCTACACACAGTGAATACTGTGTAAAAGACTAAAAGGCTGAAATTATTTACCAATAATTTGCAGTGGAGTGTTTTTCAGGAAGACAGGCTTCCCCAGTTTTGTATACTGTATATTTCATTTTAGTTATAAAAATAACACTTCATTTAACATACAGAAGAACCCCAGTTTGCGAGTGTTCCACAAGACAAGTAAAAATTTGTAAAAAAAAAAAAAAAAATGTTGATTGTAAAAATGAGCAAGTCTTGATTTGTTAGTATAATGTTGCATGCATGCACTTCTTGTTTTTTTCATGCCGAGTGTCACATGATCACAACTGAGCCAATAGTTCTTCTCTCACTCATACTTCAGAATTGTGGGTAATCGTCTCCCCTGCTTGGTCTTAGTGTGCATCTCTCACTCATATAATCATGCAACATATATACATCATATAAACATCATTGCATGCATATACTGTTTACTAAAACACTGTGACCACGTGTGTTTGTTTTCTTTGTAAAACAAAAGCAAGTCAAAGGTCAAAGATCCATTTTCTCTCCCACTCTCTCTGACAGTCTGCACAGCCAGCCTGATTCTGTTAGTGTGTGTGTGTGTGTGTGTGTGTCATTGGATAGCGTGCCCCTATCCTTCTCCTCTCGCCTTCACACACACACACACATTAACGGAAACACTGCTCTGTCGCGAATCTCTTCAAAGGTAAAGTGCAGGGGCCGGTTTCTTCATAACACACACTCTTTGCGCTCTAAAAAGACTCTTAACATATATCTTACGTAAAGTGATAACTTTTCTAAGTGTTTTTCTCGAACTGTCCCTTCTTAAGTCGCTGCCTCTTACGTCCAAGGTTACAAGGTGCTGTCTACAGGGAAGGTCCTGAATTACCTGATATCGATTGCTCAGGTATCGATCCTTTTGCATGACAGCATTAAGAAAGACGGCACTTTCTATGCAAATTATACATTGCACTAAATTATTCCAATAACGTGTATTTCGACATGGGTTAACTTATCAATAGCATGCCATAATAGACAAATATATAAATTAAATCACCAAACTGTCGCTAATATTTTCATGAAACCTGTAGCGGCGGTGAAACGAACCGAGTATACAGTACAGTCATACTGTAGTTGATTGACAAACAGCTGACAATGTAAAGCATGCCAGTGGTTGGGGTTGTATAGCGCACTTATGGAATGAATACGATGAGATGCCAGAGTAAAGGTTTAATACCCCTATCTCACCTACGCCGTTTTGCGCAGGGGACGTAAGTACATTTCATCATGATTCAGCGCAAGTTTTTGTCATGTTTAATTTTAATTTGACATGTTTGAAAGATGGAAACGTAATCACAGCGCAAAAACTCCCGGTTAATCATGATGAACCCTACTTACGGCCACCGCCCAAAACCGCGTAGGTGAGATAGAGGTATAACACCGCATCTCACAGCAAGTCAAACCGCATAGGTGAGATAGGTGTACTAAGCATTACAACCACGCAGAAAAATGAATGGATGCAGGGTTTTAAACTCCCAAGTTTATTTTCTCATTTAACTAAATCAAATTTCATCACAAAATAAAACTTGTCAAAAGAAAAGTCCATTTAGTCATGAATGATCGCTAATGATCAATGAAACATAGTTTAAACAAAAAGCAGCAAGCAGCTGGACATCGGGACATAGAGCGTAAGTATGACGCGTTGGCCTGGCAAGCACAGGTCTGAGCAGGTCAAAAAGCTCCATAATCTGTTGCTTTAAATGGCGAAACTTTTTTTAAATAGCCACCTTAGGCAAAATATGAAAATGGCTGAAGTTTTGCCTAAAGAAAAAATTTATGTGAACGACGACTTTGATAACGTGCCATAATGTGCTTCCATACACCGCTGATTTATAAGGACTGCTGCACAGTGGCGGCGACTAGCCTCTTGAGCTGAAACTACAGATGTGGCTATTAAGACTGCGCGTGTTTTCCCGCGGGATGCCTCAATTTAGCGCGCGGCGCGCCGCGACTTGCCGTAAGCAACATTCGGGAATTTAAATAAATGTGTTTTGCTTCACTGAATATCCGCCAGATGGCGCATGGAAGGACTTTATTTAAACGCCGGACCAAGTACTGTACAACGAAGAATTGTGTATAATTACTTAGTCTAAAACAATATTGTTCCCAATGCTGAAGCAAACATGAATTTTATTTTGCTTTACAACAGATCTTTCATGATAAATGTGTGTATATGTGCTTCATATTTTTTTCATAATGATGAAATGAGATGCCCAAATTCGTGCTTTAAAATTCTTAATTAGTTTCTTATATATTTTTTGTAATGTTTTAACAGGGACAAAACAGTAAAAGACATGGCAATGTCTCGGTTTACATGGTGTTGAAATTAATTAAATTTCCTGATAGTAGGCTATCTGATATTCTTAACTATGCGAATGTCCTGATTCGTGAATATGCCAACATATCTTATTTAAAACGTTAAAAATGTGTCGACATCATCAGAAGACATAAATGAACTACATATATTATTAAGTAAATATTTTATGACCATGAACTTCTTCTGGCTTTTTATAATAATCATCATATTTGCTGTTTGTGTCCAGCATTTAATAATTATTTCATACATTATTTAACCACGGCTGGAAATAATAGCTGGAATGTGATGTGATTGTGAATTCATGACTGAAATAAAGCTGTTCGTCTTTTGTAAAGTACTTTCACTTTACAAAAGGCAGCGTTTTATAAAGCGTTTTTTAAAGGCAGCGTTTTTATGTAGGTTGATAAACGTGTGTTGTACAGTATATACACCGCGACAGCGCGCGCTGTTATTCACTTCTCACCTTTCATGTAGGTCTGCTCGGACTAATTCGTTTTAAACCCCTCAAAAATGTGTGTGTATACAGCCCCAAACCTCCATCAGTTATTAACAATAGCATCTATTTAGAAAAAATGCCCCAGTGATTTCGGAGCTTCAGGAAATCTCCCGGCGCTCTGCGCATAACACCGGGCCAACTCATGTCGGAAAGAATTTATAAATGGTTTCTAAACGTGGGTGTTACGTCCCACACAGTGTCTAGGGGATGAAGAAACGTAGCATTATGTGAATGAGCTTTTACTGTATGTCGGGGGTCCTGCCGTCGTACCACACGGACAACAATTATCTTTATAGTCTTTTTTTATTGTAACAAAGTAATCAAACAAGGATGGGAACATAAGTTCAGGAGCAGCCAGGCAAGAAAACAACAAACAAAAATTCCCCTCTAACTTAGGAGTGGTTCATCTTAATAATCTCACAAAACAAAAGCAAATCAACAACAGAAATATACACTCACTCCCTGACTAACTGAAGAAAAACAGGAGAAAAATGGGGGGGGGTTACAATAAATAAAAAGGCCGGGCACCTCCCTACGGTTCCCTTGTACAAAAGGATAAATCTGCAACACTCAAAGCCACAATGCTTGAGGTTGGAGGTTAAGTTTGTTAATTCACTGGTAACCTTTACACATTCAGCAACAATCACAATCTCAGCAACAATCACAATCTCAGCAACTAATAAAAACAGCTAAAACAGGAGAAAAGATGGAAAATAAGGTACAACCAGTTATGATGGTCAAGCTCAACAACAAATTGTACTAAGCAGGACACCCGACAGCTCTGGAGAATTTCCTCGTCTGCTGACTGTTGAGAACTGCCTTTAAGCTGTTTTCTTCCTTGGTGTTAACCTTCTGCAGCTGGAGCTGCAATCAGCTCCCTGGTAGAGTGAGAAAGAGAGAGAGACAAAAAAAAACCTGGAGAGCAGAAGACAGGGCTTTGAGAACAACTACACCAGACACAATAATAAATTAATACGTCCTTGGACGTAACACCCCCATCCATAAGTTACAAACAGTACTCACTAAAGTGTTTGTAATTAAAATAAACTACTTTTACAACCATCTTTAAATGTACCATTTACATCTCAGTTATCCCTACTGTAAACTCTGGAAAGTGCGTCAGCTACAACATTTTCCACCCCCCTTCGATGCTGGATGTCTAAATTGTACTCCTAAATAATGAGAGACCAGCGCATCAGCCGTTGATTAGAGTTCTGCATTCTACCCAGGAATATTAAGGGGTTGTGATCGGTATAGACCACCACTGGATTAGAGCTACCACCCAGGTAAACTTCAAAATGTTGCAGTGCTAAGAGTAAGGCCAAAGCTTCTTTCTCAAAAGTACTGTACTTCATTTGACACCTTGTAAACTTCTTGGAGAAGTAACTCACAGGATGCTCCACACCAGTTACATCCTCCTGTAACAAAACAGCACCCGCATCCGACGAACTTGCATCCACCTGCAGCTTGAAGGGTAAAGAGAAGTTAGGAGCAGAGAGAACTGGGGCATGACACAGCAAGTCTTTTGCAGCATTAAAAGCGTAGTTACAATCCTGACTCCACCCAAACTTCTTAGAGGTACTGAGCAGATCAGTCAACGGGGCAACCACGGTAGCAAAGTTTTTGCAGAAGCCTCGGTAGTACCCAGTCATACCTAAAAACCTTCTCAGTTCTCTTTTATTGGTGGGAGAGGGAAAGTTCAGTATGGCAACAACTTTTTCTTCAACAGGCCTTACTGATCCTTGACCAACTCTTTTACCAAGGTAAGTAACCACTGCTTTGGCAAATTCACACTTCATTAAGTTCAAAGTCAAAGATTCAATTCAATTCAATTTTATTTGTATAGCGCTTTTAGCAATTTTCATTGCCGCAAAGCAGCTTTACATAGTCAAAAGAATTATTTAGGTTTGTATGAAATGTGAATTTGTATGAATCAAAATGGTCAGTTTGTCCCTGGTGAGTAAGCCGAGGGCGACAGTGGCAAGGAAAAACTCCCTGAGATGGTAAGAGGAAGAAACCTTGAGAGGAACCAGACTCAACAGGGAACCCATCCTCATTTGGGTGAAACAAAAAGCAGTAAATGATCTGCATTTATACAGTGTGTAGGGTGGGAGGCAGTTCAGCTATAATAGCTGATGTTAATTGATGTTAATATGGAGTCCAGGTAGTTATTGAAGACCCAGGTAGACTTGTAAGAAGTTCCAGTCATGAACTATCGAACTGTCAAGTCCCCAGAGAAACAGTTGCCAACACCAGTCAAGGCCAGAACCATTTTCTAGGTAGAGAGAATCATTCCCAGACACCAGACGCATCCCAGAGAGACACACGGGGCATCCATGTGACGAGATCTTCAGCCAGAAGCGGGGCACCAGGATGGGTCAGACAGGTCCGGAGGGCAGATGGAGTCTGGATCACTGGCAGCTCAGGAACGACATGTGTAGCTCGACAGAGAGAGAGAGAAAGAGTGAAAGGGGGGGACAGGAGGAGAGAGGAAAAAGAAAGAGGGGGGGAAAGAGAAGAAGAGGAGAGATGGCAGTTAGGTATGGTCACAGTCACACAATGTATAATGTGAATGTATATTAACTGTAGCGTGCAAGCAGAGACTCCGGCAGGACTAACTATGACAGCATAACTAAAAGGGAGAGCCAGAAGGAAACACAAACATGAGGGCTTCCTGACATGTAAAGCAAACAATCCCCTCACCGTCAGCAAACCTGAGTGATCAATGAGAGTGAGGAAGACAGCAGCCAAACATACCAGTTCACCATAATACTCTACGTCCATGAGTCCCCCAGATCTGCTCCTTTACCTATGGCAAATCTATTTATAAAAATGCTCGGCTAAATAAATAGGTTTTTAGCCTGGACTTAAACACTGAGACTGTGTCTGAGTCCCGAACACTATTTGGAAGACTATTCCATAACTTTGGGGCTTTGTAAGAAAAAGCTCTGCCCCCAGCTGTATTTTTCATAATACGCGGTACTGACAAGCAGCCTGCATCCTTTGATCGAAGTAGGCGTGGCGGATCGTAAGACACTAGCAGTTCGCTCAGGTACTGCGGCGCGAGACCATTTAATGCTTTATATGTCAAAAGTAGTATTTTAAAATCAATGCGAAATTTCACAGGGAGCCAATGGAGTGAAGATAAGATAGGGGTGATGTGCTCATATCTTCTGGTTCTGGTGAGGACTCTCGCTGCTGCATTCTGGACTAGCTGAAGCTTATTTATGCATCTAGCTGAACAGCCAGACAGTAAGGCATTACAATAGTCCAACCTAGAGGTGATAAAAGCATGAACTAGTTTTTCTGCGTCGTTTAGCGACAATAAATTTCTTATTCTGGCAATATTTCTGAGGTGAAAGAATGCTATCCTGGTAATATTATCTACATGTGCTTCAAATGAAAGGCTGGAATCAATAATCACACCAAGGTCTTTCACTGTTGCATTTGATGGAACAGAAAGGCCATCTAAAGTTACGGTATGATCTAAAATTTTACTCCTAGCTGTATGCGGTCCTATGACTAGAACTTCTGTCTTATCCGGATTTAGCAGAAGGAAGTTAGTTAGCATCCAATTTCTTATGTCCTGCACACATTGCTCAATTTTAGTAAGCTGTTTTTTCTCATCAGGTTTTGCTGAGACATATAACTGTGTATCATCAGCATAACAATGAAAACTAATACCATGCTTACGGATTATGTTGCCCAGAGGAAGCATGTAAAGGGAAAAAAGCAGTGGACCTAAAACTGAACCCTGCGGAACGCCAAACTCCACTAGAGAACATGCAGAATAATCACCATTTAAGTCTACATACTGATAACGATGGGTCAGATAGGATCTGAGCCAGGAGAGGGCTGTACCCTTAATTCCCACTACATTTTCTAATCTGTGAAGAAGAATAGCGTGATCAACAGTGTCAAAAGCTGCACTGAGGTCAAGTAATACAAGCATAGTTACACAACCCTGATCAGAGGCCAATAGAATGTCATTTACTACTTTAACGAGCGCTGTCTCTGTACTGTGATGAGGCCTAAATCCTGACTGATACAGTTCATGTATGCCATTCCTATGTATATATGAGCATAGCTGCTCCGCTACTATCTTTTCCAGGATCTTAGAGATAAAGGGGAGGTTTGATATTGGTCTGTAACTGGACAGCTGACAGGGGTCGAGGTCAGGTTTCTTAATTATTGGTTTGATAACTGCTAATTTAAAAGATTTTGGAACATATCCAATGCTGAGTGAAGAATTAATTATTCTCAACAGGGGTTCTATTATTGCTGGTACTATCTGTTTAAGAAAATGTGTCGGTACAGGATCTAATATACAGGTTGATGAATTTGAAGAAGAGATGAGTGAAATTAGTTCATTCTCTTCAAGGGGAGTAAAGTATTCTAGGTTCTGGTCTGACATGGCTAGATTAACATCTGCATCAATTACATTGTTCGGTTTCAAAACCTCAATTTTATGCCTAATATTTACAATTTTATTATTAAAAAAGTTCATGAAGTCCTCACTATTGCATGATGTTGTTGTGGAGATTTCTGCAGTGGTCTTATTTCTGGTTAATTTGGCTACAGCATTAAATAAGAATCTAGGATTATTTTTATTTTCTTCTATAAGAGTGGAGAGATATGTTGATCTAGCTACACTAAGAGCTTTTCTATAGTTCAGGATGCTCTCCTTCCATGCTATTTGAAATACTAGTAATTTAGTTTGACGCCATTTACGTTCTAATTTCCGAGCGGTCTGTTTTAAAGTGCGCGTGTGATCGTTATACCAGGGAGCAAGTTTTTTATCTCTAATAATTTTTCTTTTGGCTGGAGCTACATTATCTAGGGTATAGCGAAATGTCGACTCTAAATATTCAGTCGCCTGATCGAGTTCTGTGGGGTCAGACGGTGATCTAATCGAAGTTGGGAACTCTGGGAGATTACTGATAAAACTCTGTTTGGTAGTTGATGTGAATGTACGTTTCATACGGTAGCGCGGCGCTGTGTGTACATTATTATTGTGACACACTTGCAATGAGACAAGATAGTGATCTGAGATAACTTCAGATAGTGGTATTGTGAATAAATTTCTTATACTTAATCCAAATAATATTATTAAATCTAAAGTGTGACCTGCTTTATGAGTGGGTCCGACTACACACTGATTTACTCCTACCGAGTCCAGTATAGACATAAATGCAGTTCTCAGAGGGTCTTCTGGGTTTTCAAAATGAATATTAAAATCTCCAGCAATTAACACTTTGTCTACAGAAATGACTAGGTTTGAGAGGAAATCTGCAAATTCACTAAGAAATTCAGAGTACGGCCCTGGAGGTCTGTAAATGACAATTAGCGGGATCGACTGAGCTGACTTAATATAGTTAAATACACTTATGTTACTATAAAGAATTTCAAATGAATTAAATTTGTGTCCGTGTTTTTGTACAATAGTCAAATTATCATTGTGAATAACTGCGACGCCTCCTCCTCTACCAGTTAACCGAGGCTGGTGTATGTAGCTGTATCCAGGAGGACTAGCTTCATTTAGAGCTACATACTCGTCCTGTTTAATCCAGGTTTCTGTTAAACAGAGTATATCAAACTCCTGATCTGTGATAATTTCATTAACTATAACTGCTTTAGATGCGAGAGATCTAATATTTAACAGTCCTAGCTTCAGATCAGAGGTGCCGGCTGCGCATTCAGTCTGATCCAAGTTTGTGGTCTTTATGCTAATTAAATTACTAAAACAGACTTTCTGAGTCTTTCTAAATTTGTTTTTAGCTCGGGGAACAGACACAGTCTCAATAGAGTGAACCCTGAGTGACGACTCTATGCAGCTAGCAGACGGTTGGTTTAGCGTAAGGGATCTAATGTTGAGAAGTCCAAACTTTAGAGGTAGACTTCGATTACTTATTTGGGCTTTTTCTGGTTTAATGGTTACCAGGTTGTTTCGGCTGGATTTAACGAATTTATTCTTTTTTCTCACTAATCGGGGAATAGACACAGTTTCTATAGTACAAGCTATGTGTGTGCGTCTATTAGTATGGTGAGTTGTATTGTGGCTGGTATCTAAAGAATCTGAGGTATGACTTACCGCAAGTCAGATGGTTCGTAATGTCCTGGAGATGTTGTCAGAGAGGACCGCTGCTCCAGCTCTGCTAGGGTGCAGGCCATCTGTGCGGTAGAGCCTAGGACGCTCCCAGAAAACATTCCAGTTATCAACAAAAGGTAATCTCTGTTGTTGACACCAAGATTGTAACCATTCATTGAAGGCAAATAATCTACTGAACCTCTCGATTCCTCTCTGAAATGTCGGAAGTGGTCCAGATACGACGATCTTTGTCGTGGGTGATGTGCTGCGGACCTTCTCAACCAGGCTCCTGAAGTCCTTCTTTAGGATCTCCATCTGCCTCAGCCTGATGTCGTTGGTGCCAGCATGGAGAACCACAGCTCGAATGTTCTTCCTCAGGGCCGCAGGCACCTGTGCAGCAACATCAAGAACACGTGCACCAGGTAAACAGCGCGTGTACGCCTTACCTTTAGCTGTGGTAGCACGCACGTGCCGGACAATGGAGTCTCCGATGACCAGCGCGTCGTGTGCCGTCTCACGGAGAGGAGCGAAGCGGTTTCGGGTTGAGATCTCGAAGACGGGTGGTGGCGGAGGAGGAGAGGTCCTCGCCCGGGGCTTGGCGCGCGTCTTCCGCTGCTGAAGTTTCCAGGCCTCGTGGTATCCCGGCGCCGGGGTGAAGGAAAGCTGGGCAGGCTGCGTTCTCGGTGCGTTGGACCTGGGCAGAGAAGCACGCGGAGTAGAGGTTGTCGGAGAATTCTCATGCCGAGAATTTACCTGGGACAGGTGAGCGTCGGTCCGCGACGATTCCAGCGTGGCTTTCCGCTGCTGTAGCCGGGCCAGCTTCACCTGTAGATGCATCTGATAATCTGTTAAAAACTTGATTCAGACTGCTCAAATGGCTCTCCCAACTGTCTGAATAGATCACCACATCATCTAAGTAAGCCTTACAATTAGTCATCCCTAACAACACTTTGTGCATTAGACGTTGAAAGGTGGCTGGTGCATTTCGCATTCCGAACGCCATAACAGAATACTGCAGGAAGTTATCAGGGGTGACAAAAGCAGAGATTTCTGAGGCACGAGGAGTAAGAGGCACTTGCCAGTATCCCTTTAAAAGGTCTAACTTTGTGACATATCGAGCCGAACCAACTCTATCTACGCAGTCTTCTACTCGAGGAAGAGGGAAAGAGTCGGGCTTAGTGACACTATTCACTTTGCGATAGTCTGTGCAAAAACGATAAGAGAGGTTAGACTTCGGAACGAGCAGGCACGGTGAGCTCCAGGGGCTCTGACTGGGTGTAGCAAAACCATGCTGCAACAAATACTCAATCTCTGACTTCATTATCTCTCGTTTATGAGGATTGACACGATATGAATGCTGCTTAATAGGTGGAGAATCACCAACATCAATGTCATGTGTGAGGATGGTAGTCTGGCGTGGAACATCAGAAAACAAATGGTCATACTTCCTGATTAACTGAACTATATCAGCACGTTGGTTCTCGGGTAAGTGGGCAAGGTACGAGTCCAAGTCACTCAGTACCGAAGAGTTGTTAAGACTGATACAGCTCATACGTTCTTCATTTCCCACCAGGTTATCTTCCTGAGGGCAACATGCAGAAGACAGTACAGTAACTGCAGACACAGAATCACACAGGAGTTTCTTTTGCAGCGTCACTCTTGACGTAAGCTTTCAGCATATTTAAATGACACACTCTACTCTTTTTCTTACGATCTGGAGTCACAATTACATAGTCAATGTCTGTAAGTTTTTTCTCCACAGCATAAGGGCCTTGGAATTTAGCCTGTAATGCTGACCCCGGAACAGGAAGTAAGACTAAAACCAGTTCACCAGGTTGAAAACTGCGTTTGACACAGGTCTTATCATGCCGTAGTTTCATCTTGGACTGAACTGTTGCCAGATGGGACTTAGCTATCTCACAAGCCTTATGAAGACGTTCACGGAAAGCACTTACATAGTCTAAAATATTACTAGACACTGGGTCTTTTAACAGCCACTGCTCACTCAGCAATTTCAAGGGTCCACGGACCGTGTGACCAAAAACAAGTTCAGCTGGGCTGAACCCCAGTGACTCTTGCACCGTTTCTCTTACCGCAAACATTAACATTGGTAAACCCTCAACCCAGTCTTTGCCCGTACTTAAACAATATGCACGCAACATTGACTTTAGGGTTTGATGAAAACGTTCCAGAGCACCCTGAGACTCAGGATGGTAAGCACTGGACATCTTGTGAGCAACACCTAACTCCTTCAAAATTTGAGCAAAGACTTTTGAGGTGAAATTAGTACCTTGATCTGTTTGAACCACTCTGGGCAATCCAAACGTTGAACAAAACCTCACCACCTCTTTAACTATTGCATGGGCCTTGAGAGTGCGAAGAGGGACAGCTTCTGGAAAACAAGTGGCAGTACACATCAGCGTTAGAATGTATTGGTGCCCTGATTTAGATTTTGGCAGTGGACCAACACAATCCAGAATCAAACGTTCAAAAGGCTCATTCATTACCGGAATTGGATGGAGGGGAGCAGAAGGTATGATCTGATTCGGCTTACCAGCAAGCTGACAGACATGGCAAGATCTGCAAAAGTTGGAAACACTAGACTTTAGCCCAGGCCAAAAGAAATATCGGGAAATTCGTTTGTAGGTTTTGTTAACCCCAAGATGACCAGAGAGAGGGTGTTCATGGGCCAGCTGCAATACCTGGGAACGACAATCAGAAGGAACAACAATTTGATGGATAGTCAAAGCTTTATCAGCCCCATGCGGCCTCCAATGACGCATCAAAACCCCGTCTTCCCAAACTAAAGCTATTCTAGCATCAGGCAGGTCATCTGACTGAACAGCTGCTTCGACATAGGAGGCTAGAGATTTGTCAGACTTCTGAGCTGCACTTAACTGCTCTCTGCTAAACTTTAAAGCATCCCCTTTTAAATCAGTTTTTACAGAGACATCAGGAGCTACTGGTGGGTCAATGGATAAAGTGCACTCCACTGGGTCTTTTGCTGGGCTCAAAAACGAGTCAGCAAGATTGACCTCCTCCTCCCACTTCTGTGCCTGAGCACGGGTTACTGCGCAAGCAGGGAACACAGAAGGAAAACAAACGGCGGCGTCAGAGTCAGAGGGCTCTGGTGTATCAACAACAATAGGAAATGAGAAGACCTTCTCATCTGCTATAGATCTGCTATTACAGCAGCTTCAGAAAGCGTGACTACCTTTTGCTCATTCAAGTGGACAACTAAAGACTCAGGTGCACAGTTTTTAAAGTCCTCAAGTAAAACAAGTTCCTGTAACTGCTCAAAACTAGTCACTTTATTTGCGAAACACCACTTCTCAAAAAGGGATTTCTTCTCTCGTGCAAACTCTACATATGTCTGTTTGGCTGTTTTCATTACATTTCGGAACCGCTGGCGGTACGCTTCGGGAACCAACTCATAAGCTCTCAATACTGCAGCTTTAGCAATCTCATAATCAAGAGACTGCTCAATTGGAAGAGAAGAGCAGCCTTCCTGGGCCTTACCTGCTAAATTACACTGGAGCAAAAGCCCCCACGTCTTTTGGCCATTCTAACTTAGCAGCAATTCGTTCAAAAGCAATGAAGTATGAATCCACCTCCGACTCTCTGAAAGGAGGAACTAATTTTACATACTTCACAACATCAAAGTTTGGCTGACCACTACTTACGGTATCAAGGTTAACTGTACTAGATTGTGACTGGTCATGCTGAAACATTGGTGAGGAAGGAGCCCTAGTGCGTGGGCGAGGAACAGGAGGCATTCTGCTTAAAGCAGCTGCTTCCAACTCAAGTGTTTTAAGCTTAATGTCTCTATTTGCCTCAATCTCACGAGTACGGAGCTGTACCACTTTAATATCATGTTCTTGCCTTTTAAGCTCCAAGTCAAGCTCTTTTAACTTAATTGCAGTCAGTGGATCTAATTGAGACACAGCAGGAACAAGAATGCCTGAAGCAGAAGTTTCTTCTCCTACTACATCTTCAACAGGTAAAACACCTGTACTCACTAAATCATTATATAACTCCTGTTTGATAACCGCTTTCACAGCACCCCTAGTTACCTTGACATTGAAAAACTCAGCAATTAACAACAATTCAATTCAATTTTATTTGTATAGCGCTTTTAGCAATTTTCATTGCCGCAAAGCAGCTTTACATAGTCAAAAGAATTATTTAGGTTTGTATGAAATGTGAATTTGTATGAATCAAAATGGTCAGTTTGTCCCTGGTGAGCAAGCCGAGGGCGACAGTGGCAAGGAAAAACTCCCTGAGATGGTAATAGGAAGAAACCTTGAGAGGAACCAGACTCAACAGGGAACCCATCCTCATTTGGGTGAAACAGAAAGCAGTAAATGATCTGCATTTATACAGTGTGTAGGGTGGGAGGCAGTTCAGCTATAATAGCTGATGTTAATTGATGTTAATATGGAGTCCAGGTAGTTATTGAAGACCCAGGTAGACTTGTAAGAAGTTCCAGTCATGAACTATCGAACTGTCAAGTCCCCAGAGAAACAGTTGCCAACACCAGTCAAGGCCAGAACCATTTTCTAGGTAGAGAGAATCATTCCCAGACAACAGACGCATCCCAGAGAGACACACGGGGCATCCATGTGACGAGATCTTCAGCCAGAAGCGGGGCACCAGGATGGGTCAGACAGGTCCGGAGGGCAGAGGGAGTCTGGATCACTGGCAGGTCAGGAACGACATGTGTAGCTCGACAGAGAGAGAGAGAAAAAGTGAAAGGGGGGGACAGGAGGAGAGAGGAAAAAGAAAGAGGGGGGGAAGAGAAGAAGAGGAGAGATGGCAGTTAGGTATGGTCACAGTCACACAATGTATAATGTGAATGTATATTAACTGTAGAGTGCAAGCAGAGACTCCGGCAGGACTAACTATGACAGCATAACTAAAAGGGAGAGCCAGAAGGAAACACAAACATGAGGGCTTCCTGACATGTAAAGCAAACAATCACCTCACCGTCAGCAAACCTGAGTGATCAATGAGAGTGAGGAAGACAGCATCCAAACATACCAGTTCACCATAATACTCTACGCCCATGAGTCCCCCAGATCTGCTCCTTTACCTATGGCAAATCTATTTATAAAAATGCTTGGCTAAATAAATAGGTTTTTAGCCTGGACTTAAACACTGAGACTGTGTCTGAGTCCCGAACACTATTTGGAAGACTATTCCATAACTTTGGAGCTTTGTAAGAAAAAGCTCTGCCCCCAGCTGTATTTTTCATAATACGCGGTACTGACAAGCAGCCTGCATCCTTTGATCGAAGTAGTCGTGGCGGATCGTAAGACACTAGCAGTTCACTCAGATACTGCGGCGCGAGACCATTTAATGCTTTATATGTCAAGAGTAGTATTTTAAAATCAATGCGAAATTTCACAGGGAGCCAATGGAGTGAAGATAACGGGAGATAATGGAGCGGCACCCAGACTGTCCGCTACAGGAATAACACTGCTCTCACACTCTCTAACCCTCTCTAAAGTCTGGATGCGCTCCTCTAACGCTGATATCTTCTCCGTCAGAGTGCTCACTAACATACACCTATCACAAATAAAATTACCGCTAACGACGGAGGAAGAATGTGTAAACATCCTGCACTCTACACACTGAACAAGCTGAATATTGGACATGATAACGTACCTGAGTCGGAGTTGTAGTTGTTTGGAGCTGAATTCCGTTTGTTGTTTTTAGAAAAAGAAACTCGCGCGTTCTCCAAAAAGCGCAGAAAAAGGCGAAGCCAAATAGTGTGAGATGTAAAAACTAGTTGCTATTAATATTATTATTATTGTATAAATGAAAAAAAGTATGTAATTTAAACGCTAACACAAACGCAAACTTTCGCGGCAACGATACGAAAACAGGAAGCTACGTTAGCAACAAGGCCACATGTCCAGGATGCGTGGATTCCAAAAGACACAATAATAAATTAAATTAATACGTAATAAATTAATACGTAATAAATTAATACGTCCTTGGACGTAACATGGGCTATTGTTTTATTTTTACTTATAGTATTTGTTAATTTAATTTAAATGAGGTTTGGGCTCAGGACTTCGATTCGGCATCGTGATTTTCCTCTTTAATTTACTCCATAGTTTTAATCAGCACTCAGCCGCATGCATGGAGTTTTCCAGAGCGCACCGGCAAGAGTAGACTAATGATTATGAACACGTCGGGAAAACAGCAAGCAGACTGACTCTGACCATTTAAAAAAACGTTTGCGTTCATTTTCTGACGCGCTCAAATTCACCAAAAACAATACAGAACAGCGCAGCTTATTTGCTTTCAAACATTTATAAAATCATGTTTTTTCGTTATTGTGAGTGCGCTTAAATAAAAGTTGAGTCTTATTAAGGCATGTAGTCTTATATAGTTTTATTATATAGTTTTTGCACATTAATCAGAGTCCTCATCTGTTACATTTTTGAGGACAATAGTTTTTTTTCAGCCTGTCACGGCGTGCGCCCAAATCAATATCGCTCCTCGCTCACTAGTTAGGCGGCCTCTCCTTCAAATATGCGAAGAAGCAGGGCTGCAGAATTAGGCACGAATAGTGAAGAAGAGCTCTCCTTGCTAAAGATCACGGGCTTCCAATCCGCGCTATAAAATACTCGGGGTTTGTTGGTTTACAGTGGATTTTACTACGCGGTGTGAATGAGACGCGCACACACAACGCGGAAGTGCGGCATGCAAACGGGGCAATTGGAACGCGCCCCAGAGACTTCAAAGAAGAGCAAGCGCGAGCGGACGGAGGCAGGAGCTGCTGTCCGCGGATGGCCGTCGTACTCGTATTTTATAGCGCAGGGTGAAAACCCGGGATCATTGGCATGGATGAGCTATGTCCAGCTCTGTACCAGCATGTCATGTGGGCATTATAAGACTAAAAAGTGGCAGCTGGCACGCCTACAAATAGACGCAGGTTAATTTTTTTATAGTCTAAATTAAAATCCTCCTCTTTAGTGCCTCCTATTCCTATTAATCCTATTGTTCTTTTAGTGTCACTGCGTGTGCTTACAATGCCAGACAACATTCAAATGCAAATTATTCACTCTCCCCAAGTGTGAATCAGCTGTTCTCACCTATACATATTAACCTATACGTTCTCACCTAAAGTGTTTAGGTAAAATTCCACCTATACAAGTGTGACAAATATGCAAAGAAAAAAAATAGGAAGGGGCACTTTACATGTAGTCAGATTGTTCCACTGGGCTGAAACTGTGGCAGGTGGAGTTATAGCACTTTTCAAATCACACTTACTATACACTGATATGAATAACTTTGAATGATGAATTCTACGTTAATATGATCTCGGGCTTGCTCCACATTATAAAAGCAAAGCGCGGAGATGGAGATCAGGGAAGTACGTGATGTGGTGGAAAATAGGCAGTGGCGGTTCTACACTGAATTGCTCCCCGGGCGAGACTCCCTCCCGCCCCCCGTCAGCGCCACTTCTAACCAACCAAACCCCCTGTCTGAAGTCTGCTCGGTCTTGTTAATTTGTTTTAAAACCCCAATTCTGCGAATTCCCCCAGCAGCGAAACCGGTTTGATGACTTCACACCTGTTGTAAAGGTGAGATGGGGGATTACAGTAACTGTGGGTGCGCTTCACCTCGGAGCGCGCTGTCGCGTTGTATTCAATGAATAGACTAAAACAAAATCATGTTTGCTTAAGCATTGGAAACAATATTGTATTAGGCTAACTTTATTAAAGATTATACACTTTTGTATTCTTTGTCCACACACGTGGGCATCTTTAAATTTTTAGATATTGATCCTTTCTCGATGCAGCGAGTTTTCTGAGCAAATTAATAATAATTTCCATGAATGAAAAGGAGGAAGAAGAAAAGGTTACGCGAAAATAAGAAAAAGCTTTAGAGGTAAATGCTGTGAAATGCTTCAAATGAACAGATTCTGCCTATAACAGGTCAGGGACAGTGAGGCTGGACCCAGCAGCGCACCACATCCCACATCATAATACATGCTGATGATGACCAACACGTCTCCCCTGATCTACCAGAGCCAAGTAAAAAGAATGGCAATCAAACAGAATAAAATTAGTAGCAGCATTAACTTGTGCTAGTTATTATGATGGTGGTCAATATTAATTGAAATAATGTTTCTCAGCATTATTTCGTGTTAATATTGACTACCCTAATAATTAAAATAAGTAACTAGTTTACTAGTGTGAGCTACTGCTGCTACTGATTTTATTTCAGCTTACCTGTTCAGTTTTATTGCCATTCCTTTTAAAATATTGTCTTTATAGATTTATATGTTGTTTGTCTTGATGTTCTTTTTTTTCGTTTCTTTGACCCAATATATGTTCAGTGATACTTCAAATAACATGTTTAAATAGCATTGATTTCTGTATTGTGTTATATTTTTATACTATTAACTGGTGTTAAAAATGTATCTCTACATTAATGAGCCAATGTATTATGGTGTGGGCTGCTGTGGGCCAGGAAGTCCAGGGCCACTTTTTGGTCCCAGTCCGCCCCTGTAATAACGAATGGAGAAAGCGCAGTCAAAGCCCGAGGTTTCTGCGTTCCGCGAGGGCCAGTCGTGAATAGCTGACACTCAGTGACAGCTAATGAAATTGAAGCATTTTTGTTGCTTTCCACATGGTGTGGCGTTGCTTAAATAATATCCGTATAATATCCGTATATCCTATAAAATCGTCTAGACCCTGGTTCGAATCCCGCTCTGGGTGAAAATGTAATAAATGTGAATCCTTTGTTTTACACTTTTTGCTTATAATAATCATTATATTACAGCAACTGTGAGGTGAGTGCTAATGTGTTTCATAGCTTAAGAAAAAAAAATTCTCAATTACAAACATGCATTTAGTACTGAAGCATAACTTGATAATGTAATGGCTATATCGTGGTATTTTAGCAAATAGCACCGGAATTTTGAGCACTGGCTGGGAATCGAACCCGGGTCTCCCGCATGGCGGGCGAATCACCTACCACTGAGCCACCAGTACCCATCTGCGTTAAAGCGCATAAATACTGTTATAGGCTAACATCATACATCTTTGTAGTCCTTTTGCACACGCGCGGGTGCGTTACAATAATAATAATAATAAATTTGGAGAACTACTACTACTAATAATAATAATTGTGAATGAAAATGAAGAATAAATACATATCAGTTTGAGCTTGACACGTTTATGAGCTCTGTCGCTTGCCGTCAATGAAGACATAACATTTTTCGGCTTCAGTAGACACACAATACTTTAGACTGAAACACGACTGCCCCCTACAGGTATTGAAGGGCATTTTCACAGCTTGCCGCGCGCACTCGCGGCAAGTCGTGGGATCCCTTTTCCAAAAACGTGCGTTTTTAAAGGCCAGATCTGTACACTAAAAATGAGTTAAGGTCCTTACGAACGTGTGACTTACCTAAGAGATACTTAGAGTACAAACGTTTCGGGAAATGCGCCATAACGTTAAGAGAGAGGTTAAGGTACAACTTAAGAACTCCTTAGCGATGAGTAGCTATGGAGAAACCAGGCCCAGATTCGTATCAGTCAGGTTTTAGGCCTCATCACAGTACAGAGACAGAACTCGTTAAAGTAGTAAATGACATCCTATTGGCCTCTGATCAGGGGTGTGCAACTATGCTTGTATTACTCGACCTCATTGCAGCTTTTGACACCATTGATCACGCTATTCTTCTTCACAGATTAGAAAATGTAGTAGGAATTAAGGGTACAGCCCTCTCCTGGCTCAGATCCTATCTGACCCATCGTTATCAGTATGTTGAAATGGTGATTATTCTGCATGTTCTCTAGTGGAGTTTGGCGTTCCGCAGGGTTCAGTTTTAGGTCCACTGCTTTTTTCTTTTTACATGCTTCCTCTGGGCAACATGATCCGTAAGCATGGTATTAGTTATCATTGTTATGCTGACGATACACAGTTATATGTCTCAGCAAAACCTGATGAGAAAAAACAGCTTACTAAAATTGAGCGATGTGTGCAGGACATAAGAAATTGGATGCTAATTAACTTACAGGTACATTTACATTTGGGCATTTGGCAGACGCTCTTATGGAGAGCGACTTACATTTTTTTTTATCTTATTACACATCTGAGCAGTTGAGGGTTAAGGGGCTTGCTCAAGGGGCTTGCTAAAATTTTAGATCACACCGTAACTTTAGATGGCCGTTCTGTTCCATCAAGTGCAACAGTGAAAGACCTTGGTGTGATTATTGATTCCAGCCTTTCATTTGAAGCTCATGTAGATAATATTACCAGGATAGCATTCTTTCACCTCAGAAATATTGCCAGGATAAGAAATTTATTGTCGCTAAATGATGCAGAAAAACTAGTTCATGCTTTTATCACCTCTAGGTTGGACTATTGTAATGCCTTACATTCTGGTTGTTCAGCTAGATGCATAAATAAGCTTCAGCTAGTCCAGAATGCAACAGCGAGAGTCCTTACTAGAACCAGAAGATATGAGCACATCACCCCTATCTTATCTTCACTGCATTGGCTCCCTGTGAAATTTCACATTGATTTTAAAATACTACTCTTGACATATAAAGCATTAAATGGTCTCGCAGTACAGTACCTGAGTGAACTGCTAGTGTCTTACGAACCCCACGCCTACTTTGATCAAAGGATGCAGGCAGTTGTCAGTACCGCGTATTATGAAAAATACAGCTGGGGGCAGAGCTTTTTCTTACAAAGCCCCAAAATTATGGAATAGTCTTCCAAATAGTGTTCAGGACTCAAACACAGTCTCAGTGTTTAAGTCCAGGCTAAAAACCTATTTATTTAGCCAAGCATTTTTATAAATAGATTTGCCTTAGGTAAAGGAGCAGATCTGGGGGACTCATGGACGTAGAGTATTATGGTGAACTGGTATGTTTAGATGCTGTCTTCCTCACTCTCATTGATCACTCAGGTTTGCTGATGGTAAGGTGATTGTTTGCTTTACATCTCAGGAAGCCCTCATGTTTGTGTTTCCTTCTGGCTCTTCCTTTTAGTTATGCTGTCATAGTTAGTCCTGCTGGAGTCTCTGCTTGCACTCTACAGTTAATATACATTCACATTATACATTGTGTGACTGTGACCATACCTAACTGCCATCTCTCCTCTTCTTCTCTTTCTCCCCCTCTTTCTCTTTCCTCTCTCCTCCTGTCTCCCCCTTTCACTCTTTCTCTCTCTCTGTCGAGCTACACATGTCGTTCCCAAGCTGCCAGTGATCCAGACTCCCTCTGCCCTCCGGACCTGTCTGACCCATCCTGGTGCCCCGCTTCTGGTTGAAGATCTCGTCACATGGATGCCCCGTGTGTCTCTCTGGGATGCGTCTGGTGTCTGGGGATGATTCTCTCTACCTAGAAGATGGTTCTGGCCTTGACTGGTGTTGGCAACTGTTTCTCTGGGGACTTGACAGTTCGATAGTTCAGGACTGGAACTTCCTACAAGTCTACCTGGGTCTTCAATAACTACCTGGACTCCATATTAACATCAATCAACATTACCTATTATAGCTGAACTGCCTGCCACCTAACAAACTGTATAAATGCAGATAATTTACTGCTTTCTGTTTCACCCAAATGAGGATGGGTTCCCTGTTGAGTCTGGTTCCTCTCAAGGTTTCTTCCTATTGCCATCTCAGGGAGTTTTTCCTTGCCACTGTCACCCTCGGCTTGCTCACCAGGGACAAACTGACCATTTTGATTCATACAAATTCACATTTCATACAAACTTAAATAATTATTTTGATTGTGTAAAGCTGCTTTGCGGCAATGAAAATTGCTAAAAGCGCTAGACAAATAAAATTAAATTGAATTGAATTGATTTGAATTAGTAGTGTTGAAGTTCTTTGAACGCGTGGTCAAAGACTTTATCATTTCACTACCTGACACACTCAACCCACTACAGGAGGGGGAATTATGTGAAATGCTCTTCATCGACTACAGCTCTGCATTTAATACCATAATTCCCTCCACACTCACCACCAAGCTGTAGCACCTGGGACTCAGCTCATCTCTGTGTCAGTGAATCTCCAACTTCCTAACTGGCAGACCACAGGCAGTAAGGATGGGCGGACATGTCTCAGCCTCCCTCATTCTCAGCACTGGAGCCCCTCAGGGCTGTGTTCTGAGCCCCGTCCTGTACTCTTTATACACCCACGACTGCGTGGCCACTACCAACTCCACCACCGTCATCAAGTTTGCTGACGACACTGTCATGGTGGGCCTGATCATGAACAATGATGAGTCGGCTTACCTAGAGGAGATTGGAAATCTGGAGAAATGGTGCCCAAGGAACAATCTCCTCCTGAACGTCAGCAAGACAAAGGAGCTGATTGTGGACTTTTGTACAAAGCAGGAGAGGAACTACCAGACCCTAGTCATCAACAGCAGCCCAGTGGAGAGAGTGGACAGCTTGAGTGGACATCACGCAGGACCTGTCATGGTCCTGTCACATCAAGACCGTGGTGAAAAAGGCCCGACAGCGTCTCTACGATCTCAGACGCTTGAGAGACTTTAGACTGCCTTCCAAGGTGCTCAGGAATTTCTACTCCTGCAACATAGAGAGCATCCTGACGGGAAACATCACAAGCTGGTTTGGAAACAGCACCATGCAGGACAGACGAGCTCTACAGAGGGTGGTGCGATCAGCAGAGCGCATCATCCGCACTGAGCTCCCTGACCTGCACTCGATCTACAGCAAGCGGTGTTGGACCAAGGCCAGGAAGATGGTGACCTTAGCCATCCTAACAATGGACTGTTCTCTCTGTTGCGGTCTGGGAAGCGATTCCGCTCCCTGAAGGCCAACACAGAGAGACTAAGGAGGAGCTTCTTCCCGCAGGCGATACAGTCACTTAATCAATACACCACACAGTACTAACCCACACATATGGTTTTTACATTCAATCTGGTCATTCGTTTACACCAGTGGCCACTGGACAACTACACTTCGTGGTCATTAGTTAAATCACTCTATAACTTAAGTCACTTTAAATAAATCACATTTTAAGCATAATTGCACTGCACAAGACACTTTAAATATGTGGATTGCACAACCCTGGACATTACCATTTTTTTATTACCATTTATTTTAACTTCATTCCACACAAAAATGACATAAATATATACGTACTTGTACAGCTGTTCTTATTGTTTTATATTTCGTCATATATTCTTCATATATTTTCTATATTATCTATATTTTTTTGTACAGTTATTTTATTTTAACTTTAAATTTATATTCATTTTATTCTTTCCTATCTTATTTTTCATATTTATTTCCTATTCATAGTCTTTTATATTAAGGTCACGAGCAGTTGTCTAAGCATTTCACTGCATATTGTACTGTGTATGACTGTGTATGTGACAAATAAAATTAGAATTTAAATTTATTCAAATAACCACCATGACCTACTCTACTTCAGATCTTTAATGTCATGCTAAAATCCTGATCATTGGGAGCGCTACAATATTTTAATAGATGCTGTTAGTTCTGCTTTTTTTATTATACAAATTAGCTGTATATTTACAATTCAGCATAATCAGATCAAAAATGGTGCCAAACAACACCCCTAACTAATACATCTTTATAAACTGACTCTGATCAGACCCTCCAGAACATTCTTACCATAAGTTGGAGTTCTTTTTTCAATAAAGTAAGTATTCATACATTTCATAGTTTATTTTATTGTCAATTATAAAGTTATATCTGACTTTTTTTTCTCTTTATTTGTAAAATAAAAAGGCAGGGCACGGTTGTGCTCTATAGAATGCAAAAATGTTGAGGCTCATTACCTCGGAACCTTAAACAAAACAAAATCCTCTGACCACTGAAAGTAAATTTTGAACATCTTATACTGTATATAACCAAAGAAAAACTACAGCTAATCTGTAGTACAAAAATACAAGAATGATATTAATTTGATTTAGATATTTATTATTAGTGGGAGTACAGTAGTACTATGTTACTAGCTAAGTATAGCTTTTATAAAAACTACTGATTAGTAATTGATCACAGAGACATTTATTTCCGCAGCTCTGACCTTGACTAGCTGTGCTCTTGCATCTATTAAGTCAAGGTCAATAGCTTTATTTACAGAATAGCATTTATGAAGCAAGGTCTCTTTCTCCGGTGCAAACTCTACAAATGTCTGTACGAACTTTCTGAAGATCTCTAAACCTTCTTCTGTAGGTTTCAGAAACTGTAGTGATTTTATTAGCTCAGACTGTAAGTGACCCTGCAAATCCTCCTGAGCATCTTTAGTGCTGTGGAAGGCTTTAGCTATACATTCAAGTGGTCAACATGTCTCAGAACAACATGTTCCTAATCACATCAAAAGTGCTTGTGGATGTGGCAGAATGAGCAGAACGAGGCACAGAGACAGGCCTAGATGCTAATATTGAACCTCCCAGTCAGGAGTGGCTACATGCACTGCAGAGGCACAATAAATGATCAATTAATTAACTATTTTAAATAAACCTGTGTTATGGATGTGGCATGTCTGAATCAGTCCTGTACAAATTATATACTGTAATGAACACACTAGAACAGTGAATTTAACATGAAACATTGAAAATAGTAATTATAAATTACTTTGTGAACTATGCTTTCTTGTTTTTTCCTGTCTTTCTTTTCCTTTTTATTTTTATAGTTTTCATCATTTTTGTGCCTCCACCCCCTCCTCCCAATATTAAGATTGACCTTTGCATGATGTTGCCCTTACATCTATTGTACACTTATCTTGACCTCCATTTTTTTTTTTTCGTGTTATTCATACTCACTCATTCTGACTGTGAGGTTTTTACAGGATATACTATATTAAAGCACTGAGCCTTGCAGGTTTTCAGGGCTGTGACATATTTAGGTACTTCTCTCTGGTGAAATGACTCTCTGTTTGACCTGCGAAAACATAAAGGTCAGCTGTTCTGGAACCGTTTTTGCGAGAACACTATTGTGTCGAATGCATTTGCAAAACCCATCAAGCTCGATGATGAAACTGTCTCTCATGAAGACCTTCCCAGGAAAGCAAGACCAAAAAAAATTTCGGGATTATACAGCATTTGTCAACTGTGCTGTATTTAAAGGGGTCATACAGGCCTACATGCACTTTTTTAAGCTGTTTGGACTGAACTGTGAGTTAGGAGAGTGCGTACACAACCACTCTACGATGATAAAGAGCCGCCCAGTGGTTTTCTTTTCATTTATTACAATAACATGCCCCTTCTGAAATCAGGCCAATCGCAAATTCCTGTCGATGTGACGCCACACCACAAGAGGCCGCTCCTACACTAGTTGATTGACACTGGTGTTTTAGCAAAGACCCGCCCCGAGTGAGAAGAAGCTGTCGGCCATTGTTTTTCGCCGCTGGAGCAAAATGGCGCCTAAGCGAGTGTTGTGTACAGTTGTTGGGGGTAATAGCGAACACAGCAGTCGTCATTCACTACCTAGGGTTAGTGACCTAGGGTACCTACCTAGGGTTAGGTATCTGAGCCACTGAGGACGCAGTGGCTGAATTTAGTTTTTGAAGCTAACGTCCCCGCCGATCTACCTAAATGCGTTCATGTTTGCGATAATCATTTTTCACCAGACTGCTTTATAAACGCGGGTCAATATAAAGCAGGTTTTACTAGGAAGCTGCTCCTAAAAATTGGATCTGTACTAACGCTTCGTGTTCCTGCTTCATCTTCACCAGGCTCGGTGAGTGTAATTCCTTTTACTATGACTCTTTGCAGATCGCCTTTTCTAATAATCACGATGAATGCTGAGTGTAAGTTAACTTTCTCTCATACAACATGGTTATGGCTTCTTCTCTGTGTACATCCGTCTCTATATAATCCCTAATCGCCCGTTTATAATAAACAATGCATTAAGGTGATTGTCTAGTTGCAAACTGTGTACGTAGTCGGAAAACTATATTATGCTTACCTTTGTTACGTTAGATGGTTTATAACGATGCCTGTCAAAGATTAAGAAGTCATGTAAACATGGTTTGCTGACGGTGAGGTGATTGTTTGCTTTACATGTCAGGAAGCCCTCATGTTTGTGTTTCCTTCTGGCTCTCCCTTTTAGTTATGCTGTCATAGTTAGTCCTGCCGGAGTCTCTGCTTGCACTCTACAGTTAATATACATTCACATTATACATTGTGTGACTGTGACCATACCTAAAGCTGCTTTGCGGCAATGAAAATTGCTAAAAGCGCTATACAAATAAAATTGAATTGAATTGAATTGAATAACTGCCATCTCTCCTCTTCTTCTCTTTCCCCCCCTCTTTCTTTTTCCTCTCTCCTCCTGTCCCCCCCTTTTACTCTTTCTCTCTCTCTCTCTGTCGAGCTACACATGTCGTTCCTGAGCTGCCAGTGATCCAGACTCCCTCTGCCCTCCGGACCTGTCTGACCCATCCTGGTGCCCCGCTTCTGGCTGAAGATCTCGTCACATGGATGCCCCGTGTGTCTCTCTGGGATGCGTCTGGTGTCTGGGAATGATTCTCTCTACCTAGAAAATGGTTCTGGCCTTGACTGGTGTTGGCAACTGTTTCTCTGGGGACTTGACAGTTCGATAGTTCATGACTGGAACTTCTTACAAGTCTACCTGGGTCTTCAATAACTACCTGGACTCCATATTAACATCAATTAACATCAGCTATTATAGCTGAACTGCCTCCCACCCTACACACTGTATAAATGCAGATCATTTACTGCTTTCTGTTTCACCCAAATGAGGATGGGTTCCCTGTTGAGTCTGGTTCCTGTCAAGGTTTCTTCCTATTACCATCTCAGGGAGTTTTTCCTTGCCACTGTCGCCCTCGGCTTGCTCACCAGGGACAAACTGACCATTTTGATTCATACAAATTCACATTTCATACAAACTTAAATAATTCTTTTGACTATGTAAAGCTGCTTTGCGGCAATGAAAATTGCTAAAAGCGCTATACAAATAAAATTGAATTGAATTGAATTGAATTAAACACATCAGTAAACACATCGCGTCCGTATCTCTCTCGGTAAGTTTCTCCGCTTTATGTTATTGTTGCTCGCGGCAGCGTAACAGCCCGTTAATTCATGCCCATGCAGTGATGAGAAAGACAAATTGAGTCGATGCATGTCCATTCTTTTAATTTCTGCGTTGTCAGGCGATATTACAAACTTCCGCGTAGGTTCCGTACTTAAATCAAACCAAAAACGACTGAAGAAAACAGGCTCAGGCTCCATATTTCAGCGTTTTTTAGTTTAGACTGCATTACCCACAAAGCACTGCATTGTGGGCAATGCTTTGTGGGTAATGCAATCCAAAGCATTGCCCGCACTGGACTACACTTCCGTGGCTATACCCCACGTGTGTTGTGAAGACACGCCCCACAGAACTGGGGGGGCGGGCTCAGCAGAGATCATAAGCATTTAAAGGAGCATGCAATGAAACAGGTTGCTGAGAACAGAGATAGTTTTTACCAGGTAAAAGTAGTGTTTTTTTTTTTTTACACAATCCTTTTGAATTTTTAATTAACGTATAATACAAACTTTTCATTAGGACCCTAAAGATCATATTAACATTTAATGAAAAATGGGATGTGTAGGACCTTTAAATGTTCTTATAAATAAATGACATTTGCTTTTCAGACGGAAGCCACTTCTTAGTAAAAGGCACATGGCAGCCCACCTAGAGTTTGCCAAAAGGCACCTGAAGGACTCTTAGACCATGAGAAATGAAATTCTCAGGTCTGATGAGACTCTCTGGCCACTTAACCATATAGGCCTGATTGGTAGATTGCTGCAGAGATGGTTGTCTTTTTAGAAGGTTCTTCTCTCTCCAAAGAGGGCCTCTGGAGCTCTGACAGAGTGACCATCGGGTTCACCTTCCTGACTAAGTCCCTTCTCCCCCGATCGCTCAGTTTACATGGCCGGCCAGCTCTAGGAAGAGTCCTGTTGGTTTCAAACTTCTTCCACTTACGGATGATGGAGGCCACTGTGCTCATTGGGACCTTCAAAGAAGCAGAAAGTTTTCTGTAACCTTCCCCACATTTGACCCTCGAGACAACCCTGTCTCAGAGGTCTACAGACAATTCCTTTGACTTCATGTTTGGTTTGTGCTCTGACATGAACTGTTAACTGTGGGACCTTATATAGACAGATGTGTGCCTTTCCAAATCATGTCCAATCAACTTTTCAATTTACCACAAGTGGACTCCAATTAAGCTGCAGAAACATCTCAAGGATGATCAGGGGAATCAGAATGCTCCTGGTCTCAATTTTGCAAGAGCTGTGATTACTTACGTACATGTGCTTTCTCAATTTTTTTATTTTTAATACATTTGCAATTTAATAAAATAATAAATAATAAAAAATAGCAGAATTCTAAGAAAATGTTTTTTAATCCATTTTAGAACAAGCGTGTGACAACAAAATGTGTTAAAATGATGTGCTGTGAATACTTTCTGGATGCACTGTATGTTTATCTATATAAATGAAACAAAGGTTTTGTCTGAAAAACCAGAACTCACCTAACAAAAATGTTTATGATGCACAGATTAGAGTAGATAGAAAAATAAACATGGAAATTAAAGGCACATGTCCAGCCATTTTTGTGTAATGCCGTGACCAAATCGGCTGGACAGAATTTAATTAAATTCAAATTCAAATTGTATTTGTCACATACACAGTCATACACAGTACGATATGCAGTGAAATGCTTACACGACCGCCAGTGACCTTAAAAAGAGATTTAAAACTTATAATAAGAAATAAATATGAGTAAAAGAAATATGGTAGAAAAATTACATTTAACTAGGATAAAAATAGAAGTATACTGTACATAAAATAGAAATAAAAATAGAAATAAAAATATACTGTACAATAGAACATTTAAAAACTTTTGAAATTTGGTGGAAGAAATATGTGCAAATATGCATAAAAAGTGTCTTATTAAGGTGCGTTATTAAAGTGTCTTTGTGCAACGTAAACATAAACATGTAAGTGTAGATGTAAGTGTAGATGTGCGTGAATGTGTCCATAGTGTCCATTGACGTTAAAAGATTGTATCAGTTCTGAATGGTGGTATGGTTGAGAGACCTTATTGCCTGCGGGAAGAAGCTCCTCCTCAGTATCTCCGTGTTGGCCTTCAGGAAGCGGAATCGCTTTCCTGACCGCAACAGGGAGAACAGTCCATTGTTGGGATGGCTGAGGTCCTTCACGATCTTCCTGGCCTTGGTCAAGCACCGCTTGCTGTAGATCGAGTGCAGGTCAGGGAGCTTGGTGTGGATGATGCACTTAGCTGATCGCACAACCCTCTGTAGAGCTCGTCTGTCCTGCATGTTGCTGTTCCTGAACCAGGTCATGATGTTTCCCATCAGGATGCTCTCTGTGGTGCAGGAGTAGAAATTCCTGAGCACCTTAGAGGGCAGTCTGAAGTCTCTCAAGTGTCTGAGGTGGTACAGACGCTACCGGGCCTTTTTCACCACGGTGTTGATGTGACAGGACCATGACAGGTCCTGCGTGATGTGAACACCGAGGTATCTGAAGCTGTCCACTCTCTCCACTGAGCTCCTGTTGATGACCAGTATCTGGTAGTTCCTCTCCTGCTTTGTACTGAAGTCCACTATCAGCTTCTTTGTCTTGCTGATGTTCAGGAGGAGATTGTTCCTCTGGCACCAGTTCTCCAGATTTCCAATCTCCTCCAGGTAGGCCGACTCATCGTTGTTCATAATCAGACCGACCACGGCAGTGTCGTCAGCAAACTTGACTGCAAATGCAGTCATAGGTGTACAAAGAGTACAGCAGGGGGCTCAGAACACAACCCTGGGGGGCTCCAGTGCTGAGAGTAAGGGAGGCTGAGACATGTCCGCCCATCCTTACTGCCTGTGGTCTGCCAGTCAGAAAATTGGAGATCCACTGACACATTGATGAGCTGAGTCCCAGGTGCTCCAGCTTGGTGGTAAGTGTGGAGGGAATTATGGTATTAAATGCAGAGCTATAGTCGATGAAGAGCATTTTAACATAATTTCCTCTCCAAGTGTCCAGGTGAGTGAGTGATGTGTGTAGGAGATGGGAGATTGCATCGTCTGTGAGGCATTAGCGCGGTATGCGAACTGTAGAGGGTCCAGTGTGTTGAAGTCTCTGACCAGGCGCTCAAAGCACTTCATCACTACTGAGGTGAGGGCTACAGGGCGATAATCGTTGAGGGAAGCAAGATGGAGTTTCTTTGGGACAGGAACAATGATGGACTCTTTGAAGCGTGTGGGGATCACCGACTGAGATGAAGAGATGTTGAATATCTCAGTGAACACAGGTGCTAGCTGTTTTGCGCAGGCTCTGAGAATACGACCTGAGATGCCGTCTGGTCTTGCTGCTTTCCTGGTGTTTACTCTCTTGAAGGCTCTCCTCACGTCATGCTCGGAGATGATGAACGCGCTTCCGGTGCTGGCAGTGTCTTCCTGTCTGCAGCCGTTAGCGCTGCTAGCATTACCATCGCTAGCGTCTTTAGCTGCAGCCTCAAAGCGAGCATAGAAAGTGTTCAGCTCATCTGCCAGAGTCACATCCGCGTTCGTCATACCGGATGTTGGTGCTTTAAAGTCCGTTATTGTCCTTAGTCCCTGCCACCGGCTCCTAGTGTCACTCTGTTGAAGTTGTTACTTTAGTTTCCTCCCATAGTGCTGCTTCGCCTCTTTCACTGCTTTCCGGACGTTATAAGATGCAGCCTTGTACTGGTCAATGTCCCCCGACGCAAGTCCCGTGTTGTAGGCAACGGTGCGAGATCTCAGAGCGTCGTGGATGGTTGTATCCACCCACGGCTTCTGGTTGGGAAAGGTTCTGATTGTCTTTTTCTCTACGGCAGTGGTTCTCAAAGTGTGGGAACAGGAA
This sequence comes from Clarias gariepinus, assembly GCF_024256425.1. Lineage (NCBI taxonomy): Eukaryota > Metazoa > Chordata > Actinopteri > Siluriformes > Clariidae > Clarias > Clarias gariepinus. The sequence continues at coordinate 40,889,222 of NC_071103.1, forward strand.
CTAGTGCCCCACTAGTGGGGAATACAGACATGACAGGTGGGCGCAATGAACGGGAGGGAATTAGTGGTAAATTATAGGAAAGTACCTATTCTAATTCATGCTTTTCTTTATTGACAGTAAAGATCGGACACTCGAAACTAAACAATCACACGCAAAAAAAAGGATCATTAATACTGTACAAGTAAATTAAAATAACATCAGAGAAAAAGTGGAACCATAGTGCAACAAGAACAGTTTAACGTCGGCATTAGGGCTGCCCCCAAATAGTCGACTAAACGTTAGTCGATATGAAGAGGGCTTGGTCGAATACATTTTCATTAGTCGGTTAGTCGCAAAAAAAATAAAAATCACGTGAAATTACGCAATCAGGGGCTGCGCAGTCAGTATATGACATCAAAGCAACTAAACATCAACGCGATCTCGTGCCTCGCGGTATACCAAAGCGCACTTGTGGGAGAGGTGTCTGGCTGATGCTAATAATTATGTCAGGAAAAAAGTCCAAAGTGGGATCATTTTGAAAAGTCGAAGGACGACCCTACTGAGCTGCTTTCTCAGGACTTAAACGCATCCCTACCTGCCACACTGCCCATGTTAATAAATATGAAGAGACGCCATTTGGTGCTGCGCAACGAAGACAGTCCCACCACAAAAGCACTAAAGACAGAACTTGCAAAAGAAATTGACACAAGATGGCAACTGACGGAAAATATCGCAACCAGCATTTATATACAAGCTGCTGTCTTAGACCCACGTTTTAAAAGCTTGTCATTCTTTGACCAACACGAACGAGAAGATGCGTACTCCACAGTGTCGGATCTGGCAGAAAGTTTATCTACAGAAGCTGCGCCAGAAAGTGATCATGCCAGCATTAGCCCTGCAGAGGAGGGTGAGCCCGAACCGAAAAAGGAAAAGCAGGCCGAGATATCCATGCTGATGGCCATTGATGAGGAGGAGCATGCAGAAGAGAAGGATGAAGTAAAAATGTACTTGGCAGATAAATCAAAGGTTGATTCGGGACCATTGGCATGGTGGCAAAAAAATGAACATCGATATCCAAAGCTCGCTAAAGCAGCTAAACGCCTCCACTGTATCCCTTCCACATCCACTCCATCAGAGCGCATCTTTTCAAAGGCCGGCTTCATTATGAACAAGTCGAGAAGCTCCCTTCTCCCCAACAATGTGGACAAGCTGGTGTTCCTCTCACATAATATGAAAAAAATAAAATCTAATTAAAAGCTTAGGTAAGAATGCTTAATTTCCTTTTTGTAGTGTTTCTGTTTGCTATCCGTTAGGCTATTTAAAAAAAAACGGGTATTTTTATAACGGGTAGGCTATACAAATAAATAAATACATATTTTTATTTATTCGTTTTTATATAATGCAAAAGTTGTTTTTTATTCTGTTAAAAAAGTTAGTCTGATGTTTGCAGTTTGTTGTTTCAGGTCAAGACTCATCCGTCATCTTAATGGCAGTTTGCAGCTTTGCTCTGATATTTTTTATTTGTATTAGTGTTCTTTAAATTATTTGTTCCACATTTTGTCTTAAATATAGTTGTTCTAAACAATTTAATAAAATACGTAGGCTGTTAATTTGTTTGCCGCCTTCTTTTTTATTCTAAGTTTTCGCGTTGTGCAATGTGCCATGTGCATTTATTAAATTAAAAAGTGGGCTCGTATTCCAAAACACTCGTAAACCAAATTTAATTTTCCCATAGGAAATAATGGAAACTTAAATTATTCGTTCTACAGCCCAAAAAAATAAATACATAAATATAATTAATACAAAATATAAAGTAAAAATAAAACAAATTAACCTGTACTTTACCTTAAAAAATGTAAAATTAAACCCCGACAGATAAGGGTTTTCGTTTGTGCATGCAGAGTGTATGTGTGTAAAATGTGCGCGCGCGCGCACACACACACACACACACACACACACACATTAACGGATAGACCGTTTTTAAAACCATTTAAAAATTAGCAAGGAACATTCCTAGTCACACTCACGTGAGCGCATACTAACAGGATCACTGCTGTAAGTAAAACAACAACAAAAAACAAATTAAACAGCTCCTCACCTTTGAAAACAATCGCGACAGAGAGAAGTTTGTGTGTTTATTTGGCAACCTGAGAGGAGGGGGGATGAAGGGGGGCTCGCTCGCGTTTATGGCCCCCTTTCTCTCAGGTTGCCAAACAAACACACAAACTCTCTGCCTTACACAGACACAAACACGCAAACTCAAAAACACTGCAGGCACTAAGGCCCAGCAGGGGAGACGATAGGTCTCGGCTTTACAGCTCTCCTTCTCTCAGGTTGCCAAATAAACACACAAACTCTTCTCTGTCGCGACTGTTTTCAAAGGTGAGGAGCTGTTTAATTTTTGTTGTTGTTGTTGTTGTTTTACTTTACAGTAGTAATCCCGTTAGTATGCACTCACGCAAGTGTGACTAGCGATGTTTCTTGCTAATTTTTAAACGGTTTTAAAAACGGTCTCTCCGTTAATGTGTGTGTGTGTGTGTATGTGTGTGCGCGCGCACACGCACATCTCACACACACACACACACACACACAGCGCGTGTGTGTATTCACCCAGCAGGAGAGACGATTACCTACAATTCTGCTGCAAGAGAGAGAAAAAACGTTGGCTCACTTGTGATGACGTAACGCTCGTTGTTAAAACAAGAAGCGCATGCGTGAAACATGATACTCGGTGCTCGTTAACTAAGACAATGCTCGTTTTTCAAGTAAAAAATTATTTAAAAAATTGTTGCTCGTCTTGCAAAACACTCGTAAACCACGTTACTCGTAATCCGAGGTTCAACTGTATATGTAATTTCGTTTATTCCAATGTGTATGCTGACGTTTCTGTATTTTTGTTAAAAATTAATATTTTATCAGACAGTACTAGTCTGCCATTTCTAGTTTCCAGTGTTGCTTTTTGTTGGTGTGCGGCTTTTTGCGATGATCCCTAAATCATTCGTTGCGCTGTAGAGAATAATGGTGTTGATGCTTTTAAACATGTATAATTTAAAGGGGTCATACAGGCCTACATGCACTTTTTTAAGCTGTTTGGACTGAACTGTGTGTTAGGAAAATGCGTACACAACCACTCTACGATGATAAAAAGCCGCCCAGTGGTTTTCTTTTCATTTATTACAATAACACGCCCCTTCTGAAATCAGGCCAATCTCAAATGCCTTGCCGTATGACGCCACTGGAGCAAAATGGCGCCTAAGCGAGTGTTGTGTACATTTGTTGGGTGTCACGCATGCGCTTCCTGTTTTGACGTCGAGCGTCACAAGATCACAACTGAGCCAACAGTTTTTCTTTCTCTTGCAATGTGGAATTGAAGGTTATCGTCTCCCCTGCTGGGTGAATACACACACACAAACACACACACACTCTCTGCAAACACTAAGACCCAGCAGAGAAGACGATAGTCGTCTCCCCTGCTGGGTGTTAGTGCTTGCAGAGATTCTGTGTAAGGCAGAGAGTGTGTGTGTGTGTGTGTGTGTGTGTATTCACCTAGCAGGAGAGACGATTACACACACTCTCTTACACAGAAATTCCGCTCTGTCGCGATTCTTTTGAAAGGTAAAGTGTACAGGTTCTTTTGTTATTTTTTTACTTTACAGCAGTGATTCCATTAGTGTGCGCTCACGCGAGTGACTAGCGATGTTCCTTGCTAATTTTCCTGATAAAACTCTTCGGTAATGTGGTGTGCACACACATTACACACACACACAAACACAGTGCCAGCGCACAAATAAAAACACTTATGTGTTGGGATTTATTTGCCTTTTTTTTTAAAAGGTAAAGTGCAGGGTTATTTTGTTTTATTTTTACTTTATAAAAGCTGTTTTCGTATCGTTGCCGCGAAAGTTTGCGTTTGTGTTAGCGTTTAAATTACATACTTTTTTTCATTTATACAATAATAATATTAATAGCAACTAGTTTTTATATCTCACACTATTTGGCTTCGCCTTTTTCTGCGCTTTTTGGAGAACGCGCGAGTTTCTTTTTCTAAAAACAACAAACGGAATTCAGCTCCAAACAACTACAACTCCGACTCAGGTACGTTATCATGTCTAACATTCAGCTTGTTCAGTGTGTAGAGTGCAGGATGTTTAGACATTCTTCCTCCGTCGTTAGCGGTAATTTTATTTGTGATAGGTGTGTGTTAGTGAGCACTCTGACGGAGAAGATATCAGCGTTAGAGGAGCGCATCCAGACTTTAGAGAGGGTTAGAGAGCGCGAGAGCAGTGTTATTCCTGTAGCGGACAGTCTGGGTGCCACAGGCGGAGATAACCAGCCCCCGACTCCGGCATTAGAGCCCTCACAGCGGGGCGAGTGGGTGACGACTCGGCGGCATACTCGTTCAGCCAAAGCTAACGCTAAGGCTAGCCCACCGGAGCACACCTCTTCTGCGCTTCACGTGTCCAACAGGTTTGCTCTCCTCAGTGATGCACCCACTGAGAAACCTGAAAGAGCTCTGGTTATAGGAGACTCTATAATGAGACACGTGAAATTAGCTAGACCTTTAGGGGCGCCAGCGGCAGTGGTTAGGTGTATCCCGGGAGCCAGAGCACCGGACATAGCAGGTAATCTTAGGGCTCTAGGACAGCACAGGTTCTCCAAGATAGTGGTACATGCTGGAGCTAACGATATACGCCTTCGTCAGTCAGAGGTTAGTAAGAATAACTTTATAGAGGTGTTTAAATTAGCGAAGGCGATGTCCGATGGAGTAGTATGCTCTGGTCCCATCCCAATGAGACGTGGTGACATAACTTACAGCAGGTTATGGTCGCTGAACCGCTGGATGTCCAGGTGGTGCTCCGAAAACAACGTGGGCTTTATTGATAATTGGAAGACCTTTGAGGGCAAAGCTGGCCTGTTAGGGCGGGACGGTGTCCATCCCACTCGGGAAGGTGCTGCTCTCATTTCTTGTAGTATAGCTCATAGTCTTAGAAAAGGCCTAGTTAATCGGTGACAATCCAGAGCCCAGGCCAGGGAGCAGACAGACAGGCTAAACCAACCGTCTGCTAGCTGCATAGAGTCGTCACTCAGGGTTCACTCTATTGAGACTGTGTCTGTTCCCCGAGCTAAAAACAAATTTAGAAAGACTCAGAAAGTTTGTTTTAGTAATTTAATTAGCATAAAGACCACAAACTTGGATCAGACTGAATGCGCAGCTGGCACCTCTGATCTGAAGCTAGGACTGTTAAATATTAGATCTCTCGCATCTAAAGCAGTTATAGTTAATGAAATTATCACAGATCAGGAGTTTGATATACTCTGTTTAACAGAAACCTGGATTAAACAGGACGAGTATGTAGCTCTAAATGAAGCTAGTCCTCCTGGATACAGCTACATACACCAGCCTCGGTTAACTGGTAGAGGAGGAGGCGTCGCATTTATTCACAATGATAATTTGACTATTGTACAAAAACACGGACACAAATTTAATTCATTTGAAATTCTTTATAGTAACATAAGTGTATTTAACTATATTAAGTCAGCTCAGTCGATCCCGCTAATTGTCATTTACAGACCTCCAGGGCCGTACTCGCAATTTCTTAGTGAATTTGCAGATTTCCTCTCAAACCTAGTCGTTTCTGTAGACAAAATGTTAATTGCTGGAGATTTTAATATTCATTTTGAAAACCCAGAAGACCCTCTGAGAACTGCATTTATGTCTATACTGGACTCGGTAGGAGTAAATCAGTGTGTAGTAGGACCCACTCATAAAGCAGGTCACACTTTAGATTTAATAATATTATTTGGATTAAGTATAAAAAATTTATTCACAATACCACTATCTGAAGTTATCTCAGATCACTATCTTGTCTCAATTCAAGTGTGTCACAATAATAATGTACACACAGCGCCGCGCTACCGTATAAAACGTACATTCACATCAACTACCAAACAGAGTTTTATCAGTAATCTCCCAGAGTTCCCAACTACGATTAGATCACCGTCTGACCCCACAGAACTCGATCAGGCGACTGAATATTTAGAGTCGACATTTCGCTATACCCTAGATAATGTAGCTCCAGTTAAAAGAAAAATTATTAGAGATAAAAAACTTGCTCACTGGTATAACGATCACACGCGCACTCTAAAACAGACCGCTCGGAAATTAGAACGTAAATGGCGTCAAACTAAATTACTAGTATTTCAAATAGCATGGAAGGAGAGCATCCTGAACTATAGAAAAGCTCTTAGTGTAGCTAGATCAACATATCTCTCCACTCTTATAGAAAATAACAAAAATAATCCTAGATTCTTATTTAATGCTGTAGCCAAATTAACCAGAAATAAGACCACTGCAGAAATCTCCACAACAACATCATGCAATAGTGAGGACTTCATGAACTTTTTTAATAATAAAATTGTAAATATTAGGCATAAAATTGAGGTTTTGAAACCGAACAATGTAATTGATGCAGATGTTAATCTAGCCATGTCAGACCAGAACCTAGAATACTTTACTCCCCTTGAAGAGAATGAACTAATTTCACTCATCTCTTCTTCAAATTCATCAACCTGTATATTAGATCCTGTACCGACACATTTTCTTAAACAGATAGTACCAGCAATAATAGAACCCCTGTTGAGAATAATTAATTCTTCACTCAGCATTGGATATGTTCCAAAATCTTTTAAATTAGCAGTTATCAAACCAATAATTAAGAAACCTGACCTCGACCCCTGTCAGCTGTCCAGTTACAGACCAATATCAAACCTCCCCTATATCTCTAAGATCCTGAAAAGATAGTAGCGGAGCAGCTATGCTCATATATACATAGAAATGGCATACATGAACTGTATCAGTCAGGATTTAGGCCTCATCACAGTACAGAGACAGCGCTCGTTAAAGTAGTAAATGACATTCTATTGGCCTCTGATCAGGGTTGTGTAACTATGCTTGTATTACTTGACCTCAGTGCAGCTTTTGACACTGTTGATCACGCTATTCTTCTTCACAGATTAGAAAATGTAGTGGGAATTAAGGGTACAGCCCTCTCCTGGCTCAGATCCTATCTGACCCATCGTTATCAGTATGTAGACTTAAATGGTGATTATTCTGCATGTTCTCTAGTGGAGTTTGGCGTTCCGCAGGGTTCAGTTTTAGGTCCACTGCTTTTTTCCCTTTACATGCTTCCTCTGGGCAACATAATCCGTAAGCATGGTATTAGTTTTCATTGTTATGCTGACGATACACAGTTATATGTCTCAGCAAAACCTGATGAGAAAAAACAGCTTACTAAAATTGAGCAATGTGTGCAGGACATAAGAAATTGGATGCTAATTAACTTCCTTCTGCTAAATCCGGATAAGACAGAAGTTCTAGTCATAGGACCGCATACAGCTAGGAGTAAAATTTTAGATCACACCGTAACTTTAGATGGCCTTTCTGTTCCATCAAATGCAACAGTGAAAGACTTTGGTGTGATTATTGATTCCAGCCTTTCATTTGAAGCACATGTAGATAATATTACCAGGATAGCATTCTTTCACCTCAGAAATATTGCCAGAATAAGAAATTTATTGTCGCCAAACGACGCAGAAAAACTAGTTCATGCTTTTATCACCTCTAGGTTGGACTATTGTAATGCCTTACTGTCTGGTTGTTCAGCTAGATGCATAAATAAGCTTCAGCTAGTCCAGAATGCGGCAGCGAGAGTCCTCACCAGAACCAGAAGATATGAGCACATCACCCCTATCTTATCTTCACTCCATTGGCTCCCTGTGAAATTTCGCATTGATTTTAAAATACTACTCTTGACATATAAAGCATTAAATGGTCTCGCGCCGCAGTACCTGAGCGAAATGCTAGTGTCTTACGATCCGCCACGCCTACTTCGATCAAAGGATGCAGGCTGCTTGTCAGTACCGCGTATTATGAAAAATACAGCTGGGGGCAGAGCTTTTTCTTATAAAGCCCCAAAGTTATGGAATAGTCTTCCAAATAGTGTTCGGGACTCAGACACAGTCTCAGTGTTTAAGTCCAGGCTAAAAACCTATTTATTTAGCCAAGCATTTTTATAAATAGATTTGCCATTGGTAAAGGAGCAGATCTGGGGGACTCATGGACGTAGAGTATTATGGTGAACTGGTATGTTTGGATGCTGTCTTCCCCACTCTCATTGATCACTCAGGTTTGCTGACGGTGAGGTGATTGTTTGCTTTACATGTCAGGAAGCCCTCATGTTTGTGTTTCCTTCTGGCTCTCCCTTTTAGTTATGCTGTCATAGTTAGTCCTGCCGGAGTCTCTGCTTGCACTCTACAGTTAATATACATTCACATTATACATTGTGTGACTGTGACCATACCTAACTGCCATCTCTCCTCTTCTTCTCTTTCCCCCCCTCTTTCTTTTTCCTCTCTCCTCCTGTCCCCCCCTTTCACTCTTTCTCTCTCTCTCTGTCGAGCTACACATGTCATTCCTGAGCTGCCAGTGATCCAGACTCCCTCTGCCCTCCGGACCTGTCTGACCCATCCTGGTGCCCCGCTTCTGGCTGAAGATCTCGTCTCTGGGATGCGTCTGGTGTCTGGGAATGATTCTCTCCACCTAGAAAATGGTTCTGGCCTTGACTGGTGTTGGCAACTGTTTCTCTGGGGACTTGACAGTTCGATAGTTCATGACTGGAACTTCTTACAAGTCTACCTGGGTCTTCAATAACTACCTGGACTCCATATTAACATCAATTAACATCAGCTATTATAGCTGAACTGCCTCCCACCCTACACACTGTATAAATGCAGATCATTTACTCTTTCTGTTTCACCCAAATGAGGATGGGTTCCCTGTTGAGTCTGGTTCCTCTCAAGGTTTCTTCCTATTACCATCTCAGGGAGTTTTTCCTTGCCACTGTCGCCCTCGGCTTGCTCACCAGGGACAAACTGACCATTTTGATTCATACAAATTCACATTTCATACAAACTTAAATAATTCTTTTGACTATGTAAAGCTGCTTTGCGGCAATGAAAATTGCTAAAAGCGCTATACAAATAAAATTGAATTGAATTGAATTGAACTTTATATTTTGTATTAATTATTTTTATGTGTTTATTTTTTTGGGCTGTAGAACAAATAATTTGAGTTTCCATTATTTCTTATGGGAAAATAAAATTTGGTTTACGAGTGTTTTGGAAGACCAGCCCGCTTCCGGAACGAATTATGCTCGTAATCTGAGGTTCCACTGTAGAAGACTGTCTCAGTCAAATGTAGACAGTTACAGGGGGTCAGGTAGGCCTACTCTAACAGACGGTGTTGGGATGAGTTTCTAGGTAAAATCTGAGACAGTAAGAACTACTTATATACAGTATGTGAGAACCTTCTTGGTAATAAACCTGCTTGTGATTCTGAGTGAAAGCATTGCTATAGCCTGCTCTTCCCTGGACAGCCACTAGAGACAAACTACTGTACACCAGAGTTACATTTACTAATGTTCACACAGTAAAAGAGGTAATTTATATTTAATATTTTTGTTGATCTAATGTGGTGGTTTATATAAAAGTGATAATAAATGTACAGACACGTGGTTTTTAGCATCTTATAATTTTCCATTTCTTTTATTATGCATATTATAGCTGTTTTGTTACATATTTTAAAACATTTAAACGTTTGAGACAAATAACCTATAATTGAAATATTTAAATTGCTTGGAAATGTTTTACAAAAATACATGTTATAAATAAGTGTAAACTTGACCAGTGATTGGAATGTGATAAACAAATTTTTGTCAAAATACAAATGTTAGAGTTTTGGAGAATGAAGTTTCTGTTTTTTCAGCCTTTTAGTCTTTTACTCAGTCTTTACTGTGTGTAGCTGTGTTTTTTAACGGTGTGTAAAAGTGAATAACTTGGGGGTTGGAGATAAAGAGAGAGTAAAAGAAGGAACAAACTAGAACCTTGTTAGAAATCCTATTGAACATTTTACAGGCTATAAAGAATCTCAATTAGAGTTAGTCTGACAAAGATCTAAACTATGTTGGTGTTGAGCTCTAATTCTGCCCCCGAGCCACATCAACATTTCTTCCCTAAAAAAATTTAAGTGTATAGAGAGTGAACAGCTAATGCATGGAAACGTAACACTCAGAACTCCCTCCAGGACGTTTATCTGCATGAGCAGTCATGGAGTAATAAAGGAACAGGCCTCAGCTGGCCATATAAATATTTATTAGCCATTTGTTCCATTATTCATGAGCCCCCAAAATGTGTGTACAAGAAAATGGCTGTAATTCCTGCATGGTTAATATCACACTTTTATCGAACCCCTTGAATTAAAGCTTAAAGTCTTTAAGGTCCCACACATCCCATTTTTCATTAAATGTTAATATGATTCTTTAGGGTCCTAATGAAAAGAATGAAATATACTTTAATAAAAAATTCTTAATGGTTGGTAAAAACTAGCTCTGTTCTCAGCAACCTGTTTTAGTACATGCTCCTTTAAATGCTTATGATCTCTGCTGAGCCCGCCCCCCAAGTTGTGTGGGGCGTGTCTTCACAACACACGTGGGGTATAGCCACGGGAGTGTAGTCCAGTGCGGGCAATGCTTTGGACTGCATTACTCACAAAGCATTGCTCACAACGCAGTGCAGGCAATGCTTTGTGGGTAATGCAGTCCAAACTGGAAAATGCTGGAATATAGAGCCTGAGCCTGTTTTCTTAAGTAGTTTTTGGTTTGATTTAAGTACAGAACCCACCCGGAAGTTTGTAATATCTCCTGACAACGCAGAAATTAAAAGAATGGACATGCATCGACTCGATTTGTCTTTCTCATCACTGCATAGGCATGAATTAACGGCAACAACAACAAAAGCGGAGAAGATTACTGAGAGAGATACGGACGCGATGTGTTTACTGATGCGTTTACATGACTTCTTAATCTTTGACAGACATCGTTATAAACCATCTAACGTTACAAAGGTAAGCATAATATAGTTTTTCGACTACGTACACAGTTTGCAACTAGACAATCACCTTAATACATTGTTTATTATAAACGGGCGATTAGGAATTATATAAAAACAGCTGTACATAGAGAAGAAGCCATAATCATGTTCTATGAGAGTATAAGTTAACTTTTTTAACTTTGTGTAGGGCCAGGGGTAGCTCAGTGGTTAAGGCATTGGACTACGGTTCGGAAGATCCCAGGTTCAAACCCCACAACCACCAAGTTGCCCCTGTTGGGCACTTGAGCGCGGCCCTTAACCCTCAACTGCTCAGATGTGTAATGAGATAAAATGTAAGTCGCTCTGGATAAGAGCGTCTGCTAAATACCCAAATGTAAATGTAAACTTACACTCCGCATTCATCGTGATTATTAGAAAAGGCGATCTGCAAAGATTCATAGAAAAAGAAATTACACTCACCGAGTCTGGTGAAGATGCTTTATATTGACCCGCGTTTATAAAGCAGTCTGGTGAAAAATGTTTAGCGCAAACATGAACGCATTTAGGTAAATCGGCGGGGACGTTAGCTTTAAAAACTAAATTCAGCCACTGCGTCCTCAGTGGCTCAGATACCTAACCCTAGGTAGGTACCCTAGGTCACTAACCCTAGGTAGTGAATGACGACTGCTGTGTTCGCTATTACACCCAACAACTGTACACAACACTCGCTTAGGCGACATTTTGCTCCAGCGGCGAAAAACAATGGCCGACAGCTTCTTCTCACTCGGGGCGGGTCTTTGCTAAAATACCAGTGTCAATCAACTAGTGTAGGAGCGGCCTTTTGTGGTGTGGCGTCACATCGACAGGCATTTGCGATTGGCCTGATTTCAGAAGGGGGATGTTATTGTAATAAATGAAAAGAAAACCACTGGGCGGCTCTTTATCATCGTAGAGTGGTTGTGTACGCACTCTCCTAACACACAGTTCAGTCCAAACAGCTTAAAAAAGTGCATAAAGGCCCATATGACCCCTTTAAGTTCTCTCCCATCTGAGGTGTTTTATTTCTAATTCAATGTGGTGGTGTACAGTGAATAAATACCAAAAAAAAGACTTTTTCTTTATACCATTTATAGACATGACTGTATAACATATAATTCTATCTATCGAGTACCACCAATAATGTTTATGCTCTGAAATTAGAAGAGGAAAATGAGTTCTAACAGACACTTTTAGAGTGTGAACTATTATTTTGATTATAATAATAATAATGATTTTAACAGTGTTTTTGTTTGTTTAATCACATTTACAGATTTATTTATACAATTCTCTTATCTTGTGTGTCAGAATTATTACAGACTAGATATCTGAAATATCTATACAAATAATAAAACTAAAGATAATGTAGCTGTACATTGAAGATATTTGCAAACAAATGAATTGGATGGATGTGAGATGAGTATTAGAACAAATCAAGATGGTTTTGTTGTCTGTTTGTTGGTGACGTAAAAGCTACTGAATAAATTTCATTGGGGTTTTCACAGGTGTATTTCGTCGGGATTGAGGTTACATATAAGCTTACATCACAATTGGCACATGGGAAAATAAGACATGCTACTTTAAAATTTAAATGGAAAACACCCTTATATCATTCAAAATAATTAACCTTAAAAAAATCCTTAGTTTACCTCAAAACTTAACAGATGGCACTGTACATTTTTTAATACATGCTTATGATTGGAATTGAAATCTACTTAATAAACCAGATCTCACACCTTCATTCCATGGACTTCATGGTAACGTAAAAATTTTAATTCATTCTTAAATTCAACAGATGGCTCTGTACATTTAATTGAGTGTGCAATTAAATTCCACGCAAACAAAGTCATGGGCATGTCTAGTTTAAATAAACCAGTCCAACATATTTTGCAGGATTTATTTAAAGAAGTTTTATTCGAAGAAAGAACATTTTTTATAATGTGCAGATAGGAGTAGATAGAAAAAGAAACATGGGAAGTAAAGAAACAATAAAAATAACAGAGGACTAATTAAACCGTGTCTGTTTTTCTACAGTGGAGAAGTAACATCCAGGAAACAACTCAGATTGTGTTCAAATGTGTTTGTGTTAATATAGTAACTTTTTTTTTAAATATACCTCCTCAACCTTAATCACATACACCGATTAGTCAATAATTAACTATAATCACCCACTTAATTAGACATGAAAATCAAAGGAGGAAAAAAAATGTGTCAGATGTTTTAGCTAGACATTTGCTGACACATCAATCACGTTCCCATAGATTTTGTACAGGAGAGAATTCCAGTCAAGCACATTCCCACTTAGAGCATTGCTCTGTTTCTCATACAGCTGCTTAATCTGCGCTGCACTCAGAACACTGTCCCACATGTGTACGTCTGTAATTTCACCCACAAAGCTCTGATTACTCTCAAAACCCCCCAGGTATGAGTCAGGATCCTGTCCAAGAACTATACCTCCACCTGGACTCACACTATGGCCGCGTTTGTAGATTTTCAGCATGCTGCGGTGTCCGTCCACCCAGAATGCCGTGGCTCCGGTGCTCGAGTTCCAGGTGACACACAGGTGAGTGGGGAGAGTGGAAAGCGGTGGTAAAGTGAACAGAACACCACTGCCACTGCTCAGGTAAAGAGAGAATCTTCCCCCTTTTTCTTGCCACACATTGAGCTCGTCATAGTATTGAGTGCGATAAGCAAACAGGATGGTGTCTCGCTGGCTGTTTAGTTCAGTCGAGACGCGAATGCAGAGTGTAAAGGCCTGAAAATTTAGAGGTTTCTTTGGAGTGAGACGCACAAAGGATGTGTCAGATTCCACAGGGAACAAAAACACCTTACCTAGAGAGGAAAAAAAAATGTGTGCTGAAATTTAAAATATGTGCATTTGCTGTTTTAAGTAATTGCATTATCAGTATACTTCAGCTCTCTCATTTCGCTCAACTAATTTTCTCATCCAGTGAATATAATTATTGACCAGCAAATATTCCACTTAAATGTTTTAATAACACCAGTCAGCAGTAACACTATGCCCACTCACAGATGAAGTGAAGGCAGAGGCAGGAGTAGCTCAGTGTTTAAAGCCTTGCACTACTGGTCAGAAGGTCCCAGATTTAAACCCTAATACCAGGAGGTCCTTGAGCAAGGCCCTTAACCCTCAACTGCTCAGATGTACTGTATAATGAGATAAAAGTCACTCTGGAAAAGGGTGTCTGCCAAATGCCACAAATAGAAGTGAATGACATTGACTGGGTCACATCTCTAAACCTGCAGCTCTTGTGGGATGTTCCCAGTCTGGAGGTGTCAGGACCTACCAAAAAGTGCTCCAAGGTAGGAGAACATATATATATATATATATATATATATATATATATATATATATATATATATAGTTTAACCTGTATGAAATTCTTAAAATGAAAAAACCAGTTAAGAGCAGCTTACTGCTATAGGCTCAGGCCAGATGCAGGAGGAACAGCAGGGCGAAGGTTCCTGACTTCATCCTAACATTCATTTTGTACAACAATAAAAGAAAACTGTATATATATATATATATATATATATATATATATATATATATATAAAATAATTAGAGTTTGGTGCATTTTTAGATTATGTTATATTAAATTATTTAATAAAGCATTCCTAAACAGAATTATTAACATTATTCATTTATGTTTCAGCTTACACTATATGACCAAGAGTATGTGCACCCCCGACCACTATACCCATATTCACTTCTTCCCCAAACTGTTCCTCCAAGTCAGAAGCACACAGCTGTATAGAATGTGTCTCTGTGCTGTAATGTTACAGTTCCCCTTTACATGAACTAAGAGACTCAAATCCTTATCCAACATGATGATCCCCCTGTGAGATCCAGAAAGCCGGCTTCATGAAAACATGTTGTGTTAAGAGGGTGTTGGTGTGGAAGAAGTAGTGCTTAAGGTTCCTACAAAAACCCCTGACTGAACTCAACCCCACTAAATAGCTTTAGGATGGACTGGTACTGAATCCTCTGCAACATCCCAACATCACCACCTATGTTCACTAATGCACCTGTAAGAAAATGAATGTGTGAACAGGGACGTATGTGTGTGTGATGGGCAGAGGTGCACATACTTTTGGATTTATAATGTATATAGGAGCATAAAGGCATTTTACAGATATTTTTTATTTGTTTGTCATTCTAAATTAATGCCAGAGCACAGGGTTTCTAAAATTAGCTTACAGAAAGAACTGTACTGTATGATAATAAACACTATTCCGCTTCATAAACAATGTAATAAAAAGTTTAAATACTCACTTTTTCCTGTGGAAGAGATAAAACACAGACCCAGGCTGTAGTGAGGAATCAGTGCATCAGGTGAGCAGCGTGGGTTTATAAATGTAATGTTCAGGGTGTATCTGATGATGGTGTATCTATACTCCCATGGAATATAAACCAGACGCCATGTTTATTACTTTTTATTACATTATGGCTTTTTATTGTTTCCTTCAAAAAAGCCACAAAGAATCCATAATGAGTAATACATAATGAACTTAAAATATCTCACAGTATAATGATTAATGTTAGGGAATTAAAAAAGAAAAAACAAGAACTAACCAGTCAGTTCCAAAGAACCAGGATTTACAGTGAACTGCAGATAACAAAGTCAACAATTTCACTTTACATAAAGCTGTGTTTATACAGAAATAAAACATTTATCAGTGTAAGTCAACACCTACAAATTAACAGATGAAGAACAGGCTGTGTTTATGCACCGTTAAGTTTTAATAACGACACCACTCCAATGGACACTGTATACTAGATTAACAGAAAAGAAATACAGAAAAGAAAGAACCAGGTCTATGCGTACCCTTTAAAAAATTCCTTATATCACAGAATTTGCCCAACCAGTCTATATATGCTTTGCAGACCTGGAAAAGGCATATGACATGTCCATCACAGGATCATTTGCAGCGTCCTTAGGAAGAAAGGACCTGTTGTCTGGGCCCATTAGATCCCTGTATGAAAGAATAAGAGTTTGGTCAGCATCAACTATGTCAGGCCAGGCTTGTTCTTGGAATGCACTGGACGCTACACCAATTATGTGCATAATCTTTATGGACAGAATTTTTAGGTGCAGCCAAAGGGCGGGGGTGTCCAGTTTGGTGCTCTGGCATAGTTGGACCTGAGTCCATGGTTCTCATTTGGAAAAGATTGAATTGTCCTGTTCAGGTTGGAAGTGAGATTCTGTTGAAATGATTTGAGCATCTAATAAGGAAGCCTTATGGATGCCTACCTATAGAGGTATTTCAGGCATGTTCCATTGTGAAAAAAACACAGCTTTAAAACAACAGCACTACAAAGTTTAGGCCATTCAGTCCTTCTCTCCGTACTCCTAAGTCCAGTATACACCCCCATTTGGAGAAAGCTCAACCTACCAAAATTACTGTTTAAACATGGCCTGAAGGAGCATCTCCATTTCCCCACCTTTGCCACATCCTCAACTAAATTTGATGGCCCTGATAGGAAAGGTGCTAAAGGAATGTACGGACCACATATATTCAACAAGCGAATATGGGTGTGCAACCACATAGTGTTCACTTTGTAAGATAACACAAATATTAATAAAGTATTAAGATATATAACAACTTCAGAAGTATTAAACTTAGCAGTATAAATTAATAACACAGGACTTTTATACAATGAATATTCTAGCAAACCTCCACTACTACAAACGGAATTCAGCTCCAAACAACTAAAACTCCGACTCAGGTACGTTATCATGTCTAATATTCAGCTCGTTCAGTGTGTAGAGTGCAGGATGTTTAGACATTCTTCCTCCGTCGTTAGTAATAATTTTATTTGTGATAGGTGTGTGTTAGTGAGCACTCTGACGGAGAAGATATCAGCGTTAGAGGAGCGCATCCAGACTTTAGAGAGGGTTAGAGAGTGTAAGAGCAGCGTTATTCCTGTAGTGGACAGTCTGGGTGCTGCAGGCGGAGATAACCAGCCCCCGACTCCGGCATTAGAGCCCTCACAGCAGGGCGAGTGGGTGACGACTCGGCGGCATACTCGTTCAGCCAAAGCTAACGCTAAGGCTAGCCCACCGGAGCACACCTCTTCTGCGCTTCACGTGTCCAACAGGTTTGCTCTCCTCAGTGATGCACCCACTGAGAAACCTGAAAGAGCTTTGGTTATAGGAGACTCTATAATGAGACACGTGAAATTAGCTAGACCTTTAGGGGCACCAGCGGCAGTGGTTAGGTGTATCCCGGGAGCCAGAGCACCGGACATAGCAGGTAATCTCAGGGCTCTAGGACAGCACAGGTTCTCAAAGATAGTGGTACATGCTGGAGCTAACGATATACGCCTTCGTCAGTCAGAGGTTAGTAAGAGTAACTTTATAGAGGTGTTTAAATTAGCGAAGGCGATGTCCGATGGAGTAGTATGCTCTGGTCCCATCCCAATGAGACGTGGTGACATAACTTACAGCAGGTTATGGTCGCTGAACCGCTGGATGTCCAGGTGGTGCTCCGAAAACAACGTGGGCTTTATTGATAATTGGAAGACCTTTGAGGGCAAAGCTGGCCTGTTAGGGCGGAACGGTGTCCATCCCACTCGGGAAGGTGCTGCTCTCATTTCTTGTAGTATAGCTCATAGTCTCAGAAGAGGCCTAGTTAATCGGTGACAATCCAGAGCCCAGGGCAGGGAGCAGACAGACAGGCTAAACCAAGCGTCTGCTAGCTGCATAGAGTCGTCACCCAGGGTTCACTGTATTGAGACTGTGTCTGTTCCCCGAGCTAAAATCAAATTTAGAAACATTTACATTTAGCAGACGCTCTTATCCAGAGCGACTTACATTTTTATCTCATTATACATCTGAGCAGTTGAGGGCCTTGCTCAAGCGCCCAACAGTGGCAACTTGGTGGTTGTGGGGTTTGAACCTGGGATCTTCCGAACCGTAGTCCAATGCCTTAACCACTGAGCTACCCCTGGCCATACGTAGAAAGACTCAGAAAGTCTGTTTTAGTAATTTAATTAACATAAAGACCACAAACTTGGATCAGACTGAATGCGCAGCCGGCACCTCGAATCTG
The DNA here is from genome assembly GCF_024256425.1 of Clarias gariepinus. Classification (NCBI taxonomy): domain Eukaryota; kingdom Metazoa; phylum Chordata; class Actinopteri; order Siluriformes; family Clariidae; genus Clarias; species Clarias gariepinus. The sequence continues at coordinate 40,907,237 of NC_071103.1, forward strand.
AAGCTAGGACTGTTAAATATTAGATCTCTCGCATCTAAAGCAGTTATAGTTAATGAAATTATCACAGATCAGAAATTTGATATACTCTGTTTAACAGAAACCTGGATTAAACAGGACGAGTATGTGGCTCTAAATGAAGCTAGTCCTCCTGGATACAGCTACATACACCAGCCTCGGTTAACTGGTAGAGGAGGAGGCGTCGCAGTTATTCACAATGATAATTTGACTATTGTACAAAAACACGGACACAAATTTAATTCATTTGAAATTCTTTATAGTAACATAAGTGTATTTAACTATATTAAGTCAGCTCAGTCGATCCCGCTAATTGTCGTTTACAGACCTCCAGGGCCGTACTCGGAATTTCTTAGTGAATTTGCAGATTTCCTTTCAAACCTAGTCGTTTCTGTAGACAAAGTGTTAATTGCTGGAGATTTTAATATTCATTTTGAAAACCCAGAAGACCCTCTGAGAACAGCATTTATGTCCATACTGGACTCGGTAGGAGTAAATCAGTGTGTAGTAGGACCTACTCATAACGCAGGTCACACTTTAGATTTAATAATATTATTCGGATTAAGTATAAGAAATGTATTCACAATCCCACTATCTGAAGTTATCTCAGATCACTATCTTGTCTCAATTCAAGTGTGTCACAATAATAATGTACGCACAGCACCGCGCTACCGTATGAAACGTACATTCACATCAACTACCAAACAGAGTTTTATCAGTAATCTCCCAGAGTTCCCAACTTCGATTAGATCACCGTCTGACCCCACAGAACTCGATCAGGCGACTGAATATTTAGAGTCGACATTTCGTTATACCTTAGATAATGTAGCTCCAGTTAAAAGAAAAATGATTAGAGATAAGAAACTTGCTCCCTGGTATAACGATCACACGCGCACTTTAAAACAGACCGCTCAGAAATTAGAACGTAAATGGCGTCAAACTAAATTGTTAGTATTTCAAATAGCATCAAAGGAGAGCATCCTGAACTATAGAAAAGCTCTTAGTGTAGCTAGATCAACGTATCTCTCCACTCTTATAGAAAATAACAAAAATAATCCTAAATTTTTATTTAATGCTGTAGCCAAATTAACCAGAAATAAGACCACTGCAGAAATCTCCACAACATCATGCCATAGTGAGGACTTCATGAACTTTTTTAATAATAAAATTGTAAATATTAGGCATAAAATTGAGGTTTTGAAACAATGTAATTGATGCAGATGTTAATCTAGCCATGACAGATCAGAACCTAGAATACTTTACTCCCCTTGAAGAGAATGAACTAATTTCACTCATCTCTTCTGCAAATTCATCAACCTGTATATTAGATTCTGTACCGACACATTTTCTTAAACAGATAGTACCAGCAATAACAGAACCCCTGTTGAGAATAATTAATTCTTCACTCAGCATTGGTTATGTTCCAAAATCTTTTAAATTAGCAGTTATCAAACCAATAATTAAGAAACCTGACCTCGACCCCTGTCAGCTGTCCAGTTACAGGCCAATATCAAACCTCCCCTTTATCTCTAAGATTCTGGAAAAGATAGTAGCGGAGCAGCTATGCTCATATCTACATAGAAATGGCATACATGAACTGTATCAGTCATGATTTAGGCCTCATCACAGTACAGAGACAGCACTCGGTAAAGTAGTAAATGACATCCTATTGCCCTCTGATCAGGGTTGTGTAACTATGCTTGTATTACTCGACCTCAGTGCAGCTTTTGACACCATTGATCACGCTATTCTTCTTCACAGATTAGAAAATGTAGTAGGAATTAAGAATACAGCCCTCTCCTGGCTCAGATCCTATCTGACCCATCGTTATCAGTATGTAGACTTAAATGGTAATAATTCTGCATGTTATCTAGTGGAGTTTGGCGTTCCGCAGGGTTCAGTTTTAGGTCCCCTGCCTTTTTTCCTTTACATGCTTCCTCTGGGCAACATTATCCGTAAGCATGGTATTAGTTTTCATTGTTATGCTGACGATACACAGTTATATGTCTCAGCAAAACCTGATGAGAAAAAACAGCTTACTAAAATTGAGCAATGTGTGCATGGCATAAGAAATTGGATGCTAATTAACCTCCTTCTGCTTAATTCGGATAAGACAGAAGTTCTAGTCATAGGACCGCATACAGCTAGGAGTAAAATTTTAGATCACACCGTAACTTTAGATGGCATTTCTATGCAACAGTGAAAGACCTTGGTGTGATTATTGATTCCAGCCTTTCATTTGAAGCTCATGTAGATAATATTACCAGGATATCAGTCTTTCACCTCAGAAATATTGCCAGGATAAGAAATTTATTGTCGCTAAGCGATGCAGAAAAACTAGTTCATGCTTTTATCACCTCTAGGTTGGACTATTGTAATGCCTTACTGTCTGGTTGTTCAGCTAGGTGCATAAATAAGCTTCAGCTAGTCCAGAATGCAGCAGCGAGAGTCCTCACTAGAACCAGAAGATATGAGCACATCACCCCCATCTTATCTTCACTGCATTGGCTCCCTGTGAAATTTTGCATTGATTTTAAGCATTAAATGGTCTCGCGCCACAGTACCTGAGCGAACTGCTAGTGTCTTACGAACCGCCACGCCTACTTCGATCAAAGGATGCAGGCTGCTTGTCAGTACCGTGTATTATGAAAAATACAGCTGGGGCAGAGCTTTTTCTTACAAAGCCCCAAAATTATGAAATAGTCTTCCAAATAGTGTTCGGGACTCAGACACAGTCTCAGTGTTTAAGTCCAGGCTAAAAACCTACAGTGGTTAATCAATCGGACTGTAGGTCCTACCGTCGCCGCGCTCGGCGGTACCGTTTGGCTTTGTGCGTTTGCTGGCTTTTACCGTTGAGTGGCGCTATATAACTACAGACTGACGCCTCATGCCTTAGTTCATTCTCTGCTGGATTAATGAGACACGGAGTTTTAGAACTGCAAGTAGTAGCGGATAAAATCAAGTAAAACATTGTAGTTAAAGAAATTTATAATCACAGAACTAAAATTACAGTAAATAATTTAAATAAGTAAATGTAGAATTCGAATTAAATTAAATCTTATTAGGATCAAATTTAAACAAAATAAATGTTAACACAGTGAGCCTTTAAATTTTATCACGTGTAATTAGAAAAGACGCGTGTAGGGTTTTGTGTCGTCTTATATCTTGTGTTCTTTAAATTTATAGTAGATTTATTAACTAAAATAAATGACCATAAAAATTATAACATTGTCAGGACGTTCTACTGCGTCAGCTGATGTTGGTCATTCAGCCCCGCTTGTGTTTGTGCGTTATTATAAGAATGAAATGCAGTAGACTGTTATGATCTGTAACGGATTCGACCCATGTTGCACGGGCGGCACCATAAAGCACGGACACGAGGAGAGGTCTTACGGGAAAAGGGTAATTTATTTAGGTAAAATGGGGAAGGAAAGTGTTGAAGGAGGGAGAATGGAAAGAATGGGATAAAGGTTGTGCATGTGCAGTTCCGGGGGCTGTGCCACACTGGCATGCGGGCACACAGCTGACGATAAGTGTTGGTGCGAGTGGCAGAACTGAGCACGTGGAGGCAGCGCTCCTGCACGCTCCCTCGTGACGGCGCTTCTCCCGCTGTCGATGGCCGGCGCGAGTTCTCGCTGACGCAAAAACCTAACCACACTTTTCCTCTTCGGCTGCGAGGGCGGGCACGGTGCGGGAGTGTAGATGCCGCGGGAGCTCGCGCAGCTCTTTCTCGCGCTGTCCTCAGCGCGGAGATCAAAGGGCGGAATTCTAATGTCCTTGTTTAAAGTCCCCGGGGCGCGTCACATCTCCCCACTGACATGCTTCTTTCATATTCTCCATTACATCACGTACTTCCCAGACCTCAGACAAACCTCCGCGCCTTGCTTTTATAATGCGGAGCAAGCCCGAGATCATATTAACGTTAATTATCGCCAGCCGGCACAAATAGGCGGCTCCCGTCCCTTTGCTGCCTATTCAGGGAGCCTACGGAGTGAGGGAGTAGTTATAGTAGATTTGGGCGTACACCCATCACACGCGCACGCCGTGGCAGATCATCATAATTGTCCTAAACTTGTATTTCATAAGGTTTTCCGAGCGGTGGTACAGCGCAACGGGGGTCATTATTTACTATTAAACATTAAACGAATTTACAAAACTTTATACGTGCGATTAAGCGCTGATTCTACGTAGGAAAGTAAAGAAGAGGATCCTGATGCTCAACATTCCGGAGACCAAACCCCATTTAAATTAAATTAACAAATATTGCATGTAAATAACAATAGCCCACGTTTAAAACAGCATTTTATTTAGATTATAAAAAAATAATCCTGCATCTGTTTTAGGTGTTCCAGCTGCCACTGTTCTAGAATTTAAATTAAATCAAATCTTATTAGGATCAAATTTAAGCACAATAAATGTTAACACAGTGAGCCTTTTGATTCTATCACTTGTAATTAGAAAAAAAGCGTGTATGGATTTGTGTCATCTTATTTCTTGTGTTCTTTAAATTTATAGTAGATTTATTAACTGAAATAAATGACCATAAAATTAAAACATTGTTAGGACGTTCTATTGCGTCAGCAGATGTCGGTCTTTCAGCCCCGCTTGTGTTTTTGCGTTATTATAAGAATGAAATGCAGTAGACTGTTATGATTTGTAACGGGTTCGACCCATGTTACTCAAACAACTCAGTTCAGGTGTAAGTAAATGTCTGTGCTGTTTGGGGGAGGGACGTGCTAATGATTTGGTCGGCTCTGTGTGTGTGTGTGTGTGAGAGAGAGAGGCGGGTGTCGCGGTGGTTGATTATTCAGTGAAACAAAGGCTCAGCTGAAAAATGTTAGGCACATCAGTCACTTAACCCCCAATAAAAGGTATTTGAGTGTTATGATAGTTGTAATATAACAGATGCGCACTGAATACTAAACCAGGCACGGAGATTAATGAACCAAGATAGCCCCCATACCCGTTTAAAAAATAAATAAAATAAATAAATACCAAATAATATTATTGTGTATAGACTGATTAAAAACAATGCAATTTATGCTATCATAAGGAAAATAACAAGTTCTTCCATTCCAATGATTAAAAAAGGTAACAATGTCAACTTTAGAATCTAGAATCCAGGAGATTAAAATTACACAAATTGAAATCACTGAAAGTCTCCAGAAGAGCCTCAGATTCAAGTGGTTTTTAAAGTGTGGAGAGGTCCATTACAGTTTCTCTGAATGTATAGGTGAGAACAGCCGATTCACACCTGGGGAGGGTGAATCATTTGTATTTGAATGTTGTCTGGCATTGTAAAGCACTATAGTGACACTAAAAGAACAACCCAGGATTAATAGGAATTCTTATACTGCATAAACATTATTTAGCACAAAAAAATTCCTCGCGCTCGGGAAAACTATGCGTGCGGTTGAGCGCTGGTTAGACTATAGGAAATTAAATCGGAGGGTTTTTATTTAGACTATTAAAAAAATAACCTGCGTCTATTTTTAGGCGTGCCAGCTGCCACTTTTTAGTTAGAAGTTTTCAATACAAAGCTTATAATGCCCACATGACAGACGGAATAAGGCACGGCTGGTGATGATTGGGGTTTGTTGGGTTACAGTGGATTTTACTACGCGGTGTGAGTGCAATGGCCATCCGTCTGCTCGCGCTGACTCTGCTCTCCGCGGATGGCCCCCTCCCACCTCTCGCTCCTTTGAAGTCCCCGGGCGCGTTCCATTTGCCCTGCTTGCATGCCGCACTTCCGCGTTGTTGCACGCGCGCTGCATACACAGCGCGTAGTAAAATCCACTGTAGCCCAACAAACCCCGAGTATTTGATAGCGCGGGGTGCAAGCCCGGGCAACCATAGTAACGATAGCTCACCAGTCATGTGTAATTCTGCGGTCCCGCTGCTTCGCATGTCTGAAGGGGAGGCCGCCTAACTAGTGAGCGAGGAGCGATATTGATTTGGGCGCACGCCGTGACAGGCTGAAAAAACTGCTGTCAGATTAATGTGCAAAAACTATATAATAAAACTATATAAGACTACATGCCTTTATAAGACTTAACTTTTATTTAAGCGCACTCACAATAACGAAAAAACGTTGTGATTTTGTAAGTGTTGTGATTTTGTAAGTGTTGTAAGCTGTGCTGCTCTGTATTGTTTTTGGTGAACTTGAGCGCGTCAGAAAATGAACGCAAACGTTTTTTTTAAAGTCTGCTTGCTGTTTTCCCGACGCGTTCATAATCATTAGTCTACTTCTGCCGGTGCGCTCTGGAAAACTTAATGCATGCGGCTGAGCGCTGATTAAAACTATGGAGTAAATTAAAGAGGAGAATCACGATTCTGAAGTCCTGAGCCCAAACCTCATTTAAATTAAATCAACAAATACTATAAGTAAAAAAAAAAACAATAGCCCACGTTTAGAAACCGTTTATAAATTATTTCCGACATGAGTTGGCCCGGTGTTATGCGCAGAGCGCCGGGAGATTTCCTGAAGCTCAGAAATCACTGGGCATTTTTTCTAAATAGCCGCTATCTTTAACACCTGATGGAGGTTTTGAGCTGTATACACAGGCATTCCTGCCTAAACAACTCTTAAAACTACACCTGTGACACAATAACAGTAATATTTCAAACATTCTGCAGGCTGATATTTGGAGAAAGGAAAGAATAATGAATAAACCAGTTGTTGGGTCAAAATAACCCAACCAGGTGTTCATTTGTAAACTACATCTCATATGAGCCAACATGAGCAACCCAACAATGTGTTTAAAGTACCTGAAATAATCCAGAACTTAAATAACAATAAACAGATACAGAGATACGCTGTATAACGGTCACTGTTGTATTTACGGCAACGAGCGAAAATGTCACTTTGCGCCACCTGGCGGCCATTTTACGAATGACTTTGAAATGCAACTAATTTATTTTGGCCGCTGACGTTTTCACGCGGCGGTGAGCGCGACGGTAATAACCATTCCAATTGATCAACTACTGTATTTATTTAGCCAAGCATTTTTATAAATAGATTTGCCATAGGTAAAGGAGCAGATCTGGGAGACTCATGGACGTAGAGTATTATGGTAAACTGGTTTGTTTGGATGCTGTCTTCCTCACTCTCATTGATCACTCAGGTTTGCTGACGGTGAGGTGATTGTTTGCTTTACATCTCAGGAAGCCCTCATGTTTGTGTTTCCTTCTGGCTCTCCCTTTTAGTTATGCTGTCATAGTTATTCCTGCCGGAGTTTTGCTTGCACTCTACAGTTAATATACATTCACATTATACATTGTGTGACTGTGACCATACCTAACTGCCATCTCTCCTCTTCTTCTCTTCCCCCCCCTTTCTCTTTCCTCTCTCCTCCTGTCTCCCCCTTTCACTCTTTCTCTCTCTCTGTCGAGCTACACATGTCGTTCCCGAGCTGCCAGTGATCCAGACTCTCTCTGCCCTCCGGACCTGTCTGACCCATCCTGGTGCCCCGCTTCTGGTTAAAGATCTCGTCACATGGATGCCCCGTGTGTCTCTCTGGGATGCGTCTGGTGTCTGGGGATGATTCTCTCTACCTAAAAAATGGTTCTGGCCTTGACTGGTGTTGGCAACTGTTTCTCTGGGGACTTGACAGTTCGATAGTTCAGGACTGGAACTTCCTACAAGTCTACCTGGGTCTTCAATAACTACCTGGACTCCATATTAACATCAATTAACATCAGCTATTATAGCTGAACTGCCTCCCACCCTACACACTATGTAAATGCAGATCATTTACTGCTTTCTGTTATCACCCAGATGAGGATGGGTTCCCTGTTGAGTCTGGTTTCTCTCAAGGTTTCTTCCTATTACCATCTCAGGGAGTTTTTCCTTGCCACTGTCGCCCTCGGCTTGCTCACCAGGGACAAACTGACTATTTTGATTCATACAAATTTACATTTCATACAAACTTAAATAATTCTTTTAATTGTGTAAAGCTGCTTTGTGGCAATGAAAATTGCTAAAAGCGCTATACAAATAAAATAAAATTGAATTGAATTGAATTAAATTAAAACATAAAACTAGTTATTATTATTATTTTGTATGAATGAAAAAAGCAGTATAATTTAAATGCTAATAATACAAACAAATAAGGAACTTTCACGGAAACAATATGAAAACAGGAAGCTACGCCACCAAGGTGAATGTTTGTCTGTGTGTGTGTCAGTCCAGTCCAGTCATTTCTTTTTCCAGATGGAAGGAGGGTAATGAGTAAGTGAGAGGGTTGTGTCTGATCAGCCACAATGCTGGTGGCTTTGCAGATTCAGCACGTGGTGTAGATTTCTTCGATAGCAGGAAGAGAGACCCTGATGATCTTCTCGGCTGTTTTCATTATTTAACTACTATTTTACTATATTATAACTACCTGGACTCCATATTAACATCAATTAACATCAACTGTTATAGCTGAACTGGCTCACACCTAACACACGTGGTATGAATGCAGATAAATTCCTGCTTTCTGTTTCACCCAAATGAGTATGGGTTACCCTGTTGAGTCTGGTTCCTCTCAAGGTTTCTTCCTATTGCCATCCCAGGGAGTTTTTCCTTGCCACCGCCGCCCTCAGGCTTGCTCACCAGGGACTACCTAACCATTTTTTTTTCATACACATTCACATTCCACACAAACTTAAATAATTCTTTTGATTGTGTAAAGCTGCTTTGCGACAATGACAATTGTTAAAAGCACTATACAAATAAAATAAAATAAAATAAAATTGAATTGAATTATCCGCTGTAGGGTCTTGTGGATCGAAAGGTGTTGAGGTTCTCCTTGGGAGTGACAAGGATGGATAGGATCAAGAATGAGTTCATCAAAGGGACAACCCATGTTAGATGTTTTGGAGATAAAGTCAGAGAGGCCAGATTGAGGTGATTTGGATGTTCAGAGGAGAGATGGTGAATATATCGGTAGAAGGATGCTGAGGTTTGAACTGCCAGGCACGAGGTCTAGAGGAAGACCAAAGAGGAGATTTATGGATGCAGTGAGAGAGGACATGAAGTTAGTTGGTGTGAGAAAAGAGGATGCAGAGGATAGGGTTAGATGGAGGCAGATGATTTGCTGTGGTGACCCCTGAAAGGGAACAGCCGAAAGACAAAGAAGAAGAAAGATCTTGTGGATCGAGATAGCACAATTTTCAAACAAGACCATGATGCAGCTGCTCAGGATGCTCTCAATAGTTTCTCTATAGAAAATTGTAAAAATTGGTGGTGGATGCTGGGCCTTGCTCAGCCTTCTCAGGAAAGAAAGACACTGTTGGGCCTTTTTTGTGCAGAGAGCTGGGGGCAGGGGACTGAGCACACAGCCTTGGGGGCTGTTTCCAATCCTCACTAATTGAGGCCTTCTAGTCATAAAGTCCAGGATCCAGCTACAGAGGGAGGTGTTTAGGCCTAACATGTGTTCAGGGATGATAGTATTAAATGCTAAGCTGAAATCTATAAACAGCATTTGAATGTAGGTGTCCTTGTCTAGGGGTGACTGCTGCATTACAAGTAAAAATAGCTTTAACTCAAGATTCTTTAAGGGGTATGCATACTAATGTCCCTACTCTATGCCCCAACATAAAACACAGTTTTCTGTCGTTAACATACCCACTAGCCTTCCTGCCCCTTTTACGACCAACTCTGTAGACCTTTGTCATTCTTACATTACTTTCAAAATAAAATAAATTGTATATATTCTCTCCTTTCAACAGTGTACTCCCCTATCCAATCAAATGACTTCCCTATGGACTTTGCCACTGGTACTCTTATTGATTTCGAACGTCCAACACCTGCTTTTATTTCTGAGTTATACAGTAAAGCCAATCCTTCTTTCTGTCATCTTGATCCTGCCCCTATGTCTCTGCTCAAATACTCTGCAGCTGTTATTTCATGGCCTATTTCTCATTTCTAAAATCTTGAGCATTGGTGTTGTTCCTCTTGAATTAAAAACTGCAGCTGTCACACCAGTCTTAAAGAAACCCAGCCTTGACCCTTCTGATATGGCCAACTACTGACCAATTTCAAATTTTCCACTACTTTCAAAAATACAAGATAAAGTTCTTGCTGTTCAAATACAGTCATATTTGTCATCTCATAATCTGTATGCATGTTTTCAATCCAGTTTTCGCTCTCACCACAGCACTGAGACAGCACTTAAAAAAAGCAGACAAGCAGACATTTCTCTTTCTGTAAGTATATATTTTTCACGTCTGTGAGGCAAGTATACACGGAGTTTCAGTTCATTTTCTGATGCGCATAAGTTCACAGAAACCGATACAGAATAGCGCTGTATCCCTGTTTTTGTTATTTTACAAAATCATAACGTTTTGACTTCATTGTGCGTGCACTTAAATAAAAGTAGAGTCTTATAAAGGCTATGTATCTTATATAGGTTTATTATATTGTAGCGTTTTTACGCCTGAAGAAATGCTGGAGAGACGAGTGAGCTTATTTGCTGCCCAATGCAATGGCTGGGAGTACTTTATTTAGCACACAGCCGGTATGGCATGAGCAGCACCTTCACTCAGGAGCCTACATCCAACTCAGCACTAGCATGAACTGGAGCACATTTCACACGTCACACACCCCTCACACAAACAGGGCCGAAGCCACCAACCCAAACACCTTTCCCCAACATGGTGAACACACACCGACATCCCCGCAAGGCATGCTGGTCGTCAGCCGCCGCCCCACCCACGCCACACTGCCCCCACCCGAGCTGTGACCGTCCCTGGTCACCATGAAGAACTCCGTTTCGGAGGCGTGGAGGCGGTCGGCGCTGGCGGTGGGAACGCCGGCGTCCTTTGGCAGGTGAGGGGTGAACGCGAATGTAGTCCTGAGGCGGTCCGGCCTCCAGAGTTCGATGGTTACCGGGCGTGCGGCTGTGGAGGCGCAAGACGGTCCCGGTGGGGCAAAACTCGTGCCCGCCCTGCCAACCGCACCCGGTAGATGACATCGGAGAGCCGAGCTGGCTGTGAGTGTCCACGCCCATTCGCCCCTTCTGCCTGGCGATGAGCGGTTCACAGTTCCACAACCCGTGGGAAACAGTGGAGCCGGTGTCCACGAGCGCCCGCAGTAAGACGCCGTCCGGCACCCAGTCGATGTAAAGCCCCGCGGGGCTCCCTAACCGTCTACCCGGCGCTAGTTGAGCGGCTGCTGGTGTACGCTGTTCCTCAGGCCTGAGAACGTTGAAGCGGTAGTCCGGCTGTCCATCAGGCCTGAGAACGTTGCAGTGGTAGTCCGGCGGTCCCTGGCCTCGGCGTCGTCGCGGAATCTTGGAAGCGGTGTCGAGGCCTAGCCGCGACGGGTAGCCCTGTCCCCGGCTAGGTTCACCTACCAAGCGCCACTGAGCTGCGGGCGGTCGCTCGGCTCTTTTGCCGTGATGTGCCGCCATTATGGGCTCAGCGCGCTCGACCTCGCACAGCGCCTCCTTACGGTGACCCGCGCCGTCGCCTCGCCGCGAAACGTCGGAGAGCTGCACATTGCCTAGCCGCGACGGGTAGCCCTGTCCCCGGCTAGGTTCACGAACCGAGCGCCACTGAGCTGCGGGCGGTCGCTCGGCTCTTCCGCCGCGATGTGCCGCCGATTAGGGCTCAGCGCGCTCGGCCTCGCGCAGCGGCAGGTCGCTTTGCCGGCTAACGGCGCACGGAGCTGTATCTTGCTCCGGCGCTTGCGCAGTGCCAGCCTCCGCCCCGAGATCCAGCGCCGGGATTTTCTGCTTCCCGCTCCGCGTTGGTTGACGTGGTGTGCTCGCGCTAGCTCCGCCAGGAAAACGCTTCTTCTGCGCGAGTAGTCGCTCCGCTACTCGGCGGCCCGCTTGGATTTTTAGAAGGTCCTCCTTTGTGCGCTCAACCCCGTGACTCTCCATCCCACTTCTGACACCAATGTAGCGTTTTTACGCCTGAAGAAATGCTGGAGAGACGAGTGAGCTTATTTGCTGCCCAATGCAATGGCTGGGAGTACTTTATTTAGCACACAGCCGGTATGGCATGAGCAGCACCTTCACTCAGGAGCCTACATCCAACTCAGCACTAGCATGAACTGGAGCACATTTCACACGTCACACACCCCTCACACAAACAGGGCCGAAGCCACCAACCCAAACACCTTTCCCCAACATGGTGAACACACACCGACATCCCCGCAAGGCATGCTGGTCGTCAGCCGCCGCCCCGCCCACGCCACAATATAGTATTTGCCCATTAATCTGACAACACCTGTGATTCACCCACATTTTCTGATACACACAACCAGAGTTTTCTGGCTATGCGAGTGTTACACATGATAAAATATAAAGGCTCACTGTGTTAACATTTACTTTGCCTAAATTCAAATGGAACTAAGAAACGCCTAGATTTAATTTAAATCCTAAATATGTACTGTTATTTTAGTACTGTGATTGTACATTTGTAAACAGTACAGTACATTTGTACATCTGTAATTTTAATTCTGTGATTATAAATTCGTTTAACTACAAAGTTTCACTTGAGTTTATCCACTATTACGTGCAGCTCTAAAGGAGCTGCGACTCATTAATCCTTGAGAGAATGAACTGATGCCCGAGGCGTCAGTCTATAGTTATATAGCACCACTTAGCGGGAAAAGCCAGCAAATGCACAAACCCAAATGCTGCGACCGTGAGGCATGGCGGTAAAACCAGAATACCGCTTGAGTACTATCTGTAGCAAAATGCTATTCATTATGGCGAACACCGACCACCCACTTCACACAGTTTTCTGCAACCAGAAGAGTGTGTTCAGCGAAAGACTTCTGTCACAAAGCTGCTTAACGGACATACTTAGATCCTTCGTTCCCAGAGCCCTTTGGCTCTTCAACACTCACTACAATGATATGGGAATTGTGGACTGGGTGATATACGCTAGGCTAGTCTGCTATTTACATAATGTTGCTAAATGCATGTTAGGTTTAAATGAAGAAGAAGTGTGTCCAAGCCAAAGTTTACGCTAAGAGAATAAGTTAATTCTTGTTGTGTCCGCTGCACCTAGATACACTTACCGGTCCGGGCCCGATTGACCGGGAGAGAAAAACACACACACACGCAGGCATGATGTCTGAAGATCTGTTTATTTTCAGCAAAGACAGCACATTTAAACGGTGCTACGTCCTAAACATCAAATGAACCAGTCATTAGCATGTCAGTCATAGAGGGACCCAGAGACAGACAGAAGAGAGAAAGTTTGCATTCTCCTGATTAAACAAAAGGGTTCTAGCGGACAAGAGCCATTTGGATGTATATTAGTCTGGATACAGGATATAGAATGTGTTACCACATAAGACATAAGGAAGCACAGTGAGGGGTCCATTCTCAAGGCACAGGAATCTTCTTATTAGTACCTTCTTAATACCTTCTATATCTTGCAGTGCTTGTTCTTAGATTTTCATTACACTTCTGGTCAGTTCTCACATTATCCTGCGTGTACCGACTATATGTAAGATATACATGGTGCAATCTACAACCTGCCTTTGTGTTACTGTCTCTATGGCTGCTGGATATCTGGAATTTATTTCGGGATTAATAAAGTATCTATATATCTAGCTGGTCTTAAAATGCACTTTTTGTGAAAATAGAATACATGTTAATAGACAGTGAAATCATAAATGCAGGCTACTTTTTGCAAAGTTTCTGTTATAGGCTAAATATCTTAAAGGTAATTAAAACAGCCAAATGTTGAAAATGTGTCAACCTTTCAAGCAACTAATTTCCACACAGTAGTTACTATATTTAGGTTCTTACATTTATTTACCACACTGATTTTATTACTTTAATTTATTACTATCTTCAGATTGATGTGAAAATGGCTCAGCTTTTACCAATTTACATGATTGCAGGACAGGCTATTTAAGTTGCACTTTTGGATGGTATGTAGCCAACAATCCAAAAGAGATAGAAGTAAGGAAGTCAACACAAAAACTAGATTGGACAGAAGAGTAGTGTTTACTTTTACGTTTATCATCTATATCTATTTTATAGTTGATGATTGACTTTTGAAATTTTTAATGGTCAGCGATTGAGAATGTTTTTGTTTTATTCTCAGCCATTTATTCTCAGGCTTGCAATTGTAGGAATGAACAGGCTACCCCAAAGTGAGCCATCACTCTGTTATCTTTCAGAAAATCTAAAAGCCTCCTCTAGCCATCTTGACACAACGCAGCGGGAGGCTTAACACAATCAAAAAAGTGAAGTGCAGATGGCTAGGGTTAACCTCAAATGACAAACCGTAAATCAGCAAGCCGTTAAACAAGGAAGTTCACCTACAGGGGGGGTTTATGGTTGGTATTGCACAAATGGAAATTTGGGGACTTCCTCAAAACCCAGATCTTAAGATACCTTGCCCATAATTGGTAAATGGCAGATTTTGTATTAATATTGTTGGCCACGGGATAAACAGAATAAATAAATCATAAAACTAAATAAATATTCAATTCAATTCAATTTTATTTATATAGCGCTTTTAACAATGGTCATTGTCTCAAAGCAGCTTCACAAAAATGAAAGAAATTCATTAAAAAATAATAATAAAAAATTTAAATAAATAATAATAATAATAATAATAATAAAATAATAATAATAAATTGTGTATGTGTGAGAAAAATGTGTCTAGATAATAATGAGATGAATGAATGAAATTCCTCGGATGAGCAAGCCAAGGGTAATGGCGACAGTGGCAAGGAAAAACTCCCTGAGAAGACAATAGGGAGAAACCTTAAGAGGAACCAGACTCAACAGGGAACCCATCCTCATTTGGGTGATAACAGATAGAGATGATATAACATCATGTGTGTTATGCAGCTGAAAGTACAATATAACAGAAATTCTTTAAATTAACATGCAGTCTAGTTCAGCATAGGGATGAGCCAGTAGGTGCAGAGGGCAGATGGGGTCTGGATCACTGGGAGCACAGAAGCAGGATGTGTAGCTCCAACCATAATAAGGCAAAATCCAGTTGGAGCTGGTCCTTCTCTGGATGCCTCAGGATCCTCGCAGGGTTGGCCTTTGTCTACTGAAGCTGGTACAATCTCCAGATGCCTCGGGATGGGTAGAAAAGTACAGAACAGATGGAGAGAATTAGCGTAGTTGCCATTCAGGATAGATGTACTGGAGTATGAGGTTATGGGATGAGTTACGCGTATGCCAGATTAAAGAGATGCGTCTTAAGTCTACTTTTAAACTGGGAAACTGTGTCTGAGCCCCGAACACTGTCTGGAAGGCTATTCCAAAGCTTTGGAGCTAAATATGAAAAAGCCCTACCCCCTTTTGTAGATTTTGAAATTCTGGGAATTACAAGAAGTCCAGAGTTTTGTGATCTTAAGAAGCGTGGTGGATTATAGCGTATCAGAAGACTGGTTAGGTATGTGGGAGCTAAACCATTTAAAGCCTTGTATGTAAGTAATACTTTTTTGTAAGTAATTTTAAACTGAACAGGTAGCCAGTGCAGGGATGATAATATTGGGGTTATATGATCATATTTTCTGGATTTAGTGAGAACCCTGGCGGCTGCATTTTGGACTAACTGAAGCTTGTTTATTGAGGACGCAGGACAACCACCCAGTAATGCATTACAATAGTCCAGTCTGGAGGTCATGAATGCATGAACTAGCTTTTCTGCATCAGATACAGATAAGATGCTCCTAAGTTTGGCGATATTTCTAAGATGGAAAAAGGCTGTTTTTGTGATATTGGAAATATGATTTTCAAAGGACTGTTTTTTTGTGTGCTGGTTTTTGGGCCGATGAGTAATATCTCTGTCTTGTCTGAGTTAAGTAAAAGAAAGTTATTGGTCAACCAATCTTTTATGTCCTGGACACAATCGGTTAATCTAGACAACTTTGGTATTTTGTCTGGTTTTGTTGAGATATATAATTGGGTATCATCAGCATAACAATGGAAACTAATCCCATGTCTTCTAATGTTGTTACCCAAGGGAAGCATGTATATTGAGAACAGCAGAGGTCCTAAAACTGACCCTTGTGGGACCCCATATTTCATTGGCATTACAACAGACAGTTCTCCATTTAGATCTACAAAATGGTATCAATCAGACAGGTATGATCTAAACCATTTTAATGCCTGTCCCTGAATACCTATGTGATTTTGTAAGCGATCTATGAGAATATTATGATCTATAGTGTCGAATGCAGCACTAAGATCAAGCAAGACTAGTATTGAGATGCAGCCTTGGTCCGAAGCTAAAAACAAATCATTTGCAATCTTAACTAGTGCAGTTTCTGTACTATGATGGGGCCTGAAACCTGACTGAAATTCTTCAAGAATGTTGTTTTCCTGCAAGAATGTGCATATTTGAACTGATACTACTTTTTCTAATATTTTTGATATAAAGGGGAGGTTTGAAATCGGTCTATAATTTGTTATTTCATTTGCGTCCAAATTAGATTTTTTTAAGAAGCGGCTTAATAACTGCCAACTTGAAAGGTTTAGGGACGTGACCTAGATATAATGAGAAATTAATAATGTTTAAAAGTGGCTCTCCAACCGTATGCATCAATTCTCTCAAAAATCTGGTTGGGATTGGGTCTAATAGGCACGTTGTTGAATTAGCTGAGGTGATAAGTTTATAATGCTTTCCCTGTCCTACACCTGGTAATATTATCTACATGAGCTTCAAATGAAAGGCTGGAATCTATAATCACACCGAGGTCTTTTACTGTTGCACTTGATGGAACAGAAAGGCCATCTAAAGTTACAGTGTGATCTAAAATTTTACTCCTAGCTGTATGCTATGACTAAAACTTCTGTCTTATCTGGATTAAGCAGAAGGAAGTTAATAAGCATCGAATTTCGTATGTCCTGCACACATTGCTCAACTTTAGTAAGCTGTTTTTTCTCATCAGGTTTTGCTGAGACATATAACTGTCACCAGCGTAACAATGAAAACTAATACCATGCTTACGGATGATGTTGCCCAAAGGAAGCATGTAAAGGAAAAAAAGCAGTGGACCTAAAACTGAACCCTGCGGAACGGCAAACTCCACTAGAGAACATTCAGAATAATCACCATTTAAGTCTACATACTGATAACGATCGGTCAAATAGGATCTGAGCGAGGAGAGGGCAGTACCCTTAATTCCTACTACATTTTCTAATCTGTGAAGAAGAATAGCATGATCAATGGTGTCAAAAGCTGCACTGAGGTCGAGTAATACAAGCATAGTTACACAACCCTGATCAGAGGTTAATAGGAGGTAATTTACTACTTTAACGAGTGCTGTCTCTGTGCTGTGATGAGGCCTAAATCCTGACTGATACAGTTCATGTATGCCATTTCTATGTAGATATGAGCATAGTTGCTCCGCTACTATCTTTTCCAGAATCTTAGAGATAAAGGGGAGGTTTGATATTGGCCTGTAATTGGACAGCTGACAAGAGTCAAGGTCAGGTTTCTTAATCATTGGTTTGATAACTGCTAATTTAAAAGATTGAGCAAGCCAAGGGTAATGGAGACAGTGGCAAGGAAAAACTCCCTGAGAAGACAATAGGGAGAAACCTTGAGAGGAACCAGACTCATAAGGGAACCCATCCTCATTTGGGTGATAACAGATAGAGATGATATAACATCATGTGTGTTATGCAGCTGAAAGTACAATATAACAGAAATTCTTTAAATTAACATGCAGTCCAGTTTAGCATAGGGATGAGCCAGTAGGTGCAGAGGGCAGATGGGGTCTGGATCACTGGGAGCACAGAAGCAGGATGTGTAGCTCCAACCATAATAAGGCAAAATCCAGCTGGAGCTGGTCCTTTTCTGGATGCCTCAGGATCCTCGCAGGGTTGGCCTTTGTCTACTGAAGCTGGTACAATCTCCAAATGCCTCGGGATGGGTAGAAAAGTACAGAACAGATGGAGAGAATTAGCGTAGTTGCCATTCAGGATAGATGCAGAGAGACGCTGCTTTTTTCCGAGCTCCGCCAGACTGACCAATTTTTCAACTTTTTCGTCCGCTTACGAAAAGTGAACGTATAACAGATAAGTATTTTATACTATCTTATAATATATTCACTCGAAACGCCTGTTATATCGTTACATTTTAATTGTTTTCCTGCACACCGCTTTTAACCGGCATTAGCATCGCTAGCCCACTAGCCCGGCTACCACAAGTTTGTTTACGCTCTTTCACACTATCTCCGTTTCTATACACCATGTCGGTTGGGTCTCTGGCCCTGTGTGCAGGTGAGGAGACATTGGAGCTGCACTCGGTGGACTTGGAGCTGGAGGCCGTGGAGAAGCTGATCCGCGACCTACAGGTGAAGTTGGCCTGGCTACAGCAGCGGAAAGCCACGCTGGAATCGTCGCGGACCACCGCTCACCTGTCCCAGGTAAATTCTCAGCGGGAGAGAATTCTCCTACAACCTCAACCCCGCGTGCTTATCTGCCCAGGTCCAACGCACCGAGGACGCAGCCCGCCCAGCTTTTCCTCACCCCGGCGCCAGGATACCACGAGGCCTGGATACTGCAGCAGCGGAAGACGCGCGCCAAGCCCCGGGCGAGGACCTCTCCTCCTCCGCCACCACCAGTCTTCGAAATCTCGACACGAAACCGCTTCGCTCCTCTCCGTGAGACGGCACACGACGCGCTGGTCATCGGAGACTCCATCGTCCGGCACGTGCGTGCTACCACGGCTAAAGGTAAGGCGTACACTCGCTGTTTACCTGGTGCACGTGTTCTTGATGTTGCTGCACAGGTGCCTGCGGCCCTGAGGAAGAACATTCGAGCTGTGGTTCTTCATGCTGGTACGAACGACATCAGGCTGAGGCAGACGGAGATCCTAAAAAAAGACTTCAGAAGCCTGGTTGAGAAGGTCCGCAGCACATCACCCACGACAAAGATCGTCGTATCTGGACCACTTCCGACATTTCAGAGAGGAATCGAGAGGTTCAGTAGATTATTTGCCTTTAATGAATGGTTACAATCTTGGTGTCAACAACAGAGATTACCCTTTGTTGATAACTGGAATGTTTTCTGGAAGCGTCCTAGGCTCTACCACACTGATGGCCTGCACCCTAGCAGAGCTGGAGCAGCGGTCCTTTCAGACAACATCTCCAGGACATTACGAACCATCTGACTGGCGGTAAGTCATACCTCAGATTCTTTAGATATCAGTCACAATACAACCCACCATAATAATAGACGCACACACATAGCTTGTACTATAGAAACTGTGTCTGTTCCCCGAATAGTGAGAAAAAAGAATAAATTCGTTAAATCCAGCCGAAACAATCTGGTAACCATTAAACCAGAAAAAGGCCAAATAAGCAATCGAAATCTACCTCTAAAGTTTGGACTTATCAACATTAGATCCCTTGCGCCTAAAGCACTTATTGTTAATGAAATAATCTCGGATTATTGCCTTGATGCACTCTGCCTCACCGAAACCTGGCTTAAACCAAATGAATATATTAGTCTGAATGAGTCTACTCCGTCAGGATATTTTTATAAGCACGAGCCCCGTCTAACTGGTCGTGGTGGTGGTGTCGCCACTATCTACAATGATGTACTCACTGTTACTCAGAAAATAAAGCCCAGGTTTAACTCATATTTTACAATGGCCACCGTGTACAGACCCCCAGGGTCATATGTCGATTTTCTTAAAGAATTTGGACATCTGCTATCAGACCTAATTGTTAACTCTGACAAAGTGTTGATAGTAGGTGACTTTAACATTCATGTAGATGATGCTAACGACGCTTTAGCCCTCGCATTTATGGACTTATTATATTCCTTTGGGGTTAAACAAAATATAAATGAATCAACTCACCGCTGTAATCATACGCTAGATTTAATTATATCTCATGGTATAGATCTCTCTAATATAGAGATTCTACCTCAAAGTAATGATATAACAGATCATCACCTCCTGATATATACTCTACCCGTAGAACAGATTAGCCGTGTCTCCCCACGTTATCGATTTGTTAGAAATATGAATCCGACTACTAAAGACAGATTCACAAGTAATCTGCCGGATCTGTCTCAAATTCTTATTAGACCCCAAAATGCAGACGATCTGGATGAAATAACTAGCAGCATGGGTACTATTTTTACCAGTACATTAGACACTGTTGCTCCCATCAGATTAAAAAAAGTCAGAGATAAAACACTTGCTCCTTGGTACAATAGTCATACTCGCGCCCTAAAGAGAGCAACCCGTAACCTCGAGCGAAAATGGAGAAAAACTAAATTAGAAGTTTTTCGAATTGCGTTTAAAGACAGTATGTGCAGCTATAGACAGGCTCTAAAAACTGCTAGGACCGAGCATCTTAGCCAACTGATAGCAAGAAATCAAAACAATCCCAAGTTCTTATTTAGTACAGTAGCCCGCCTAACAAAACCTAAGATGCCTGCAGAGAGAACTCCACAACATTTTAGTAGTGAAGATTTTATGGACTTCTTTAATGAAAAAATCGATAGCATAAGGAAGAAAATAACGGAAGTTCAACCTCTAATAGCATCTCATGATCTAGTTCAGCTTAAAGTTTTACATTTAGTTTTTCAGTGCTTTACAGGTGTAGGACAGGAAGAGCTTTATAAATTTATCACCTCAGCTAATTCAGCAACGTGCCTGTTAGATCCAATCCCAACCAGATTTTTGAAAGAAGTGCTGCATACGGTTGGAGAGCCACTTTTAAACATTATTAATTCTTCATTATATCTAGGTCACGTCCCTAAAAATTTCAAGTTGGCAGTTATTAAGCCGCTTCTTAAAAAATCTAATTTGGACGCAAATGAAATAACAAATTATAGACCGATTTCAAACCTCCCCTTTATATCAAAAATATTAGAAAAAGTAGTATCAGCTCAAATATGCACATTTTTGCAGGAAAACAATATCCTTGAAGAATTTTAACCAGGTTTCAGGCCCCATCATAGTACAGAAACTGCACTAGTTAAGATTGCAAACGACTTGTTTTTAGCTTCGGACCAAGGCTGCACCTCAATTCTAGTCTTGCTTGATCTTAGTGCTGCATTCGACACTATAGATCATAATATTCTCATAGATCGCTTACAAAATCACATAGGTATTCAGGGACAGGCATTAAAATGGTTTAGATCATACCTGTCTGATCGATACCATTTTGTAGATCTAAATGGAGAACTGTCTGGTGTAATGCCAGTGAAATATGGGGTCCCACAAGGGTCAGTTTTAGGACCTCTGCTGTTCTCAATATACATGCTTCCCTTGGGTAACATCATTAGAAGACATGGGATTAGTTTCCATTGTTATGCTGATGATACCCAATTATATATCTTAACAAAACCAGACGAAATACCTAAATTGTCTAGATTAACCGAGTGTGTCCAGGACATAAAAGATTGGATGACCAATAACTTTCTCTTACTAAACTCAGACAAGACAGAGATATTACTCATCGGCCCAAAAAACCAGCACACAACAGCTTTCACAATTCAGCCTGCGTTTAGAAGGATGTACTGTTACTACTAGCTCAACAGTAAAAGACCTGGGCGTAATATTAGACAGTAACTTGTCCTTTGAAAATCATATTTCCAATATCACAAAAACAGCCTTTTTCCATCTTAGAAATATCGCCAAACTTAGGAGCATCTTATCCGTATCTGATGCAGAAAAGCTAGTTCATGCATTCATGACCTCCAGACTGGACTATTGTAATGCATTACTAGGTGGTTGTCCTGCATCCTCAATAAACAAGCTTCAGTTAGTCCAAAATGCAGCCGCCAGGGTTCTCACCAGATCCAGAAAATATGATCATATAACCCCAATATTATCATCCCTGCACTGGCTACCTGTTCAGTTTAAAATTAATTACAAAATAGTATTACTTACATACAAGGCTTTAAATGGTTTAGCTCCCACATACCTAACCAGTCTTTTGAAACGCTATAATCCACCACGCTCCTTAAGATCACAAAACTCCGGACTTCTTGTAATTCCCAGAATTTCAAAATCTACAAAAGGGGGTAGGGCCTTTTCATATTTGGCTCCAAAACTTTGGAATAGCCTTCCAGACAGTGTTCGGGGCTCAGACACAGTTTCCCAGTTTAAAAGTAGACTCAAGACGCATCTTTTTAATCTGGCATACGCGTGACTCATCCCATAATCTCATACTCCAGTACATCTATTCTGAATGGCAACTACGCTAATTCTCTCCATCTGTTCTGTACTTTTCTACCCATCCCGAGGCATCTGGAGATTGTACCAGCTTCAGTGGACAAAGGCCAACCCTGCGAGGATCCTGAGGCATCCAGAGAAGGACCAGCTCCAGCTGAATTCTGCCATATTATGGTTGGAGCTACACATCCTGCTCCTGTGCTCCCAGTGATCCAGATCCCATCTGCCCTCTGCATCTACTGACTCATACCTATGTTGAACTGGACTTCATGTTAATTTAAAGAATTTCTGTTATATTGTACTGTACTTTCAACTGCATAACACACATGGTGTTGCATCATCTCTATCTGTTATCACCCAAATGAGGATGGGTTCCCTGTTGAGTCTGGTTCCTCTCAAGGTTTCTTCCTATTACCATCTCAGGGAGTTTTTCCTTGCCACTGTCGCCGTCACCCTTGGCTTGCTCATCAGAGACATTCATTCATTCATCTCATTATTATCTAGACACATTTTCCTCACACATACACAAATTATTATTATTATTATTATTATTATTTATTATTATTATTTTTTAATGAATTTCTTTCATCTTTGTGAAGCTGCTTTGAGACAATGACCATTGTTAAAAGCGCTATATAAATAAAATTGAATTGAATTGAATTGAATGTACTAGAGTATGAGGTTATGGGATGAGTTACGCGTATGCCAGATTAAAGAGATGCGTCTTAAGTCTACTTTTAAACTGGGAAACTGTGTCTGAGCCCCGAACACTGTCTGGAAGGCTATTCCAAAGCTTTGGAGCAAAATATGAAAAAGCCCTACCCCCTTTTGTAGATTTTGAAATTCTGGGAATTACAAGAAGTCCAGAGTTTTGTGATCTTAAGAAGCGTGGTGGATTATAGCGTATCAGAAGACTGGTTAGGTATGTGGGAGCTAAACCATTTAAAGCCTTGTATGTAAGTAATACTTTTTTGTAAGTAATTCTAAACTGAACAGGTAGCCAGGTAGCTAGTAGTAACAATATATCCTTTTAAACGCAGGCTAAATTGTGAAAGCTGTTGTGTGCTGGTTTTTGGGCCGATGAGTAATATCTCTGTCTTGTCTGAGTTTAGTAAAAGAAAGTTATTGGTCAACCAATCTTTTATGTCCTGGACACAATCGGTTAATATAGACAACTTTGGTATTCCGTCTGGTTTTGTTGAAATATATAATTGGGTATCATCAGCATAACAATGGAAACTAATCCCATGTCTTCTAATGTTGTTACCCAAGGGAAGCATGTATATTGACAACAGCAGAGGTCCTAAAACTGACCCTTGTGGGACCCCATATTTCATTGGCATTACAACAGACAGTTCTCCATTTAGGTCTACAAAATGGTATCAATCAGACAGGTATGATCTAAACCATTTTAATGCCTGTCCCTGAATACCTATGTGATTTTGTAAGCGATCTATGAGAATATTATGATCTATAGTGTCGAATGCAGCACTAAGATCAAGCAAGACTAGTATTGAGATGCAGCCTTGGTCCGAAGCTAAAAACAAATCATTTGCAATCTTAACTAGTGCAGTTTCTGTACTATGATGGGGCCTGAAACCTGACTGAAATTCTTCAAGAATGTTGTTTTCCTGCAAGAATGTGCATATTTGAACTGATACTACTTTTTCTAATATTTTTTATATAAAGGGGAGGTTTGAAATCGGTCTATAATTTGTTATTTCATTTGCGTCCAAATTAGATTTTTTTAAGAAGCGGCTTAATAACTGCCAACTTGAAAGGTTTAGGGACGTGACCTAGATATAATGAGAAATTAATAATGTTTAAAAGTGGCTCTCCAACCGTATGCATCAATTCTCTCAAAAATCTGGTTGGGATTGGGTCTAATAGGCACGTTGTTGAATTAGCTGAGGTGATAAGTTTATAATGCTTTCCCTGTCCTACACCTGGTAATATTATCTACATGAGCTTCAAATGAAAGGCTGGAATCTATAATCACACCGAGGTCTTTTACTGTTGCACTTGATGGAACAGAAAGGCCATCTAAAGTTACAGTGTGATCTAAAATTTTACTCCTAGCTGTATGCGGTCCTATGACTAGAACTTCTGTCTTATCTGGATTAAGCAGAAGGAAGTTAATAAGCATCGAATTTCGTATGTCCTGCACACATTGCTCAACTTTAGTAAGCTGTTTTTTCTCATCAGGTTTTGCTGAGACGTATAACTGTCATCAGCGTAACAATGAAAACTAATACCATGCTTACGGATTATGTTGCCCAGAGGAAGCATGTAAAGGAAAAAAAGCAGTGGACCTAAAACTGAACCCTGCGGAACGGCAAACTCCACTAGAGAACATTCAGAATAATCACCATTTAAGTCTACATACTGATAACGATCGGTCAAATAGGATCTGAGCGAGGAGAGGGCAGTACCCTTAATTCCTACTACATTTTCTAATCTGTGAAGAAGAATAGCATGATCAATGGTGTCAAAAGCTGCACTGAGGTCGAGTAATACAAGCATAGTTACACAACCCTGATCAGAGGTTAATAGGAGGTAATTTACTACTTTAACGAGTGCTGTCTCTGTGCTGTGATGAGGCCTAAATCCTGACTGATACAGTTCATGTATGCCATTTCTATGTAGATATGAGCATAGCTGCTCCGCTACTATCTTTTCCAGAATCTTAGAGATAAAGGGGAGGTTTTATATTGGCCTGTAATTGGACAGCTGACAAGAGTCAAGGTCAGGTTTCTTAATCATTGGTTTGATAACTGCTAATTTAAAAGATTTTGGAACATAACCAATGCTGAGTAAGGAATTAATTATTCTCAACAGGGGTTCTTTTATTGCTGGTACTATCTGTTTAAGAAAATGTGTCGATACAGGATCTAATATACAGGTTGATGAATTTGCAGAAGAGATGAGTGAAATTAGTTCATTCTCTTCAAGGGGAGTAAAGTATTCTAGGTTCTGATCTGACATGGCTAGATTAACATCTGCATCAATTACATTGTTCGGTTTCAAAGCCTCAATTTTATGCCTAATATTTACAATTTTATTATTAAAAAAGTTCATGAAGTCCTCACTATTGCATGATGTTGTTGTGGAGATTTCTGCAGTGGTCTTGTTTCTGGTTAATTTGGCTACGGTATTAAATAAAAATCTAGGATTATTTTTGTTATTTTTTATAAGAGTGGAGAGATATGTTGATCTAGCTACACTAAGAGCTTTTCTATAGTTCTGGATGCTCTACTTCCATGGTATTTGAAATACTAGCAATTTAGTTTGACGCCATTTACGTTCTAATTTCCGAGCGGTCTGTTTTAAAGTGTGCGTGTGATCCTTATACCAGGGAGCAAGTTTCTTATCTCTTATAATTTTTCTTTTAACTGGAGCTACATTATCTAAGGTATAGCGAAATGTCGACTCTAAATATTCAGTCGCCGGATCGAGTTCTGTGGGGTCAGACGGTGATCTAATCGAAGTTGGGAATTCTGGGAGATTACTGATAAAACTCTGTTTGGTAGTTGATGTGAATGTACGTTTCATACGGTAGCGCGGCGCTGTGTGTACATTATTACTGTGACACACTTGAATTGAGACAAGATAGTAATCTAATATAACTTCAGATAGTGAAATTGTGAATAAATTTCCTATACTTAATCCGAATTATATTTTTAAATCTAAAGCTTTATGAGTGGGTCCTACTACACACTGATTTACTCCTACTGAGTCCAGTATGGACATAAACGCCATTCTCAGAGGGTCTTCTGGATTCTCATAATGAATATTAAAATCTCCAGCAATTAACACTTTGTCTACAGAAACGACTAGGTTTGAGAGGAAATCTGCAAATTCACTAAGAAATTCAGAGTACGGCCCTGGAGGTCTGTAAATGAAAATTAGTGAAATCGACTGAGCTGACTTAATATACTTAAATACACTTATGTTACTATAGAGAATTTAAAATGAATTAAATTTATGTCCATGTTTTTGTACAATAGTCAAATTATCATTGTAAATAACTGCGACGCTCCTCCTCTACCAGTTAACCAAGGCTGGTGTATGTAGCTGTATCCAGGAGGACTGGCTTCATTTATTGCTAACATACTCATCCTGTTTAATCCAGGTTTCAGTTAAACAGAGTACATCAAACTCCTGATCTGTGATAATTTCATTAACAATAACTGCTTTAGATGCGAGAGATCTAATATTTAACAGTCCTAACTTCAGATCAGAGGTGCCGGCTGCGCATTCAGTTTGATCCGAGTTTGTGGTCTTTATGTTAATTATTAAACAGACTTTCTGAGTCTTTCTACATTTTTGCTTAGCTCGGGGAACAGACACAGTCTCAATATGATGAACCCTAAATGACGACTCTATGCAGCTAGCAGACGGTTGGTTTAGCCTGTCTGTCTGCTCCCTGGCCTGGGCTATGGATTGTCACAGATTAACTAGGGCTCTTCTGAGACTATGAGCTATACTACAAGAAATGAGAGCAGCACCTTCCTGAGTGAGATGGACACCGTCCCGCCCTAACAGGCCAGCTTTGTCCTCAAAAGTCTTCCAATTGTCTATGAAGCACACGTTGTTTTCAGAGCACCACCTGGACATCCAGCGGTTCAGCGACCATAACCTGCTGTAAGCTATGTCACCACGTCTCATTGGAATGGGACCAGAGCATATTACCTCATCGGACATCGCCTTCGCTAATTTAAACACCTCTGTAAAGTTATTCTTGCTAACCTCTAACTGACGAAGGCGTATATCGTTAGCTCCAGCATGTACCACTATCTTAGAGAACCTATGCTGTCCTAGAGCCCTAAGGGGGGTGGGGGGATTAATGTAGTGTCTTCTTGTGCCAGTCCCAAGTCTGAATAAATGCAAAGGGTTGTGTCAGGAAGGGCATCAGACGTAAAACATTTGCCAGATCAATGATGCAAATCACAAATATTACTTCTAAAGCAGATTGGTCGTGGCCCGGGTTAACAACGACCGCCTCTGGTGCTGTTGACCTACAGAGTGCTGGTGAAAATTGGGCTACTGTTGGTCGAAAAAGGAAGAGGAAAGAGGCGTCTTTAAAAGCAGAGAGAGAAAAGGAAAGGCAAGAGTTTAGGAGCGATAGTAGGGAATTGAATGAATGTTGGGACTATAACAGGGAGGGCAAGAGAGTTGGTTGATATGATGCAGAGAAGTAAGGTGGATATACAGTGGTGTTTAAAATAATAGCAGTGTGTTGAAAAAAGTGAGTAAAGGTCCATATCCATATAATAACTTTTAATTTAAATCACATAAATGCATTGGACACCCTGCACATTCTATTCTGACTCACTACATGAAGAAAATGTGCCAAATATATTATAAGTTTAATGTAAGTAAAGAAAACAAAAGAATCTTAGTCTTACCAGATGTATTGTTCGACCTTGGCCCTGATGCCCTGCTTCATTGTGTACCCCTGTCATGACCTGCGTAATTAAAGATCGGACAACATATTGTAATCACTTCTTCCCTGTCAAATTATCTTTGCTTACATGATATAGTACCATCGAGCATCTTTAATTTGTACCACTGTTTCAAAACTCTGAGCACCTTATACGTCTCACCAGCACATTCTCGGCGTGAGGCTCTCCTGTCCCTAATGACATAGAACAGAATCTTTGCCAAATTGTTCCGCTTCCTTGAGCAACACATCGTGTGGCTCATTTAACAGCCTCTGACTGATCTGATTATGGACGAAGGGGTGACGACTTAAAGCATCAGCCACCACATTTTTCCTGCCAGGTATGTACTTGATGCTGAATCGGTAGGGTGCTAACTTAGAAACACATCTTTGCTCACTCACATCGAGTTTAGGCTTTGTGACGATGTAAGTCAAAGGATTGTTGTCCGTCCAGACAACAAACTTGTGACCTTTCAGCCAGTGGCTGAATTTGTCGCAAACAGACCACTAGCCAAGAACTCTAGGTGATGAGCAGGGTACCTTGCCTGAGCGCGTGCAAGTGCTTTGCTGGTGGAAGCAATTGGCCGGGCTCTGGTCTCACCTTCTGTAACCTGTACAGCGCCCAACCCATCCATAGACGAGTGGAGAAAATGAACGGACGGCTGAAATCAGGGTGCGTCAGTACCACAGAATCATTAACGCAGCTTTTAACTGCTGGAAGGGCATACTGTGCTCTTCCTTCCAGTCATCAGAACTCAACTTCCTGAACGTAGCACCCCTTCCCGGAGACTTCTTGCCCCTGGGCGCAGCTGTCAAGGCAAACAGGGGTTTTGCTATGGTAGAACAGTTCTGGATAAACCTCTGATAATACAAAACTATCCTAAGGAACGATTTAATTTCCTTACTCCATCCTTCATCATTAAGTCAGACTCTTCTACCGCTCCAATAGCACTAACCTTATCTGGGTCGGTCGCTACTTCTGAACTATCGATGACGCGCCCTAAAAAAACGCACACTCTTCCGGAAGAAATGACACTTTTTGGGGACTAGCTTTAACCCATGCTCTCATGACATACTTAAGAATGTTGGTACCAATTATAAACTGGTACAACCAAGGTAGGCATGACAACTGGAAATCCATACACACACATTTTTAGCTTATAAATAC
This sequence comes from Clarias gariepinus, assembly GCF_024256425.1. Classification (NCBI taxonomy): domain Eukaryota; kingdom Metazoa; phylum Chordata; class Actinopteri; order Siluriformes; family Clariidae; genus Clarias; species Clarias gariepinus. Next base: position 40,935,988 of record NC_071103.1, read on the forward strand.
ACTTGGGTTTGACCCGAACACCGCCACAACCGACAAGCAAAACATCAGCATGGGGCTTCTCAACCTCAAAAGTCGCACATGCATCCAGTAGTTTGCGCTCTATTTCATCATTGATAGTACATGCCATAGAACCAGTGTCCAACAGGCCTTGGCAAGTGACCGCATCATTCTCCGACATACCAGTATAAAAGAAACTATCAGCTTTTTCCAGCTTCGTTATGTTTTGGAATAAAATGATACTGCTGCCTGGTTCAGTCTGACAATGGTTGCTGTAAATTAACATAGGATCATCCTTGCTGCAGAAAGGCTGACTCTCAACACTCACACTGCCCTCTCCCCAATGTGAGTGATCTACCTATCCTGATCGTTACTGATCTGGGTAACGCCATATGCAACAACTCTGTGACATGTTTGCGTTGATGTCCAAACTCTAGACATTCAAGGCAAGCATTCTCTCTCATGCAGTGTGAGTGAGTCGAGTGGGATCGGTCTCCGCACACTGCACACGGCGAGGCTCGATACCAGGGTGACGTTCGAGGGTTTTGTTCTGAGACCGGTAAAGTTGTGCACTCCAACACCCTTTCTAACATTTTCAGCACGCTCTCCAAGGTACCCAAATCAGCGGCTTTGCTTGTTTTAGTGTGCGGGCTTGTAGGAAATACAGCGGTAGTCATGACTGTACTTTCGCTTTCCACTGTTACCTGAGTGCTAACAGGCTTTTTAGCAACAACAGCTTGATTTACAGCAAGTTTAAGCACAGATAGAAGTTCAATTCAATTCAATTTTATTTGTATACTGTAGCACTTTTTACAATCGGCATTGTCCCAAAACAGCTTTACACAATCAAAAGAATTATTTAAGTTTGTATGGAATTTGAATGTGTATGAATCAAAATGGTCAGATAGTCCCTGGTGAGCAAGCCAAGGGCGACAGTGGCAAGGAAAAACTCCCTGAGATGGTAGTAGGAAGAAACCTTGAGAGGAACCAGACTCAACAGGGAACCCATCCTCATTTGGATGAAACGAAGAGCAGGAATTGATCTGCATTCATACTGTGTGTTAGTTGGTAGGCAGTTCAGCATTTAACAGTTGATGTTAATTGATGTTAATATGGAGTCCAGTTAGTTATTGAAAACTCAGGTAGACTTGTATGAACTATCGAACTGTCAAGTCCTCAGAGAAACAGCTGCCAACACCAGTCGAGGCCAGAACCGTCTTCTAGGTAGAGATAGACATCCCCAGACACGAGACGCACCCCAAAGAGACACACGTAGCATCCATGTGATGAGATTTCCATCCAGAAGTGGGGCACCAGGATGGAACGACATGTGTAGGAACGACATGTGTAGCTCGACAGAGAGAGGGAAGAAGAGAGGAGGGGGGGAAGGAAGAGAAAGAGCAGGAGAGAGAGCAGAAGAGAAGAGATAACAGAACAGGAAGTGGCTTTTGAGATTTAAGATCTCTCTCATGCTCGTTGATGGCCTCATGGATCTTTTTGGCCGACCATTTGCTTATAGGCTTACACCTAAAGACATACGAAAGATCAGGATTAGGACAGTTCCAGATAAACATCATTGCGATCTCCGAGCTAATATCTTGCCACCACATCTCCATAGGTGAGCATCTGCTAGCTCGGCTGCTTCATTCAACCTAACTCAATAGTCAACGGGTGCTCATTAGGCTTTGGCTGAGTTGCGTAAAAATCAGCTAACGGTTTGCAAAAGCCAGGGCTCTCGCTAAAGTAGCACTGTAGCACCTCGTAATCAACTTTAGGACATAGGATTGCAACTGGTGTACTTTTTAGCTTAATCTTAACAATGCTATTTGCCCGACCACTAAGATGATTCAATATTTCTTCTATGCTAGCAGCTTTGGAAGGCTTTGGTTCATTCAACTCGTTATTATGTGATGCGGTCGGAGCAGTCACAGAATCATAGACCAAAACACATTGTTTGCCAACTATAGGCTCAATTAACCCAAAAAAACACCTCCCTTTTGCCATATTATAAGTGGCTAGTAGATGGAAACATACGCAAGAAAATCAACTTCACAGTTATCACACTGTCTAAAACAGAAATAAAGAAAACAAAAAAAAATACAGTTCAAAGTACACAATTTTTAAAGCCTAATGTGTGCATAACGTAAGTGAGGACTCAGTTACTCAGCACAGCTCGATGTCCAGACACTGCCACTAGAATGTTTGATTTCAGACGCGTTGTCAAACCCCAGCAATCAGCTGCAGCAGATCTGGTGCATCCGGGCCACGGCACCAAATTTATGTAGCATGTCTGGATCGGTCCCTCTCACACACACAAGGACCACGCAACCACGCAGGAAATCAATTCAGTGCTTTCTTTATTTCTATAACAAGGAGAGATAATTAGTGGGTCAAACAGGCAACAGATTGTCCCTCCCTGGCGCACACACACATCATCCACACGGAGAACCAAATAACACACGCACTCATGAGCTTCGCACACAGGTAGACTTAGGCTATCATTATATATATATATATATATATATATATATATATATATATATATATATATATATATATCGAAATTACATTTTACAATATACACTCACCTAAAGGATTATTAGGAACACCTGTTCAATTTATCTAATAACCTAAAGCTACATGGCAGTTGCTTCAATTCAATTCAATTCAATTTTATTTGCATAGCGCTTTTAACGATTTACATCATCATAAAAGCAGCTTTACACAATCAAAAGAATTAAGTTTGTATGAAATGTAAATGTGTATGAATCAAAATTATATGATTGTCCCTGATGAGCAAGCCTAGGACGACGGCGACAGTGGCAAGGAAAAACTCCTGGAGATGGTAATAGGAAGAAACCTTGAGAGGAACCAGACTCAACAGGGAACCCATCCTCATCTGGGTGAAAACAGATAGCAGGGATTGATGTGCATAATAATATGCGAGACTGGAAGTTCAGTATAAGAGGAGATGTGTAAGATTAAAGTCCAGTTTGTTCCTGGAGGCTCAGGTAGACTGTGAGAAATTCCAGTCCTGAACTATTGAGCGACTGAAGTCACAGGTCCTCAGAGAACAGCTGTCTGCATCAGTCGAGGACAGGACCACCTTCATGGAAAAGTGAAACCAACCCCAGTCACCACACGCATTCCAGGCAGACCACACGGGGGCATCCATGTGATGAGATCTCCAACCAGAAGCAGGACTCCAGGATGAGTTAGAGAGGTCCAGCAGGCAGAGGGGGTCTGGATCACTGGCAGCTCAGGAGCGACATGTATAGCTCGACAGAGAGATAGGTAGAGGAAAAAGGAGAGAGGGAGAGAGAGAGAGAGAGGAGAGAGCAGAAAAGGAGAGAGCAAAGAGATGGAGAAATAACAGTTAGGTATGGTCACAGTCGAACAATGTAAAAAGTGAATGTATATTTAGTGCAGAGTGCAAGCAGAGACTCCGGCAGAACTAACTATGACAGCATAACTAAAAAGGGAGAGCCAGAAGGAAACACAAACATGAGGGCTTCCAGAGATGTAAGGCAACCAATCACCTCACCGTCAACAAACCTGAGTGATCAATGAGAGTGGGGAAGACAGCATCCAAACATACCAGATCACCTAATACTCTACGTCCATGAGTCCCCCAGATCTGCTCCTTTACCTAAGGCTAATCTATTTATAAAAATGCTTGGCTAAATAAATAGGTTTTTAGCCTGGACTTAAATACTGAGACTGTGTCTGAGTCCCGAACACTATTTGGAAGACTATTCCATAACTTTGGGGCTTTGTAAGAAAAAGCTCTGCCCCCTGCTGTAGTTTTAATAATACGCGGTACTGACAAGCAGCCTGCATCCTTTGATTGAAGTAGGCGTGGCGGATTGTAAGACACTAGCAGTTCGCTCAGATACTGCGGCGCGAGACCATTTAATGCTTTATACGTCAAGAGTAGTATTTTAAAATCAATGCGAAATTTCACAGGGAGCCAATAGAGTGAAGATAAGATAGGTGTGATGTGCTCATATCTTCTGGTTCTAGTGAGGACTCTCGCTGCTGCATTCTGGACTAGCTGAAGCTTATTTATGCATCTAGCTGAACAACCAGACAGTAAGGCATTACAATAGTCCAACCTAGAGGTGATAAAAGCATGAACTAGTTTTTCTGCGTCGTTTAGCGACAATAAATTTCTTATTCTGGCAAAATTTCTGAGGTGAAAGAATGCTATCCTGGTAATATTATCTACATGTGCTTCAAATGAAAGGCTGGAATCAATAATCACACCAAGGTCTTTCACTGTTGCATTTGATGGAACAGAAAGGCCATCTAAAGTTACGGTGTGATCTAAAATTTTACTCCTAGCTGTATGCGGTCCTATGACTAGAACTTCTGTCTTATCCGGATTTAGCAGAAGGAAGTTAATTAGCATCCAATTTCTTATGTCCTGCACACATTGCTCAATTTTAGTAAGCTGTTTTTTTCTCATCAGGTTTTGCTGAGACATATAACTGTGTATCGTCAGCATAACAATGAAAACTAATACCATGCTTACGGATTATGTTGCCCAGAGGAAGCATGTAAAGGGAAAAAAGCAGTGGACCTAAAACTGAACCCTGCGGAACGCCAAACTCCACTAGAGAACATGCAGAATAATCACCATTTAAGTCTACATACTGATAACGATGGGTCAGATAGGATCTGAGCCAGGAGAGGGCTGTACCCTTAATTCCCACTACATTTTCTAATCTGTGAAGAAGAATAGCGTGATCAACGGTGTCAAAAGCTGCACTGAGGTCAAGTAATACAAGCATAGATACACAACCCTGATCGGAGGCCAATAGAATGTCATTTACTACTTTAACGAGCGCTGTCTCTGTACTGTGATGAGGCCTAAATCCTGACTGATACAGTTCATGTATGCCATTTCTATGTATATATGAGCATAGCTGCTCCGCTACTATCTTTTCCAGAATCTTAGAGATAAAGGGGAGGTTTAATATTGGTCTGTAACTGGACAGCTGACAGGGGTCGAGGTCAGGTTTCTTAATTATTGGTTTGATAACTGCTAATTTAAAAGATTTTGGAACATATCCAATGCTGAGTAAAGAATTAATTATTCTCAACAGGGGTTCTATTATTGCTGGTACTATCTGTTTAAGAAAATGTGTCGGTACAGGATCTAATATACAGGTTGATGAATTTGAAGAAGAGATGAGTGAAATTAGTTTATTCTCTTCAAGGGGAGTAAAGTATTCTAGGTTCTGATCTGACATGGCTAGATTAACATCTGCATCAATTTCATTGTTCGGTTTCAAAACCTCAATTTTATGCCTAATATTTACAATTTTATTATTAAAAAAGTTCATGAAGTCCTCACTATTGCATGATGTTGTTGTGGAGATTTCTGCAGTGGTCTTATTTCTGGTTAATTTGGCTACAGCATTAAATAAGAATCTAGGATTATTTTTGTTGTTTTCTATAAGAGTGGAGAGATACGTTGATCTAGCTACACTAAGAGCTTTTCTATAGTTCAGGATGCTCTCCTTCCATGCTATTTGAAATACTAGTAATTTAGTTTGAAGCCATTTACGTTCTAATTTCCGAGCGGTCTGTTTTAAAGTGCGCGTGTGATCGTTATACCAGGGAGCAAGTTTCTTATCTCTAATAATTTTTCTTTTGACTGGAGCTACATTATCTAAGGTATAGCGAAATGTCGACTCTAAATATTCAGTCGCCTGATCGAGTTCTGTGGGGTCAGACGGTGATCTAATCGAAGTTGGGAACTCTGGGAGATTACTGATAAAACTCTGTTTGGTAGTTGATGTGAATGTACGTTTCATACGGTAGCGCGGCGCTGTGTGTACATTATTATTGTGACACACTTGAATTGAGACAAGATAGTGATCTGAGATAACTTCAGATAGTGGTATTGTGAATAAATTTCTTATACTTAATCCAAATAATATTATTAAATCTAAAGTGTGACCTGCTTTATGAGTGGGTCCTACTACACACTGATTTACTCCTACCGAGTCCAGTATAGACATAAATGCAGTTCTCAGAGGGTCTTCTGGGTTTTCAAAATGAATATTAAAATCTCCAGCAATTAACACTTTGTCTACAGAAACGACTAGATTTGAAAGGAAATCTGCAAATTCACTAAGAAATTCAGAGTACGGCCCTGGATGTCTGTAAATGACAATTAGCGGGATCGACTGAGCTGACTTAATATAGTTAAATACACTTATGTCACTATAAAGAATTTCAAATGAATTAAATTTGTGTCCGTGTTTTTGTACAATAGTCAAATTATCATTGTGAATAACTGCGACGCCTCCTCCTCTACCAGTTGACCGAGGCTGGTGTATGTAGCTGTATCCAGGAGGACTAGCTTCATTTAGAGCTACATACTCGTCCTGTTTAATCCAGGTTTCTGTTAAACAGAGTATATCAAACTCCTGATCTGTGATAATTTCATTAACTATAACTGCTTTAGATGCGAGAGATCTAATATTTAACAGTCTTAGCTTCAGATCGGCTGCGCATTCAGTCTGATCCAAGTTTGTGGTCTTTATGTTAATTAAATTACTAAAACAGACTTTCTGAGTCTTTCTAAATTTGATTTTAGCTCGGGGAACAGACACAGTCTCAATAGAGTGAACCCTGAGTGACGACTCTATGCAGCTAGCAGACGGTTGGTTTAGCCTGTCTGTCTGCTCCCTGGCCTGGGCTCTGGATTGTCACCGATTAACTAGGCCTCTTCTGAGACTATGAGCTATACTACAGGAAATGAGAGCAGCACCTTCCCGAGTGGGATGGACACCATCCCGCCCTAACAGGCCAGCTTTGCCCTCAAAGGTCTTCCAATTATCAATAAAGCCCACGTTGTTTTCGGAGCACCACCTGGACATCCAGCGGTTCAGCGACCATAACCTGCTGTAAGTTATGTCACCACGTCTCATTGGGATGGGACCAGAGCATACTACTCCATGTCCTTCAGACATCTTCTTCTTTGTCTTTCGGCTGTTCTCTTTCAGGGGTCGCCACAGCGAATCATTTGCCTCCATCTAACCCTATCCTCTGCATCCTCTTCTCTCACACCAACTAATTTCATTTCCTCTCTCACTGCATCCATAAATCTCCTCTTTGGTCTTCCTCTAGACCTCCTGCCTGGCAGTTCAAACCTCAGCATCCTTCTACCAATATATTCACAATCTCTCCTCTGAACATGTCCCAACCACCTCAATCTGGCCTCTCTGACTTTATCTCCAAAACATCTAACGTGGGTTGTCCCTCTGATAAACTCATTCTTGATCCTATCCATCCTTGTCACTCCCAAGGAGAACCTCAACATCTTCAGCTCTGCTACCTCCAACTCTGCCTCCTGTCTTATCTTCAGTGCCACTGTCTCTAAGCCGTAGAGCATTGCTGGTCTCACCACTGTCCTGTACACCTTTCCTTTCATTCTCGCTGATACTCTTTTATCGCACAACACACCTGACACTTTTCTCCACCCATTCCACCCATTCCAACGCCTCTTCACCTCCTTTCCACACTCTCCGTTGCTCTGGACCGTTGACCCTAAGTACTTAAAATCCTGCACCTTCTTTACCTCTGCTCCCTGTAGCCTCACCGATCCGCCTGGGTCCCTCTCATTTACACACATGTATTCCGTCTTGCTGCAGCTAACCTTCATTCCTCTGATTTCCAGAGCATACCTCCACCTCTCCAAATTTACCTCCACCTGTTCCCTGCTCTCGCTACAGAGCACAATGTCATCTGCAAACATCATAGTCCATGGGGACTCCTGTCTTACCTCATCTGTCATCCTGTCCATCACCAGAGCAAACAAAAAGGGGCTTAGAGCCGATCCTTGATGCAGACCCACCTCCACCTTGAACTCTTCTGTCAGAGTACTCATACTGCATCTGATGTACTCTTTCTAGGCATAAAACCATATTGCTGCTCACAAATACTCATCTCTGCCCTTAACCTAGCTTCCACTACTCTTTCCCACAGCTTCATTGTCTGGCTCATTAGCTTTATACCTCTATAATTGCCACAGCTTTGCACATCTCCCTTGTTCTTTAAAATTGGCACTAATACACTTCTCCTCCATTCCTCTGGAATCCTCTCACTCTCCAAGATCTTGTTAAACAAACTTGTCAGAAACTCTACTGCCACCTCTCCTAAGCACTTCCATACCTCCACAGGTATGTCATCAGGACCAACAGCCTTTCCACTCTTCATCCTCTTCAACGCCCTTCTCACCTCACTTCTACTAATACTTGCTACTTCCTGTTCCACAACAGTCACCTCTTCTACTCTTTGTTCTCTTTCGTTTTCCTCATTCATCAACTCCTTAAAGTACTCCTTCCATCTTCCCATCACCCTCCTGGCATCTGTCAGTACATTTCCATCTCTATCTTTAATCACTCTAACCTGCTGCACATCCTTCCCATCTCTATCTCTCTGCCTTGCCAACTTGTACAGATCCCCCTCTCCCTCCTTACTGTCTAGCCTGGCATACAAGTCCTCATATGCTCTTTGTTTGGCCTTTGCCACCTCTACCTTCACCTTACTCTGCATCTCCCTGTACTCCTGTCTACTCTCTTCAGTCCTCTCAGTGTCCCACTTCTTCTTAGCTAGCCTCTTTCCCTGAATACACTCCTGGACGTCCTCATTTCACCACCAAGTCTCCTTGTTCACTTTCCCCTTACCTGATGATACACCAAGTACCCTCCTACCTGTCTCCCTGATCACATTGGCTGTAGTTGTCCAGTCAACTGAAAGCACCTCCTGACCACCCATAACCTGTCTCAACTCCTCCCTAAAGACTTCACAACATTCTTCCTTTCTCAGCTTCCACCACTTTGTCCTCTGCTCTGCCTTTGTCCTCTTCGCCTTCCTCACCACCAGGGTTATTTTACACACCACCATTCTGTGTTGTCTGGCTACACTCTCCCCTACCAACACTTTGCAGTCACTGATCTCTTTCAGATTACAACGCCGACACAAGATGTAGTCGACCTGAGTGCTTCTGCCTCCACTCTTATATGTCACCCTATGTTCCTGCCTCTTCTGGAAGAAAGTATTTACTACTGCCATCTCCATCCTCTTTGCAAAGTCCACCACCATCTGTCCTTCTACATTCCTGTCCTGAAGACCAAACCTGCCCTTCACATTTTCATCACCTCTGTTCCCTTCCCCAACATGTCCATTGAAGTCTGCACCAATCACCACTCTCTCACCTCTGGGGATGCTCTGCATCACTTCATCTAACTCACTCCAGAATTTCTCCTTCTCTTTTAACTCACATCCTACCTGTGGGGCATAACCACTAACAACATTGAACATTATCCCTTCAATTTCCAGCTTCAGACTCATCACCCTATCTGATACTCTCTTCACCTCTAGAACATTCCTTACAAACTCCTCTTTTAGAATAACTCCTACTCCATTTCTTTTCCTATCCACACCATGGTAAAACAATTTGAACCCTGATCCTAAGCTTCTAGCCTTGCTACCTTTCCACCTGGTCTCCTGGACACACAGTATATCCACCTTTCTTCTCTGCATCATATCAACTAACTCTCTTCCCTTCCCGGTCATGGTCCCAACATTCAAAGTCCCTACTATCACTCCTAAACTCTTGCCTTTCCTCTTCTCTCTCTGCTTTCGACACACGCCTTCCTCCTCTCCTTCTTCGACCAACAGTAGCCCAATTTCCACCAGCACCCTGTACTGTAGGTCAACAGCACCAGTGGCGGTCGTTGTTAACCCGGGCCACGACCGATCCGGTATGGGAATTATATTCGTGATTCGCATCATTGATTTGGCAAATGTTTTACGTCGGATGCCCTTCCTGACACAACCCTCTGCATTTATCCAGACTTGGGACTGGCACAAGAAGACACTGGATTGCGCCCCCCGTGGTTGCATTATAAAACCCTTCAGACATAAAAATCAATATTGCTTTTGTTACATATCTAAATTACAGTAAGCATTCAATACATTAGCATCCTGCCCTGTGTAAGCTGCACCACATGCGTCATGCACATCTTGAAAAATTTTAAAAATCTATTTCCCTCTCATGTAGCACTCTACATATAATACATATTTGTTAAAAATCAACTAAAACAATTTTTTATAGGCAAGATTAAACAAGCATCATACCTGTAACAAGGAGAGATAATCAGTGGGTCAAACTGTCAAACCCGTGGTCTGATCTTTAAGATTTTCATTTACTTCCTCTCTTCCCTCGTATTCTGTGTGTTTACATGTCTATTTAAGCACATGGCATTTGTTTTGATCCTCCGCCATGTGCCCGTGTCTCTGACATCACCACCATCCCTCCCACTTCCTCTTTATTATTCTATCAAGATGATTTCACTCACCTGTTCCCCCTCGTTTCCGTTGTAATCATTCACCCTATTTATTCCCTCCTGTCTGTTGTCCTGTGTCAGATCGTTGTTCCATGTCGCCAGCAATCTGCCAGTTTCGTGTCCTGTTCAGTTCGTTACATCCTGTTCCTTGTTTTGGCTCCAAGCCAGTATTCTCCGGTTTTGTTTTGTTTCACCTTTCTTTTCCCCCTTCTCTTTCAGTATTTTTTTTCTCCTTTTTGCATCCAGACTGGATCCTGTTATTTCTTAGTTCGCGCTGTTCTGCAGTTTCCCGTCCCGAGGCCGGCCTGTCCCGCTCTTCTTCGCGGCTGTGCAGTTTAGCGGATTTCGGTCCCATCGCCCTCTGCTGTTCGCCGAGGGAATTGCAGTCACGTCTCACACTGAAGGCCTTTGTCCTCTTCGGAGTGGTTTTTGTTGTGTTTTTTCCCTTTTTGAGACTTTGGCGCTCCGGTGTCTTCGCCTAAAGAGAACAGTTCAGTTTGTTTGTTTTTGTTTTGTTCTGGTCTTTTGTTTTTTCTGTTTTTGCCTGATTCAAAGCACCTCTTTAACGAGAAGCAATAAAAGAAAGAACATTGAAGTAGACCTGCATTTGTGTCCGTTCTGATTCCTTGACAGAACGATCTGACCAGCATGGACGCAGCAGGTCCAGACCCCATCAGATCAGCAGTTGCCCAACAACTTAGGCCAGCATGAGACCCGGCTGACCAGCACCACGAGAGAGGTTGAGTTCCTCGCCAACCAAGTGGCAGACCTCACTGCGCGCATCCAGGAACTCCAGCGGGAAGGCGCCCAAGCAAGTTCTACCCACCTCTCCTCCAATCACGATCGTGAACCCCGCTGCAACAATCCACCTCCCTATGGCGGGGATCCCAACTCCTGTCGAGCCTTCTTGACACAATGTTCAGTAGTGTTCGCCCTCCAGCCACGCACGTTCGCGGCAGAAGAGACAAGGGTGGCATTTGTCCTGACTCTCCTTACGGGCAAAGCTCGTGAATGGGGAACTTCGGTCTGGGAGTCTCAAGCCCCATGTTGTGACTCGTTTAACGAGCTTCGGCAGGAGATGATGAGGCTTTTTGACCGGTCTGTCAGAGGACAGGAGGCAGCAGACAAGCTCGCACGGCTTCGTCAGGCAGGTCGTTCAGTCACTGAGTTTGCTATTCAGTTCAAGACCTTAGCGGCCTCCTGTGACTGGAATGAGGCAGCCTGTCGGGCCATGTTCCGAGCCGGGCTCGAAGAGGATATACAGGATGAACTGGCCACTCATGACTTACCCCGCGACCTTGAAGACCTCATCGACCTGGCACTCCGCATTGAGGCTCGTCTCTGTCGTCGGCACCAGCGCCGGATGGTCCGCTCCTCTAGCCGGGTGGAGGGTTCCCAGTCCCCCCCGGTGACCGTCGACCTGCCAGAACCTGAACCCATGCAGGTGGGACGCCTCCGTCTGACACTCCAGGAGAAACAACTGCGTTTGACCAGGGGCCTGTGCCTCTATTGCGGAAAGCCAGGCCACTTCGCCGCAGCCTGCCCAGCAAAAGTCAAGGCTCACCAGTGAAGCGGGGGATCCTGGTGAGCGCTATTCCTTTTTCTCAATCCCCCTCCTCTCGCACACTTTTACCTGTATTGGTCCAGTATGGGGAGATTTCAGAGTCGTGCTCGGCCTTGGTCGATTCGGGGGCTGAGGGTAATTTCATGGACCGCTCAATAGCTGCACGATTGGGTATTCCAGCCATTCCCTTGCCTGAATCTATCCCTGCCCGATCCCTAAATGGGACTTTAATTACTATTGTCTCGCATCAGACACCCAAGATTAACCTAGTGGTCTCAGGCAATCACCGTGAGGACACCACGCTGTACCTTCTGGACTCCCCTAGTGCTCCTATAGTGCTGGGGCACCCCTGGTTGGTACAACATGGCCCTCACGTAGATTTGTCCGGAAATTCTGTCTTGTCTTGGAGCCAGAATTGTCTTGCTTCTTGTCTTGGTCCTGCCCCTTTTTCTGGTTCTGTTTGTCCTGTGTTGCAGGTGGAGGTTGCTAATCTGTCTGGGGTCCCAGCGGAGTACCACGACTTGCGACTGGTATTCAGCAAGTCCCGAGCCATGTCCCTGCCTCCTCACCGCCCTTACGACTGTGCCACTGAGCTCCTCCCAGGCACTTCTCCGCCCTCATCCATCCCTCCTCCTCTCCTGCGGGTGCGGGGTTCTTCTTTGTCAAAATGTATTGTCCATGTATTGATTATCGTGGGTTGAATGACATTACCATTAAGAACAGGTACCCCCTCCCTCTTATGTCTTCAGCTTTCGAACTCCTGCAGGGAGCAAAGGTCTTTACCAAGCTTGACCTGCGCAACGCTTACCACCTTATCCGTATTCGGGAGGGAGATGAGTGGAAGACAGCTTTCAACACACCCACGGGACACTTTGAATACCGAGTCCTTCCGTTTGGTCTGACTAATGCTCCTGCTGTCTTCCAGGCCCTGGTCAATGATGTGCTGAGAGACATGGTAAACCAATTCGTCTTTGTGTACCTAGATGACATCCTAATATTCTCTCCCTCTTTACAGGTACACACTCAGCATGTCCGCCAGGTGTTGCAACGGCTTTTGGAGAACCAACTATTCGTGAAAGCGGAGAAGTGCGTCTTCCATGCAAGGTCGGTTTCGTTCTTGGGGTTCGTGATTTCAGCGGGTGAGATCAGAGCCGACCCTGCTAAAATAAGGGCGGTAGCTGATTGGCCAACTCCTGACTCTCGGAAGGCTCTGCAGCGGTTCTTGGGGTTCGCTGTAGGTTCGCTTGGGGTTCGCTGTAGGGTGACAGCTTCTCCCTCTCTTGCACACACACACTAAGCATACGATACCAATTAATTAGCGTCACGATGTACATCAATTAAGTCAAATAACCATATTAAATGATTTATTTCCATCATGACCAACATAATTGAATGCTGGTATAAGGTAGTCACGTCACCAACAAATATGCATTTTCGGCAAGAACATTGTCATACCAGAGTCATTGATGGGGAGAGCTAGATAACACATGCGCTTATGAGCCTCACACACAGGTAGACTGTAGTGATGGGTCGTTCATAAACGATTCGTTCTTTTTAAACGAATCTTTAACATGACTCAGATGAACGAGTAGTCTCGGAGAGTGTTTCGTTAATTTTGTACTGGGCGTACATGCGCAATGCATCGCAAAACCTCCATATGTTATATACAGGAAACAGAATTAAGTAATTACCTTTGAGTCTTTTTGGTCCTGAGTCATTCGTTCTTTTGTCACGTAACTCCCATAGATGCTATGCAGTGCAGTACACAGGAAACAGTATTAAAATAACGGTTTTGCTAATAAGCTCCAAGTCGTTCATTCTTTTGTGACTCCCATAGACGCTATGCAGTTATATTTATGTATATAAAATAACGTCAAAGAAAGTATTATACTGTTGCTTTTATTTTTTGTAAAAATTAAATAATTAAAATAAAAAATAAATTGTAAAGTTTAAATAAACAAGAGAAAGTTTTCACACTATACACTACAGTATGAGCCACAACAATAACACATAGTTATCAATATATTACAATATAAAGCCTAACAACAATATTGTTTTAAAAAAATAAACACACAAAACACACAGACACGCTGTGGGACCTGGTTCAGAGCAAGTTTGCATTGAGAAAAACAAGCTCCTGGACTTTGGATGGGCTCAGTCTGTTTCTTCTGTCAGAGATAATCTGCCCTGACTTAGAAAAAACTCGCTCAGATGGCACAGATGTAGCCACAATACAAAGTTTAGCCCCCATGACCTCAAAGAGGCTTTTGTATACAGGGGAACTCTTCCTCCACCATGCCAGAGGGTCTGATGTGCGGGGTAAAAGTGGCTCTGCAAGATAGGCCCGCATCTCCATCATTGTATATGAAGTATAGGAAGTGGTGGCAGAAATTGGCCTCATGCTCGCTACCCTTTCGTCAAAGTCCTCCCAAAACATGGCTGTTGCAGTGACGATTGCAGCAGAATCTGGAGCAGTCTTCTCTTCACCCTTAGTTGGGTTAACATGTGCTGCAGCTGTAGTGATCCTCTTTACTGTCTCATCTGCAGCCTGTTGGTTAACAAAGGCTTGCTTTTTGAACCTTGGGTGAAAGCAAGTAGCATCAGCAAGTTTCTCAATAAATTCAAAGAACCAAACCTTCTGTTTATTTCAGCCATGAGGGTGTCCACTAATTTGTTAACAAGCTCTAGACAGGATGGATTTCTTTGAAACCTGACAACAATCTTCTGATGACCTCTTGTCATCAAATTGACTTTAGATGCAGTCACAAACCTATAAAGATAAACAATTATATTTAATATAATTTCTTATAACTTGTAATTATTATTTTATATAAAAAGGAGTTATTTCTACTCTCCTGCTCATAGATCTGATATTAACGTGGTAAATCTTCCCTGCTGCTATCTTCCTGTCTCCTCTTTCATCTGTACTTAAAGGTGCGAACGCTCCCACGCTCACCTTCTCATTCTGTTCATGTCTCTCTCTCTCTCTCTCTCTCTCTCTCTATCTCTCTCTGTCTCCCCCCCTCTCCCCCTAACTCAAGTCATCATCTTGTAATTCGTCTCTGAATGAACACCTTTCTATCTTCCTCTCCTTTGATTCTTCAGGATCTCTCCAGAACATTTACAATGGTTCATGTTCTTTGTAGTAACATATGTCGATGGCACAGGCGTTTAGTCAAACATATTAAAACCCCATCTTTTGCTGTTAATAAACATAGACCTTTCTGACAGACAACGTGTGTGTGTGTGTGTGTGTGTGTGTGTGTGACTGAGTCTCTCCTTGCACCAGAAAAACTTACCGAAGCATAGCAGACAGCAATTCGCTTCTTCTACTACGCAACTTTACATAACTAAATCAACATCTATATGATTAGCCTAATGTAAGTATAAAAATATATAATCTTGTATAAAAATAGAGAGTTTAAAATTTTGTTTATTATAAATGATAAGCAAAAAAGGTTAAACTACTTACTTTTCTCCGCTCACTTCAGTGGTGGCAATTTTCCATTCCTCTGGTGTTAATGTTGGCAAAGAAGCATTGGTGAGTGCCAGGGTGGAGATGATTGGATCTTTCAGATCAGTGAACCTTTTTAACATGTAATAAGTTGAATTCCACCTTGTGGACACTTCCTGTTTTAGACGCAGCGACTCCTGTCCCATCTGTTTCTGTGTGGCCTTGAGTCTGTCTGAAGCAATTGTGCTTCTGTGGAAGTATTCAACAATAGATTTCACCTTTTGCAGTACATTTTGGACCTCCTTAAGTGCAGCTTTGACAATGAGGTTTAACATATGAGCAAAGCATAGTATGTGGTCCCAGTGGAGGTGTTCTCTCGGAGCTAAAACAATATTGCTGGCATTGTCAGTTACACAAGCTACAATTTTGTTATCCACATCCAATTCATTAGTAACTCTGGACAGCTCTCTTGCCAGGTGAGAGGCAGTGTGTCTTTCTGTCAAAACAAAGCAGTCCAAAAGATAGGATGTCATCTGAAATTCCTCTATAAAATGACAAGTCACATTGAGGTTTGATGATGTGGTCTCCTGAAGTAATGCTGCTGGAAACCGTTTCAGCTGCAAAAGGGCCACTCTCTGTTCTCAGATGTCTCCTCAAATTGGAAGAACTTTCTCCTTTGGTGGAAAAATTCAATTTTCAATTCAATTCAATTCAACTTTATTTGTATAGCGCTTTTAGCAATTTTCATTGCCGCAAAGCAGCTTTACATAGTCAAAAGAATTATTTAAGTTTGTATGAAATGTGAATTTGTATGAATCAAAATGGTCAGTTTGTCCCTGGTGAGCAAGCCGAGGGCGACAGTGGCAAGGAAAAACTCCCTGAGATTGTAATAGGAAGAAACCTTGAGAGGAACCAGACTCAACAGGGAACCCATCCTCATTTGGGTGAAACAGAAAGAGTAAATGATCTGCATTTATACAGTGTGTAGGGTGGGAGGCAGTTCAGCTATAATAGCTGATGTTAATTGATGTTAATATGGAGTCCAGGTAGTTATTGAAGACCCAGGTAGACTTGTAAGAAGTTCCAGTCATGAACTATCGAACTGTCAAGTCCCCAGAGAAACAGTTGCCAAC
This sequence comes from Clarias gariepinus, assembly GCF_024256425.1. Classification (NCBI taxonomy): domain Eukaryota; kingdom Metazoa; phylum Chordata; class Actinopteri; order Siluriformes; family Clariidae; genus Clarias; species Clarias gariepinus. The sequence goes on from NC_071103.1 coordinate 40,952,503, forward strand.
ACCAGTCAAGGCCAGAACCATTTTCTAGGTGGAGAGAATCATTCCCAGACACCAGACGCATCCCAGAGAGACACACGGGGCATCCATGTGACGAGATCTTCAGCCAGAAGCGGGGCACCAGGATGGGTCAGACAGGTCCGGAGGGCAGAGGGAGTCTGGATCACTGGCAGCTCAGGAACGACATGTGTAGCTCGACAGAGAGAGAGAGAAAGAGTGAAAGGGGGGGACAGGAGGAGAGAGGAAAAAGAAAGAGGGGGGGAAAGAGAAGAAGAGGAGAGATGGCAGTTAGGTATGGTCACAGTCACACAATGTATAATGTGAATGTATATTAACTGTAGAGTGCAAGCAGAGACTCCGGCAGGACTAACTATGACAGCATAACTAAAAGGGAGAGCCAGAAGGAAACACAAACATGAGGGCTTCCTGACATGTAAAGCAAACAATCACCTCACCGTCAGCAAACCTGAGTGATCAATGAGAGTGAGGAAGACAGCATCCAAACATACCAGTTCACCATAATACTCTACGTCCATGAGTCCCCCAGATCTGCTCCTTTACCTATGGCAAATCTATTTATAAAAATGCTTGGCTAAATAAATAGGTTTTTAGCCTGGACTTAAACACTGAGACTGTGTCTGAGTCCCGAACACTATTTGGAAGACTATTCCATAACTTTGGGGCTTTATAAGAAAAAGCTCTGCCCCCAGCTGTATTTTTCATAATACGCGGTACTGACAAGCAGCCTGCATCCTTTGATCGAAGTAGGCGTGGCGGATCGTAAGACACTAGCATTTCGCTCAGGTACTGCGGCGCGAGACCATTTAATGCTTTATATGTCAAGAGTAGTATTTTAAAATCAATGCGAAATTTCACAGGGAGCCAATGGAGTGAAGATAAGATAGGGGTGATGTGCTCATATCTTCTGGTTCTGGTGAGGACTCTCGCTGCTGCATTCTGGACTAGCTGAAGCTTATTTATGCATCTAGCTGAACAACCAGACAGTAAGGCATTACAATAGTCCAACCTAGAGGTGATAAAAGCATGAACTAGTTTTTCTGCGTCGTTTGGCGACAATAAATTTCTTATTCTGGCAATATTTCTGAGGTGAAAGAATGCTATCCTGGTAATATTATCTACATGTGCTTCAAATGAAAGGCTGGAATCAATAATCACACCAAGGTCTTTCACTGTTGCATTTGATGGAACAGAAAGGCCATCTAAAGTTACGGTGTGATCTAAAATTTTACTCCTAGCTGTATGCGGTCCTATGACTAGAACTTCTGTCTTATCCGGATTTAGCAGAAGGAAGTTAATTAGCATCCAATTTCTTATGTCCTGCACACATTGCTCAATTTTAGTAAGCTGTTTTTTCTCATCAGGTTTTGCTGAGACATATAACTGTGTATCGTCAGCATAACAATGAAAACTAATACCATGCTTACGGATTATGTTGCCCAGAGGAAGCATGTAAAGGGAAAAAAGCAGTGGACCTAAAACTGAACCCTGCGGAACGCCAAACTCCACTAGAGAACATGCAGAATAATCACCATTTAAGTCTACATACTGATAACGATGGGTCAGATAGGATCTGAGCCAGGAGAGGGCTGTACCCTTAATTCCCACTACATTTTCTAATCTGTGAAGAAGAATAGCGTGATCAACAGTGTCAAAAGCTGCACTGAGGTCAAGTAATACAAGCATAGTTACACAACCCTGATCAGAGGCCAATAGAATGTCATTTACTACTTTAACGAGCGCTGTCTCTGTACTGTGATGAGGCCTAAATCCTGACTGATACAGTTCATGTATGCCATTTCTATGTATATATGAGCATAGCTGCTCCGCTACTATCTTTTCCAGGATCTTAGAGATAAAGGGGAGGTTTGATATTGGTCTGTAACTGGACAGCTGACAGGGGTCGAGGTCAGGTTTCTTAATTATTGGTTTGATAACTGCTAATTTAAAAGATTTTGGAACATATCCAATGCTGAGTGAAGAATTAATTATTCTCAACAGGGGTTCTATTATTGCTGGTACTATCTGTTTAAGAAAATGTGTCGGTACAGGATCTAATATACAGGTTGATGAATTTGAAGAAGAGATGAGTGAAATTAGTTCATTCTCTTCAAGGGGAGTAAAGTATTCTAGGTTCTGGTCTGACATGGCTAGATTAACATCTGCATCAATTACATTGTTCGGTTTCAAAACCTCAATTTTATGCCTAATATTTACAATTTTATTATTAAAAAAGTTCATGAAGTCCTCACTATTGCATGATGTTGTTGTGGAGATTTCTGCAGTGGTCTTATTTCTGGTTAATTTGGCTACAGCATTAAATAAGAATCTAGGATTATTTTTGTTATTTTCTATAAGAGTGGAGAGATATGTTGATCTAGCTACACTAAGAGCTTTTCTATAGTTCAGGATGCTCTCCTTCCATGCTATTTGAAATACTAGTAATTTAGTTTGACGCCATTTACGTTCTAATTTCCGAGCGGTCTGTTTTAGAGTGCGCGTGTGATCGTTATACCAGGGAGCAAGTTTTTTATCTCTAATAATTTTTCTCTTAACTGGAGCTACATTATCTAGGGTATAGCGAAATGTCGACTCTAAATATTCAGTCGCCTGATCGAGTTCTGTGGGGTCAGACGGTGATCTAATTGTAGTTGGGAACTCTGGGAGATTACTGATAAAACTCTGTTTGGTAGTTGATGTGAATGTACGTTTTATACGGTAGCGCGGCGCTGTGTGTACATTATTATTGTGACACACTTGAATTGAGACAAGATAGTGATCTGAGATAACTTCAGATAGTGGTATTGTGAATAAATTTTTTATACTTAATCCAAATAATATTATTAAATCTAAAGTGTGACCTGCTTTATGAGTGGGTCCTACTACACACTGATTTACTCCTACCGAGTCCAGTATAGACATAAATGCAGTTCTCAGAGGGTCTTCTGGGTTTTCAAAATGAATATTAAAATCTCCAGCAATTAACATTTTGTCTACAGAAACGACTAGGTTTGAGAGGAAATCTGCAAATTCACTAAGAAATTGCGAGTACGGCCCTGGAGGTCTGTAAATGACAATTAGCGGGATCGACTGAGCTGACTTAATATAGTTAAATACACTTATGTTACTATAAAGTGTAAAAAAGTCTTCTTGCACAAATTACACTCTCCCTCTGTGGCTGAAGTTGCCAGAAAATGTGTCCAAATGTCACTCCTTTTTCTTGTGGCCATTCTCTTGAGCTTGTCAAATCAGGTTTTGAGGATTCCCTTCCCATAGTGTAAAAGTGTGGGGATGGAAGGGGCGGTTCCCTTGGAGATAGCTTTAAGTGACAGTTAAACTTACTGGATACACCCTGAACTTTGTTTGACCCCAACCCTTTATATTAGTATTTAGGGGACATTTGTTTGAACCAATCATTTGCAGGTAAGTATTCAAATCTATGTTATTTAATTTTATATGACTGTCCATCACGACCTGGTATGGCAACAGCACCGCCTACAACCGCAAAGCTCTGCAGAGAGTGGTGCCATGTTCCCGAGAGGATAATTGGAGGTGAGCTTACCTCCCTTCAGGACATCTACAGGAAGTAGTGCCTGAGGAAAGCGAGGAGGTTCATCAAAGACTCCAGTCACCCCAGTAACAAACTATTTAAACTGCTCCCGTCAGGCAGGAGGTATGGAAGTATTCGGTCCTGAACCAGCAGGCTGAGGGACAGCTTCTATCATCAGGCCATCAGACTGCTGAACACTGACCAATAGGTCTTCATGGACACTACACTGTCACTTTCGTACTGTCACTTTATAGTCACTACGACACTTTATGCACTCCATACTGCACATAATTGCCTTTTGCACAACATTCATTGCGGACATTCTTTATACATTTATACACAAGTAGACACACTCTCACAAACGTGTTTGTATGTGTATATACATGTATACATATGTATGTATGTGTATATGTAGATATATGTATCTACGCAACACCTTTGTTTCTGCTCCGATTTTTCATGAGATGGACTTAAAGATCCAAAATTCATTCCAGATACACAATATTACTATTTCTCTCAAACGTTGTTCACAAATCAGTCTAAATGTGTGATAGTGAGCACTTCTGCTTTGCTGAGATAATCCATCCCACCTCACAGGTGTGCCACATCAAGATGCTGATCTGACATCATGAGTAGTGCACAGGTGTACCTTATACTGCCCACAATAAAAGGCCAACCTGGAATGTGCAGTTTTGTCTCACAGCAAAATGCCACAGATGCCACAAGCATTGAGGGAGCGTGCAATTGGCATGCTGACAGCAGGAATGTCAACCAGATCTGTTGCTCGTGCATTGAATGTTCATTTCTCCACCATAAGCCGTCTTCCAAAGGCGTTTTAGAGAATATGGCAGTACATCCAACCGGCCTCACAACCGCAGACCACGTGTAAGCACACCAGCCCAGGACCTCCACATCCAGCAGGTTCACCTCCAAGATCGTCTGAGACCAGCCACTCAGACAGCTGCTGAAACAATTGGTTTGCATAACCAAACAATTTCTGCACAAACTGTCAGAAACCGTCTCAGGGAAGCTCAACTGCATGCTCATCGTCCTCATCGGAGTCTTGACCTGACTCCAGCTCGTCGCCGTAACAGACTTAAGTGGGCAAATGCTCACATTCGATGGTGTCTGGCACGTTGAAGAGGTGTTCTCTTCACGGATGAATCTCGGTTTACATTGTTCAGGGCAGATGGCAGACAGCGTGTGTGGCGTCGTGTGGGTGAGCACTTTGCTGATGTCAATGTTGTGGATCGAGTGGCCCATGGTGGTGGTGGGGTTATGGTATGGGCAGGCATCTGTTATTTTCAAATTCAAATTTCAAATTTTATTTGTCACATACACAATCATACAGAGTACAATATGCAGTGAAATGATTTTGTGCGACCACAGAGTCGCGACGGCAGCCACCTAACCGGCGCCATCATAGAAGATAAGAAATAGATACATTAGGATAACGAGGGTAAAAAATCCCCTCCCAGACTGTCCTTCGAAAAGGGCAGTGTGCGATCAGGGGTACAAAAATACCTCAGCAACAAGCACATAAAAACATGTAAACACAAGACATAAACATTGCAACGATTAGGGTACAGGGGATAGGAAATGTCCAATGTAGGCAAACAGCTCCAGTCCCTGCAGCTAGAGAGCGCTGGTCCCGATTCCGCCTGCCCACACTGAAGGGAATAAGCACACGAAGGCGTTGGATATGGGGAAGGTAGAGTGTCTATCTGTAGCTGTTATGTGTGTGCGTGAGTGCGTGCGTATCAGTTTGTAAGCCTGTAACATCCCGTAATAGTCTGCGCCAGGTGTCCTTTAAGGGGGAGGGAGTAGGATTCCAGAGCGTCTCGTTATCTTGGTCTTCGGGGAGTTTGTTATGACTCCAGCCACGGCCTTGAATGCAGTAGCTGGAAAGAAAAAAGGGGCAGCCGAAAAAGAAAATCATATTTTCCAGGTTTCGAACAATATCTGCCAATTTCACAGATATTTAATGTCCATCACTGGTCTGCAGGTCTGTCCAAATCACGTTGCATAGCTGCTAGTCTCTCCAAGATGTTATCCAATTTGCGGTCCAGAACCACAGTCTGATTACCGACAGCTCTCGTCACCACTATTTCCCAGCCAGCCAGTCTCTTGGGGTTGAGACTGACTGCTTTTAAGATTTTTCGATATTCAAGTATCCCACCTAATCCAATCAGCAGAATCCCAGTTATCAGAGTTCCGAATAGGTAGATATCTTCAACGTCCTCCAGAGACAGTGTGGCCAGGCACACAATGCGCCACTTCTCCCAACCGTCCATCGTGTATCCAGCAGCAAACGTCCCAGCAGGACAAGTAGGTTCCCCAGAACCCACATTTCTCGTCGAGAAGATCGTGTCAATTGTATTCAGAGACCAGTTGATCAAATCCATATTCCTTTTTAATTTTCAAGAGCAAGACGAGGAGAGTCTCTGAATAGTATTCACAAGACAGACAAGAGAAGCAAGCGGGGAGAGATAAGGGAGGGAGAGCAGATGCGACCGCCTTCGTCAAGAGCCGAGAGGGAAAAAAAAAAGATGAAGAACACAGGTACATTTTATTGATGGCATTTTGAATGCACAGAGATACCGTGATGAGATCCTGAGGCCCATTGTTGTGCCATACATCCATGAACATCACCTCATGTTTCAGCAAGATAATGCACTGCCCCATGTTGCAAGGATCTGTACACAGTTCTTGGAAGCTGAAAATGTCCCAGTTCTTGCATGGCCAGCATACTCACAGGACATGTCACCCGTTGAGCATCTTTGGGATGTGCTTGACCGGCGTATACGACAGCGTGTACCAGTTCCCACTAATATCCAACAACTTCGCACAGCCATTGAAGAGGATGAACCAACATTCCACAGGCCACAATTGACAATCTGATAAACTCTATGCGAAGATGTGTTGCACTGCATGAGGCAAATGGTGATCACACCAGATACTGACCGGTTCTGAGTCCCCAGACCCCCAATAAAGCAAAAAACTGCACATTCCAGGGTGGTCTTTTATTGTGGGCAGTATAAGGTACACCTGTGCACTACTCATGATGTCAGATCAGCATCTTGATGTGGCACACCTGTGAGGTGGGATGGATTATCTCAGCAAAGCAGAAGTGCTCACTATCACACATTTAGACTGATTTGTGAACAATGTTTGAGAGAAATGGTAATATTGTGTATCTGGAATGAATTTTAGATTTTTAAGTCCATCTCATGAAAAATCGGAGCAGAAACAAAGGTGTTGCGTTTATATTTTTGTTGAGTGTATATATAGATATATATAGATGTGTATATATGTATGTATATTGTGTATATGTGTGTATATATATATATATATATATATATCTATAGACTATATAAGACTATATATACTCAGCAAAAAAAAGAAACATTCCTTTTTCAGGACTGTGTATTTCAACAATAATATTGTAAAAATCCAATTAACTTTACAGATCTTTATTGTAAAGGGTTTAAACAATGTTTTACATGCATGTTCAATTAACCATAATCAATGAATTAACATGCACCTGTGGAATGGTCATTAAGACCTTAACAGCTTACAGAAAGTAGGCATTTAAGGTCACAGTTCTAAAAACACAGGACACTAAAGAGACTTGTCTACCGACTGTGAAAAACAAAGAAAGATGCCCAGGGTCCCTGCTCATCTGCGTTACCGTGCATTAGGCATGCTGCAGGGAGGCATGAGGACTACTGATGTGGCTAGGGCAATAAATTGCCATGTCCGCACTGTGAGACGCCTAAGACAGCGCTACAGGGAGACAGGAAGGACAGCTGATCATCCTCACAGTGAAACACCACGTGCACAGGATCGGTATATCCGAATATTACACCTGCATGACAGGTACAGGATGGCCACAACAACTGCCCGAGTCACACCAGGAACACACAATCCCTCCATCAGTGCTCAGACTGTCCGCAATAGGCAGTCCATGAGGAGGAGATGCACTGCAGTACTTCAAGCAGCTGGTGGCCACACCAGATACTGACTGGTACGTTTGATTTTGAGCCTCCCTTCATTCAGGAACACATTGGGAAACATTTTAAGTTTATGTCTTATGGTGTTGACTCTTTTACTGAAAGTAAAAACAGTTGAAAGTCAGAGGACGTTTCTTTTTTTTCTGAGTATATATATATATATATACTTGCACAATATTAATACTACTGTATTATTCATATGTATATTTATTCTTATAATTGTACACCACAATATTTTGTGCAAGCTATTGCTTGTGTAGCTTGCACAGAAGAATTTCACTTACATGTACTGTACCAGTGTACCAGTAACGTGATGTGACAATAAAAGTGATTTGATTTGTGTCCCTTACTATTTTTTTCACAAAATATGAAGCAAACGTTATGAAGCAAATGTTTAGCTATTTATAGTATTTTTCTTCTTTGTCTTTCGGCTGTTCCCTTACAGGGGTCGCCACAGCGAATCATTTGCCTCTATCTAACCCTATCCTCTGCATCCTCTTCTCGCACACCAACTAACTTCATGTCCTCACTCACTGCATCCATAAATCTCCTCTTTGGTCTTCCTCTAGACCTCCTGCCTGGCAGTTCAAACCTCAGCATCCTTCTACCAATATATTCACAATCTCTCCTCTGAACATGTCCCAACCACCTCAATCTGGCCTCTCTGACTTTATCTCCAAAACATCTAACGTGGGTTGTCCCTCTGATAAACTCATTCTTGATCCTATCCATCCTTGTCACTCCCAAGGAGAACCTCAACATCTTCAGCTCTGCTACCTCCAACTCTGCCTCCTGTCTTATCTTCAGTGCCACTGTCTCTAAGCCGTAGAGCATTGCTGGTCTCACCACTGTCCTGTACACCTTTCCTTTCATTCTCGCTGATACTCTTTTATCGCACAACACACCTGACACTTTTCTCCACCCATTCCAACCTGCCTGTACCCGCCTCTTCACCTCCTTCGAACACTCTCCGTTGCTCTGGACCGTTGACCCTAAGTACCTAAAATCCTGCACCTTCTTTACCTCTGCTCCCTGTAGCCACACCGATCCTCCTGGGTCCCTCTCATTAACACACATGTATTCTGTCTTGCTGCGGCTAACCTTCATTCCTCTGCTTTCCAGAGCATACCTCCACCTCTCCAAATTTTCCTCCACCTGTTCCCTGCTCTCGCTACAGAGCACAATGTCATCTGCAAACATCATAGTCCATGGGGACTCCTGTCTTACCTCATCTGTCATCCTGTCCATCACCAGAGCAAACAAAAAGGGGCTTAGAGCCGATCCTTGATGCAGACCCACCTCCACCTTGAACTCTTCCGTCACACCTACAGCACATCTTACCACTGTCCTACAGCTCTCATACATGTCCTGCACTACTCTAACATACTTCTCTGCCACTCCAGACCTTCTCATACAATACCACAGCTCCTCTCTTGGCACCCTGTCATATGCTTTCTCTAAATCTAAAAAGACACAATGCAACTCCCTGTTACCTTCTCTGTACTTCTCCGCCAGCATCCTCAAAGCAAATACTGCATCTGATGTACTCTTTCTAGGCATAAAACCATATTGCTGCTCACAAATGCTCACCTCTGCCCTTAACCTAGCTTCCACTACTCTTTCCCACAGCTTCATTGTCTGGCTCATTAGCTTTATACCTCTATAATTGCCACAGCTTTGCACATCTCCCTTGTTCTTAAAAATTGGCAACAATACACTTCTCCTCCATTCCTCTGGAATCCTTTCACTCTCCAAGATCTTGTTAAACAAACTTGTCAGAAACTCTACTGCCAGCTCTCCTAAGCACTTCCATACCTCCACAGGTATGTCATCAGGACCAACAGCCTTTCCACTCTTCATCCTCTTCAACGCCCTTCTCACCTCACTTCTACCAATATTTGCTACTTCCTGTTCCACAACGGTCACCTCTTCTACTCTTTGTTCTCTTTCGTTTTCCTCATTCATCAACTCCTTAAAGTACTCCTTCCATCTTCCCATCACCCTCCTGGCATCTGTCAGTACATTTTCATCTCTATCTTTAATCACTCTAACCTGCTGCACATTCTTCCCATCTCTATCTCTCTGCCTTGCCAACCTGTACATATCCACCTCTTCCTCCTTACTGTCTAGCCTAGCATACAAGTCCTCATATGCTCTTTGTTTGGCCTTTGCCACCTCTACCTTCACCTTACTCTACATCTCCCTGTACTCCTGTCTACTCTCTTCAGTCCTCTCAGTGTCCCACTTCTTCTTAGCTAGCCTCTTTCCCTGTATACACTCCTGGACTTCCTCATTCCACCACCAAGTCTCCTTGTCCACTTTCCCCTTACCTAATGATACACCAAGTACCCTCCTACCTGTCTCCCTGATCACATTAGCTGTAGTTGTCCAGTCAACTAAAAGCCCCTCCTGACCACCCATAGCCTGTCTCAACTCCTCCCTAAAGACTTCACAACATTCTTCCTTTCTCAGCTTCCACCACTTTGTCCTATGCTCTGCCTTTGTCCTCTTCGCCTTTCTCACCACCAGGGTTATTTTACACACCACCATTCCGTGTTGTCTGGCTACACTCTCCCCTACCAACACTTTGCAGTCACTGATCTCTTCCAAATTACAACGTCGACACAGGATGTAGTCGACCTGAGTGCATCTGCCTCCACTCTTATATGTCACCCTATGTTCCTGCCTCTTCTGGAAGAAAGTATTTACTACTGCCATTTCCATCCTCTTTGCAAAGTCCACCACCATCTGTCCTTCTACATTCCTGTCCTGAAGACCAAACCTGCCCATCACATTTTCATCACCTCTGTTTCCTTCCCCAACATGTCTATTGAAGTCTGCACCAATCACCACTCTTTCACCTCTGGGGATGCTCTGCATCACTTCATCTAACTCACTCCAGAATTTCTCCTTCTCTTTTAACTCACATCCTACCTGTGGGGCATAACCACTAACAACATTGAACATTATCCCTTCAATTTCCAGCTTCAGACTCATCACCCTATCTGATACTCTCTTCACCTCTAGAACATACCTTACGAACTCCTCTTTCAGAATCACTCCTACTCCATTTCTTTTCCTGTCCACACCATGGTAAAACAATTTGAACCCTGATCCTAAGCTTCTGGCCTTGCTACCTTTCCACCTGGTCTCCTGGACACACAGTATATCCACCTTCCTTCTCTGCATCATATCAACTAACTCTCTTCCCTTCCCTGTCATGGTCCCAACATTCAAAGTCCCTACGATCACTCCTAAACTCTTGCCTTTCCTCTTCTCTCTCTGCTTTCGAACACGCCTTCCTCCTCTCCTTCTTCGGCCAACAGTAGCCCAATTTCTACCAGCACCCTTTAGGTCAACAACACCAGTGGCAGTCGTTGTTAACCCGGGCCACAACCGATCCGGTATGGGAATTATATTCGTGATTCGCATCATTGATTTGGCAAAAATTTTACGTTGGATGCCCTTCCTGACACAACCCTCTGCATTTATCCAGACTTGGGACTGGCACAAGAAGACACTGGAATGCGCCCCCCTGTGGTTGCATTAGTTATTTATAGTATTATTATTTGCAAATAATTACTGTTTGCACCTAATATTAAAACCAAGCACAGGTTTACACATTTTCCAAAATAAATAAATAAATAATAAATACAAAAATAATTTCTGAGTACTATTAATATTATTATATAATATTTGTATAATATTCTTTATTAAATCCAAAAGTATACATCTTTTACATCTACATAAGAACATACACTCGATACATATACTGTAAATTTTTTTGCATGCTTTTTTATTAGATCACGATAAACAATAATAACAATATTTGGACAAAACCTGATCTATTTCACTGCATAGGGTCTATGGGAGTCATGAACGACTTCGTTCAATACTGTTCCTGTGTACTGCATAGTGTCTCTGGGGGTCACGTGACCAAAGAACGAACGACTCAGGGACTCATTAGCAGAACCGTTCGTTCAATACTGTTTCTTGTGAACTGCACTGCATAGAGTCTATGGAAGTCATGTGACAAAAGAACGAACGACTCGGGGAATCATTAGCAGAACCGTTCAATACTGTTTTCTGTGTAGTACTGCATAGCGTCTATGGGATCCCCATTGCAAAAGAACAAACGGTTCAGATTGGAAAATATGAGACGTAAGCTGCTTATTCTGTTTATCATATGTCTTTAGCTGCATTGTAATATTTTAATTACTGAGACTATAACCAAATTGTGTATGTAGTCGTGTTCTGGTCTGTTTATTAAAAATTTTACAAAGAACGAAATGAACTAAATAACTGAAAAAAAGATTCATTCGTTTTGATAAACGAGATTCAAAGAACCAAGTCACTAAAATGATTCGAACTTCCCATCACTAGTAGACTGAGGCTATCACATGTCGCATGCAGAGAAAGCCTGAAGTGTCCCTCTGATATCGTTCACCCCCAACAAGGCCTCAAAGAGAAGGTTCCACTACTTTAACATTAAACTCTTTTAACTTATAAACATCATGGAAGAACAAGAATTTGTGAAGTTCATTAAACCAGTAAAACGAAATGGAAGAATATTAAAACACATGGACAATGAACTAAATAATACAAATAAGAAAGGAATAAGCAAACAAATTAAATTTAATCATTGTATTATTCAGACCAGTTATACAACAGCTACACAGGCAGGTTGGGATGGGGGGGGAAATGTCAGGTGTTTTGTGCGATAAAAGAGTATTAGCGAGAATGAAAGGTAAGGTGTACAGGACAGTGGTGAGAGCAGCAATGCTCTACGCCTTAGAGACAGTGGCACTGAAGAAAAGACAGGAGGCAGAGCTAGAGGTTGCAGAGCTGAAGATCTTGTCATTTAAATTCATCAGAGGAACAACCTATGTTAGATGTTTTGGAGATGAAGTCAGAGAGGCCAAATTGTGGTGGTTTGGACATGTTTAAAGGAGAAATTGTGAATTTATCAGTAAAAGGATGCTGAGGTTGGAACTGCCAGACAGGAGGTCTAGAGGAAGACCAAAAAGGAGATTTATGGATGTAATGAAAGAGGACATGAAGTTAGTTGGTGTGAGAGAAGAGGATGCAGAGGATAGGGTTGATGTAGGCAGATGATTCGCTGTGGCGAGCCCTGAAAGGGAACAGCCGAAAGACAAAGAAGATTATTTTTAAGAGCATTAAAATACACTATATTGGAAAATGTATTCACTTACCCATCCGAATTCATTGGTTTCTGGTGTTCCGATCACATGCATGGTTACAGGTGTATAAAGTCAAGCACCTAGAAAGACTTTGTGCAAGACTGGGTCGCTCTCAGAAACTTGAATTGGAGTGAATTCCAGCCTCGTACCGTGATAGGATGGGCAGTAGGTCCAATTGTGAAATTTCCTCACCACTAAATGTTCCATAGTCAACTGTTAGTGGTATTATAACAAATTGGAAGCAATTAGGAATGACAGGAACTCAGCCACGTAGTGTTAGGCCACATAAAATCACAGGGCAGGATCAGCGGAAATTGAGACACATAGTGCACAAAGGTTGTCAACTTTCTTTAGCTACAGACTCTCAAACCTCCTTCAGATTAGCTCAAGAACAGTGCATAGAGAGATTCATGGAATATGTCCTTATGGCCAACGGACTGCATCCAAGCCGTACATCACCAAATGCAATGCAAAGCATTGGATGCAGTGGTGTACAGGATGCTGCCACAAGATTCTAGAGCAGTGGAGACGTGTTCTCTGGAGTGACGAATCACGCTTTTCTGTCTGGCAATCCGAAAGACAAGTCTGGGTTTGGAGGTTGCCAGAAGAATGGTATTTGTCTGACTGCATTGTGGCAAGTATAGGTTTGGTTGAGGGGGGATTATGATGTTAGTGTCACGCGCCAGCCATATTAGCCAAGTACATCCAGGTCATGATTTCACCTAAAAAAGTCCTGCCTCCCTAACCAATTACCTTAGTCTGTGATTTTCTCTAGTCCCCTGTATCTGTGCTTTGACCTTGATTGTTTCTGGATTTCGGTTTCGTTTTTGCCCTCTGGATTTTCTTGTTTGGACACGTGCATGACCTCGCCTGTTTATCTACTTCAAATTTGGATTCAATTCAATTCAATTTTATTTGTATAGCGCTTTTAATGATTTACATCATCACAAAGCAGCTTTACACAATCAAAAGAATTAAGTTTGTATAAAATGTAAATGTGTATGAATCAAAATTATATGATTGTCCCTGATTCCGTCTCTCACGCTGCTAGATAGCTGTTACCGACCCTGTCTGTCTCTTCGACCTCGACTCGTGTGGTTTTCCGCAACTTGTGTGCGCTTGTGAGCACTTCTACGTTCACAGACATCGCACAAGAGTGTTTTCGCCGATACGCACAGATATTCACTCTCGGCGAATTCTCGGTCCAAACATCGGGCGCTGCGATCACGCACACTCTGCCTTAGTCAAGGATTCACGCTCTTTTGGAGATTCTCTTTCACGCTCTGCTTCCGGGGTTTTGGAGTTCCCCACACGTCATTGACCTGCCTCCTCTCTAGTCACAGGGTATTTCCCCATTCATTCTGCTCACTCACACGCACAGCCTCTCCCCTCTCTGCTTCTGCCGCATGGTGAAGATCCTTTGTGCTTTCCCATTAATAAAGTTGTTTGTCTGCAATTGAGCTCACTTCCGTTTAGTCACATCCCTGACAGTATTCTTCAGCCATGACAGACCCAATGGACTTGAATCAGTTAAGGCAGGCACTTTTACACCAGAGGGCGATGCTGAGCTCTCACCAACAAAACATCCAGCAGGTAAGACTCTTTCCTCCATTACCACCCAGCTTCAGCCACTCAAAGATAACCCGATCCCAGCTCCAGTGACCACCTCACATCATGAACCCCAGCTCCCAAACCAACAACCGTACAACGGGGAACCCGGAACCTGTCGCTCCTTTTTGTCCCAATGCTCCTTACTGTTGGAGCTCCAGGCGTCCTCCTTCCCTACTAAATGCTCTAGGGTGGCTTATGTTATCACTGGCTGCATCGGCGAATTGGGACACCCAAGCACTCTATGATGTCTTTCTTCACGGTCTCTCTAAAGATGTCAAGGACCAGTTGATTAGGCAGGAGCTCCCCTGTGATTTCAATGGTCTTATGGATTTAGCGGGTCGTGTCGATGCTCTGCTAACTCAAAGATGCCATATTCGATCCAAGCTCTCTTCCAGTTCTCGACCCTCAGCACCACCACTGTCTTCTCATAGTTTGCACACAGTATCCGGGCTGATCCCCAGTTCATACCCAGAGTCTATGCAGGTAAACAGAACCCGGATCTCCTTTGAAGAGCGTCAGTGGTTCTTGCTTTTATTGTGGCCAGATGGGTCACTATGTTTCCCAGTGCCCTCTGAAAGCAAGAACTTCTCCAGGAAAATTAAGGGACTCTCCTTTAGGGATGATTCAAATTTAGGGATGATTCTCCTCCACCGACTATCCTGCCGCCACACTGTCTCATAGACGCGACCTTACCAGATGTCGAGGCTCTGGTCAAGCAAGCGTTAAACCCGGAACCTGGCCCACCAGAAACAACACCTGGTAGGCTCTTCGCACCACCACTAGCACGTCCATAAGACCTAGAATGGGGATATAGTTTAAGATTCAAAAGTCACCCCGGAGGAGCCCGTACTCTTGCATTAGTCCAACAGATACTCGACAGCCTGTGATGTCTGTACTCGCAATAAAGCCATCAATAAACCCCCAGCAGGCCTCATGAGACCACTTCCAATTCCCCACAAGCCATGGTCCCACATAACCCTAGAATTTGTTACTGGACTCCCAGACTCAAATGGCTACACCTGCATCGATTCTCCAAACGGTTCACTTTTTTCCCCTGTCTAAACTCCCCTCAGCCAAGGAAACGGCAGAGATACTCATCCTGCATGTATTTCGCCTTCACGGTATCCCCGTAGTTATTTGTTCTGACGGCGGACCCCAATTCTCCGCCCAATTCTGGACAGCATTTTGTAAACTCATTAGTGCTACACCCAGCCCCTTCTCTGGTTATTACCCTCAGACCAACGGCCAGACTGAGAGAGCCAATCAGGACCTTGAAACACCGATTCAATGTATGACCTCCCAAGACCCACACTCCTGGAGCCGGATGCTACCCTGGATTGAATATGCACATAATTCCCTACCAACATCTTCCACGGGCCTCTCACCATTCCAGTGTTGTCTCGGCTACTAACCTCCTTTGTTTCAATCCCAAGAGGAGGAGGTGGCGGTTCCCTCGGCCCAAGCTTTCATACATCGCTGTAAAAGGACCTGGCAACATGCAAGAGCTAGGCTTCGCCATGCAATAACCCTATTTAAGTGTCAAGCAGATCGCCGCCGTTCAATCGCCCCAACCTCGTTCCACGTCTCCCAGATAAGACCGATAGTTTCATGTCCATTAAAGCAAGGTCCATAAACAGAGTGGAAACTGCAACCCATGCTTTCTTGTTCAACATCAGTGTCTGACCTTGCAAATGTGCTTCTGAAGAATGGTCAAAATTTTCCATAAACACACTTCTTAACCTTATGCAAAGCCTCCCTAGAATCTGCAAATGGTGGACTAACATCATCTTAAACCCTATGGATTAAGCATTGAATGTTACTCAAGTTCATATATATGTGAAGGCAGGCAGAATTCTTTTCGCAATATAGTGCATCTACTTTCATGATTTCTGTATTTTGATTCACTCTGTTCATCTTTTATTAAAAGTCAATAACAGTGGTATTATTATGAAATCTCTGTAAATGAACACTACCACTGAAAAGTTGGTTTTTATTACTTTCTACATTGTAAAGCAATGTAAGGAGGTGTTCAAAATATCTTCTTTAAACAGGAATTGAGTTATCCGTTATTGAGATATATCTGTTACTAACTCTAAATGAATTTCTCCTCTGCAGCAAAGGTAAGTTTTGGTCTTGCTTTCCTGTGAAGGTCTTCATGAGAGACAGTTACGTCATGGAGCTTGATGGGTTTTGCAAATGCACTTGACACAATACTGTTCTTGCAAGAACTGTTTCAGAGAGCTGACCTCAATGCCCTAAAATAACAACGGGCTATAATTGTTGTTACATAATTACCTAACTATTAAATAACTACCTGTTATTTCATAGTTTTAAAATCCACAGTATTGCTGTTAAATGTAGAAAATAAATCACCAAACAAAAACAAATAAATTTGAAATAATCCCAAACTTTTGAGTGGTTGTGTCCCTCACTTTTCCCCTGTTCTTGTAGTTGTCTCTTTATAGTAGTCTTCTCTGTGTAAATATTTTTGTAATGTGATTAGCTCACTGTTTCTCATAGTTCCTTATTAGTTCTCTAGATCTGTGGTCCTTCGAATTCATTCGCTCATTATTTGTCTTTAGACACACCTCCAAAACAGATATATAAACTCACTCAGATGTTTAGAAGCACTGCAACTAAACCCAACACTCACCTGAATTTATTTTTCAGCTTTTTGTGCAGGTCTTTTGAAGGAAATGTCCTTGATGTAAGTATCTTATAATTTCAAGTCTGCACAAATGTTAAAGAATACACTAATACAGTTGTGATATATCACAAAATTATATTTTATTTTTGTGATATATCACACCTGTATTAGTGTATTATACATTAGTGTATAATAACGCTGTGTAACTTTGCTTTGAGTTTACTAAAATTATAAATGTTCTGATTTGATTTTTGTTATAATGAAAATATGAAATGAATGTTCACAGTAAAATGAAATTGAGAATCATCACTCTGTTGTCACTCCTGCCTCTGGCCTCAGCCTATAACAGTAAGCTGCTTTTAAATGTGTTTATATCCTGTCTTTTATTTAGTTAGTTTTTGTGGTTGATGTTTTATGATGAAATTATAAAATATTTTGTGTGACAAGTGTGATATTTAATAAAACGATACTGGTCATAATTAAACATTGATGGACAGTGCCCTGATAAAAAAGAAATTACCACCTTGATTTAACCAAGTGAATAAGAGCCTTCCATTGTATAATTACTCCAGAGATTAATATGTTACATTTGGTAACAAGTTATTTAACCCTAACTGATACAGTGAGGAGGTTCTCATTTCTTTACACAACCATGACAGAAAACATACCCTGCAGTCGTGGCAAAGATGTTACTCTGTTTCAGTAGGGTAAAATTACTGACCTGCATCAAGCAAAGAAAACAACTAAAGTAATTGCTGAAACAACCAAACTAAGGGTAAGAGCTGTCCAACACATTATTAAAACCTGTACCATAGTGGTGAACCATCATGTTCAAGGTAGAAAAGCAGACTGAATAAATTTAAGGGGTTGAGATAAAAAAAAAAATTGCTTTTGGTGACATTGAATTGTAAAAATAATAAAAAATGTAGAATGGATATGCCTAATAGTATAGGTTAAAGCGTTTCCATCTACAAAGTGTGAAGAGAACTCAAGGGATTGTGGAGCCTTAAGAAAACCACTCATGCCAGATAAAACATATTAGGTACTGCATTAGGGCTGTAGGTATCGAATATTTTAGTAATCAAGTATTTACCAAAAATTTAATTGATTAATCGAGTAATCGGATAAAATGTACTTGTCTTTTCTCTTAAACAGCAATGCAAAAATATATAAGAGAAACAAAGATTAATTGGTTTTCTTTTTAAAAAATCAACTTTTATTTTTTCAAAATAAAATCAAAAATAAACATTGTCATTATTTACAATACGAGGAATAGCTTATACCCCTATCTCACCTATGCGTTTTGACTTACAGTGAGATGCAGTGTTTAACTGTGAGTATAACATGTTTAATTTTTCGTGCGGAAAGATGGAAACGTAATCGCGGCGGCAAAACTCGCAGTGAATCATGATGAACCATACTTCCTGCCACGAAACTGCATGGTGAGATAGGGTTATTAAAGTTGACTGAGATTAATTAAGTGCATTACAGTGCAATACATTCTTATTTTAAAGCCTTTTCTCAGATGCAAAAACTGTGCAACTAAACTTTCAGAAATAAAAGTTTCAAAATCTACAGCTCAGGCATAACATATACACTCACCTAAAGGATTATTAGGAACACCTGTTCAATTTCTCATTAATGCAATTATCTAATTAACCAATCACATGGCAGTTGCTTCAATGCATTTAGGTGTGGTCCTGGTCAAGAAAATCTTCTGAACTCCAAACTGAATTTCACAATCTGCTCAGTTACTGGGATTTTCACGCACAACCATTTCTAGGGTTTACAAAGAATGGTGTGAAAAGGGAAAAACATCCAGTATGCGGCAGTCCTGTGGGCGAAAATGCTTTGTTGATGCTAGAGAAATCTGGCGTAAACAGAATGAGAACATGGATCCATCATGCCTTGTTACCACTGTGCAGGCTGGTGGTGGTGGTGGTGTAATAGTGTGGGGGATGTTTTCTTGGCACACTTTAGGCCCCTTAGTGCCAATTGGGCATGGTTTAAATGCCACGGGCTACCTGAGCATTGTTTCTGACCATGTTCATCCCTTAATCACCACCATGTACCCATCCTCGGATGGCTACTTCCAGCAGGATAATGCACCATGTCACAAAGCTCGAATCATTTTTAATTGGTTTCTTGAACATGACAATAAGTTCACTGGACTAAAATGGCCCCCACAGTCACCAGATCTCAACCCAATAGAGCATCTTTGGGATGTGGTGGAATGGGAGCTTCGTGCCCTGGATGTGCATCCCACAATGATATCAATATGAGCCAACATTTCTAAAGAATGCTTTCAGCACCATGTTGAATCAATGCCACGTAGAATTAAGGCAATTCTAAAGGCGTAAGGGGGTCAAACACCGTATTAGTATATTGTTCCTAATAATCCTTTAGGTGAGTGTAAGCCTTTACTGACAATTTCTGTCGTTTTCTCTTGCTTTTTCTTCATCTCGCTGATAATTGTATCGCTCCGTTTCATTTTGCAGCAACAGATTAGCAAAGCCTGTAGACTATAAAGGAAAATACAAGTAATTAAATTATATTTATCATGTGTGTGGAATATCATAATTGAATGACATTCTATAAAGCTTTTGTTTGTGATGTAAGCTGCCATTTTTTGGGCATCTGTCAGTGGTTTTACAATCCTGGACAGGTGTTATGTATAGGAAGTACAACAACATAAAAGGTCAGAAAGCTGCAGCACAGTTTCTTTCTTCCGAAAAGAAAAGAATAGAGAGGTTATTAGCCATCCAGTGAAGACACGAGGCTAATCCTCTTCAAAGCTGATCTAATGTTGATAACACAATAAATAGCAGACAGCAATGCGACAGGTGGATGGCAAGGTAGGGAGAAAATAGGTTAAAAACTGACACGTGTAAATGGCAGAATGTGAACTACACTGTGTAGTACTATGTACTGCGTAAACAATGATTTGATTTTAATAAATGATACGAACATTCTGTCTTCACAGGTGACTGATACTGTACAGTATTTTAGTAACAGCGAAGATGCAGCTTTGAAAAAGCAAAACAGCTGACAATGTCAGATCTTACTTTCAGATTACCTTACAGCACCATAGATCATGCACAGATTTATACATGCCATGCAGCATGAAATCAACAAAAAAACTTACCTTCTTAACACATTAAAATAATCATATTCATGTATATATTTTATGCATTTATATAATGTGCATTCTACTTGCCTTGGCGTAGTCCTACTCCTAAGAAAAAAGAGTAGGAAGCTTCATAAAGAACCTTTATGTCCTACTCTGTCCTAGAATGTTTTTCAGAACCAAATGAACTTTGAGCCTTATTCCTAGGAGTGATTCTGAAATTCTTAATTCTAATATGGTCCTGGGTAGTAAATCTGCTAGTGTACTGTGCTAAAAAGGTTTTTAAGAACAGTTGAAGCTTGATAAAAATCAGTAAAATCTAGTGACTGAAGTTTCTTAGTGTACACAGTTGTCTGGTTCAGTGATTCTCCATTATTTGGCTTATTGGTGTCATACAGTATGTGGCAGGATTTTTGATCATGTCAAGCAAGATGTCATAGTACATTTGAGTGTATTTACAGCCCAAACATAAATTTTATTTCTGACTATTGTACATTAATTATGGCAAACACATGAATAAAAACAGTACGGATCGCACAGTAGTTGGGGCACAATTGTACTGATTTTCTTTCTCCTTACTAGGGAAGGTCTTTTTATTCCCTGTGGAGTCTGACAATTCCTATGTGCATCTTACCCCGAAGAAACCTCTAAATTTACAGGCCTTCACACTCTGCATGCGCGTCTCTACTGAACTCAGTAGACAGCGAGAGATCATTCTGTTTGCTTATGAGACGACAGAAGGTGATGAGCTCAATGTGTGGCAAGAAAAAGATGGAAGACTCTCTCTTTACCTGAGAAGCAGCAGTGATGGTGTTCTGTTCACTCTACCGCCTCTGTCCCCTCTCTCCACTCAGCTGTGTGTCACCTGGGACTCGAGCACCGGAGCCACTGCATTCTGGGTGGACGGACGCCGCAGCATGCTGAAAATCTACAGCCGTGGCCATAGTGTGAGATCAGGTGGCACTATAATTCTTGGACAGGATCCTGACTCATACCTGGGGAAGTTTGACATTAAGCAGAGCTTTGTGGGTGAAATTACAGACGTAAATATGTGGAATTATGTGCTAAGTGCAGATCAGATTACGCAGCTGTATGGAAATCAATACAGTCCTCAGAGTGGGAATGTGCTCGACTGGAATTCCCTTCAGTACAAAGTTTATGGGAACATAATTGAGTTGTCAGCAGATGTCTAGCCAAAATACCTGACACGTTTTTTTCTTTTCTTTGCTTTTTATGTCCAATTAAGTGGGTAATTCTAATTAAATACTGAATAATCAGTGTCTGTGATTAAAATATAAAAAAGTTTTTTAGAAAAATATCCTTACTCTGAAAGGAGAACATATTAACACAAATGCATATGAACACAGTCTTGAGTTGTTCCCTCAGTTCTTCACTGTACTAAAACAGACAAGTTTTAATTAGTTCACTGTTGGTTTTAATGTTTTTTTGTTTTCCATGTTTGCATTTCTATCTATTCCTGTCTAAGCATCATAAAAAAATGTTTTGTTGGACAAGTTCTTTGAATAAATCCTGCAAAAAAAAAATGGACTGTTTTATTTATAATTATAAAAAAAAAACTTATATATGTACTCATAAACATTTAGCAGAATTTAAAGTAATGTTATTCATCAGTCAGCATGATAATATGATAATATTTTTAAAATGCTTCTGTTAATCTACTGCTTACAAACCTACATCTTTATCGCTCTGATCTCAACGGTTAAGTCAGTCTTCAATTAGTTTAATCTCCAACACATCTCCAAGTTTCCTCAGACAGCTCCTCTCATGATTGGCCGAAACAGCTTCTCACATTGGTGCAGCAACAGGAGGGTATGAGACTGAAAAGGCTTTTAGATTGGCTCTAGTCGAAGAACTGAAATCTTAAGAGCAAATTGACACAATATTTTTGCGTATAGAGGCCAGTAACTTATTCACATAGATGCAATGTTGGTGTTGTATAATGTTTTTATTAACTAAATAAAATAATCATTTTAAGATTTGTGTCGTATGAGGCACTGAAACTATGATGTGTGTAAAATATTAAAATACATTTTGATCACAATGTATAAACAGTATTTTCCTCAATACAACAATAAATGCCCTTTAAAAACAAGTGTGTAGCATTTTGTCACACACAAACATTACTGATAATATTGCACATTATGTTCCAACATATCTGTAATAATAAATTGCATCCCAACTGCCCTATTTAAAAAATTACCCAAGCAACCAAACCAAAGGACAAAGCAGTAATAAAAGTCAATGGAAGGCAAAAGTCAAAACCCAATTCATAACCCAATTCAAAACCCACAGTCTAATATCAAAATGTTAAAATCACAATCAAACATCTCTCCCCAACACACCCAACGCCTTCGCCTTCACTTTATAATACTTCGTATTTTGGCGGCTGGCAAACAACTTATAGTTGCATTAGCACCATCTGCTGAACAGAAGTGTGGCACATCAGACTGGCAAAAACAAATTTTAAAAAGTTCCCTGAATTAGATTCTATCTACTAGGCCAGTTTCGTTCAGATAATTAAATAGATCTCTATATATTTTTTGGTTCATCAGTTTCTCTGAGTTCCTGTCTTTATTTTTCATATCTTTTACAGTTTGGTAATAAATGTTACTGTTCCTATTTGGCCACAAAATTCAGATTCTCCGGTTGAGTGTTTGCCTATTATCGTAAGACTCTGTCCTTTGTGTCCTATTCTTAGCCGAGATATGATGATTTCTCTCTTCTCTTTCTACCCCATATTTTCCTCTTTTAATCTGCTTTCAGATTTTATGCATATGTCTGTTTCTTCTGCATTCCATCTTTTTTGCCCAATTTTTTTGCATGTTCTTTAATTATTTAACTTCTGCTCTGCTTATTGGGATTTTTATTTTGACACATTGGACTTTTGGGTGCTTGTTTGGCGAGTTTATCTGCTTCTTCATTTCCTTTTACACCTACGTGTACTGGTACCCATAATACGGTAATCTTTACACCCTTCTGGTATAAATCTGTTATTACTTGTGATATATTTAATAGAATATCCTGTCTACATGACTTTTCTGCTGGTTATGGCTAACATGTTGTCAGATGCTATTATTGCCTTTCCTTGGTGATTCTTCTCCGCCCATTCAACTGCCATTTGTATTTCTGTTAGTTCAAAAGTGTATACTGACAGTTGGTCTTTTGTTCTTTCTTTGCTGATATTTTGTATTGTGGAATGTAAAACGCTGCGCCTGTTCATCTTGTACCTGGATCTTTGGAACCGTCTGTGTATATTATAAATTTTTAATTTCCTATTGTTTTTTATGGTTTTGCACTATTTGCCAGCATGAGATGTACAGTATGTTGGGTTGTCCTTAATTTTTTGTGTTAGACTTACGTCTACTGGTGGTGATATCAGTTTCCATGTTGGAGTGCAGTAGGCCAGGGGTAGCTCAGTGGTTAAGGCATTGGACTACGGTTCAGAAGATCCCAGGTTCAAACCCCACAACCACCAAGTTGCCACTGTTGGGCCCTTGAGCGCAGCCCTTAATCCTCATCTGCTCAGATGTGTAATGAGATAAAAATGTAAGTCGCTCTGGATAAGAGCGTCTGCCAAATGCCTAAATGTAAATGTAAATGCAGTAAAGTGGCACAGTGGGACTGATACAGTGGAACCCCAGTTTGCGAGCATCCACAAGATGAGCAAAAGTTTTTAATAAATTTTGACTTGTTAAACGAGCGAGTCTTAATATACATATCATCAAGTATCATGTATCACGCATGCACTTCTTGTTTTGATGCCGAGCATCAAGTGATCACAACTGAGTCAATGGTTCTTCTCTTTCTCGTGCTGTGTAATTTTAGGTAATCATTTATTTTATTTCATTATTATATCACAAACATACAAACAGAAACATTTATCTGTCCAGAATTTGTATTATATAATTTTTTTAATTTATTATATTTTGTATTAATTATTTGTATATGAATATTTTTTGTATGTATAATATATGTTGTGAAATTAATATTCTGAGTTTCTATTATTTCTTTCTTATGTTTCTAATACCTGTACCCCATGGCAGTACAATTTATTTATATTAAGCCCAAAACACACAAACACACACACACACACATACACAGCGCATGCTCACAAAACCACTAACAGAAACACTGTCAGTTTCTGTCTGTCAGAACTACAACCCCCAACACCAACGCTGCTGTTCATCTGAATACTAACACCTAAAACTAATTACCTAACCAATAAAAGAGACTCACATACTCCAGCTTTTGCGAAGTATATGCTCCCTGTGATTAGCTCCAGTGTCATTATCAAGCCGTTCTTGAATACCTGTTTCTGATATTGACCCTGCTTGTGTTTTTGTTTCCGAGTTTAACCTGTCCCATTTACACACATCGCCTGATCCTTGCTTGTTTTCCCGACTCGTTTGGATTATCCTTACTGGTTTGTGTGACTTAGACACTCCCTTAGACACACTTATCAATAAATATCGTAACTGCGTCTGCATTCTCCGAGTCTGCTTTATGACACTTCAGGATTTATTAACTTTTTTTTTTATTAAAGTTAAGGTTGCAGGTTAATTGTTTACAATTTTCACTTTATAGTTTGTATAAATTGTTTTAGGCCTATATATTTATTTTTTTGGGTTGAGGAATGAATAATTTGAGTTTTTAGTATTTTTTAAAGGGGGACATTTGCTTTGATTTATGTGTTAATATACAAGACACTTCCAGGAACAAATTATGCTCATAATCCACTGTTTCACTATATAGTGCTTTTGGTTTTTCCATATGCATATTCCTGCAATTTTTTTGACACTATTGTTAAGTCTATTGTACTCTCTGTGTAGTGTGCTGTTGTATCTTGTTTTGGCGCTATGATTAGGTTTCTATCTTTCTGCGCGTCGGTCCTCGCAGACCTTGCAGAACTTCGTGGAATGCCAGGCATTTAGTGAGTGATATTTCCTTTACCCATGAGATAAACATGTATATGCATTGTGTAATGTGGGTTTGAGTATACCTATAAATTGAAGCATTGTATCTTGTTAGAAACAGAACACATGTATGGGAGTATTGTGTTGGTGGGAACAGGATGTTGAGGAAGTTTTATGTAAACGTATGTAAGCATGCATCTTAGAGGAGACAAGAGCTTTTTCTCTGCAGAGATTCTGCTCAGCTGTATTCTGGAAAGAATAAAGTCTATTGGCCTCAACATCCCTGGTCTCCGGAGTGATCTTAGCGTCTTTGGGTAATTGTCCCTGAACTAGTCATAACAGCTATCACGTTGTAAGGTTTTATAATATTGTAAGACATTATAATCTAATAAAAAAATTCCTGTGCCCAGAGAACAGCCCCCTTACTGTGCTTCCTGATGATTATGCACTGTAAACCCAGATTTGAAATCTAATTAAACATCTATTACCATGTACCAAATAATTTTAAGTTTGATTGCATTACTATTATAGGTAAGTATATTGTACTAATTTGTAATACAATATACTTGCAATTTTATAGTAATGTAATAAGTTAATAATTTTAAGTTTAATTGCTTAAAAATAGTAATTTTTAGCCGTGGCCACGCCTTTTTATCTCCATAGAGACCGAATTTGAAGTTGATGATTGGCTGTTTTTCAGGCAACACACAGGATGAATGTGCACGCGCCATTTCGGTTATTTCACCCGTCTGATTTGACCACAATCTGTTTTCCACCTTTTATTCTTTTAATTTAGTTTTCTTTCACTCGAGAGGCTGATTGTGAGCCGTTGAAATATCAGCTCGACAAAAGTTTTATCACCTGTTACTTCGACCACCGTTAACGGGGCTGGTGTAACGATCGCTGTGGGCAGACACTGCCCCTCATTAACCTCCCGCCAGGTGACCGCGCCGAGGCTGCTTCCAGCACGTGAGACCGGAGAGCGACGGGTCAGGCTGCTGTACCACAGTCTACTGAATATGGTGAGTGCTATTGGCGAAAAGTATAAAACTGCTGCTTTTTTTCCTTTATTTTGCACTGGAGGGGCTGGGTGTGGCAGTATTCAAACTTTGTTGTAATGTTGTAATGTTCAACAATTTTTCACCCGCTAAGTTCACTAGCTAACAGGGAACACGTATTTCACGTAATTTCACCCGGTAAGTTACAGTAGCTAGCTGTATTGTATAACGTTGTCTTATTACTCTTTCTGCTGTTTTGGAGCAGTACAACGTGATGTTTTTAAATTAGTTTGATGGTCATTTTACCTGTTAGTCACATGTACAGGAATTTAGCCACCTTATCATTTCATGGTCTGTTTGCGAGCAGTGAAACATTCTTTAACCTGTGTGATAGGCTATTGTCCACCTCTTCCTTCATTATTATTTTTAAGGACTGCTTGGTATTTAACTTTTACTTTAATGGTTTACAGAATGGTTCATTTTATGCACATAAAAAATATAAATAGGTGGAGGTAAATAGAGGTACTTTTTTTTGGACAAGACTGCATTATCTAACTGCTTAATTACAGTATATCTTCTCTTCGTTAATCTGTTTTTGTTTTTGTTTTCTGTTAGGATGTAACTAATAAGGACCTGTACAGTAAAACACCAGTGTGAGTCCTCTACATTGAACAAGAAAAACCTCAGCTCAACCCATCCAGAGTGGACATCATCTTGGAAGGGAGTGTGGTGATGGATAAACTGGCCAACATGCTTCAGGCCTTTTTGGACTGATGTATGCTCTGCTCCTGGACTATGATTAAACCCCTGTTTAAATAATAAACAAAAAAAGGTTAATAAACATGACTTGTTCTTGAATTTCATGTTTGAAGTTTCAATAAAACGGGAAAAGAATATACTCTTTTGAATTTTTTAATATTTAAAAAATAATAATTTAACGCTCTAATTTAAGTTTAATAGAAATAAAAAATTCTCACTTTAACTTAAGATATTAAGTGGTGTGATTGGGTAAAGCAATTGATATTACAAATGATTTTAAGTTAAGTCAACTTAGCATTTAAGTTAAACTTACTTAAGTTTTTATTAAACATTACTTAATTTTTTTAGGGCAACCAGTTTTCTCTAATTTTTTAAGTAAACTCGACTTGTCTGGGCTTACAGTGTGTGGTAACACCTTCTATATCCTGTATCCAGACAAATACAGTGGAACCTGGGATTATGAACATAATTAGACCAGATAGACAAACTGGTCGATGCATGCCTACCCATTTATTTTCTGCATTGTCATGGTATAGTACAAACTTTCGGGAGGATCCGGCACATGCTTTTTGAGCTCTGGCAGAGCTGGGCTACTTCAACTTATATTTTTGTACTCTCACAAATTTATTGCAGGGGAAAATAGAGTGGAACCTCGGATTACGAGCATAATTCGTTCCAGAAATAGACTAGTATTCCAAAACACTCGTAAACCAGATTTTAATTTTCTAATAATAAATAATGGAAACTTAAATTATTCGTTCTACAGCCCAAAAAAATAAATACATAAAAATAATTAATACAAAATATAAAGTAAAAATTAAACAAACTTGCAATTTACGTTAAGTGTTTCCATTTGTGCACGCAGGCACTGTGTGTGTGTGTGTGTGTGTGTGTGTGTAAGGCTAGAGCAGGGCTACTTAAATATAAATTTGAAAGGTCCACTTACTAAATTTCCATTCAGTCTGTGGTCTGGAAAAGTGACGGTCAAATTCCAAATAAAGAATTTCAAAAAAAGGCGATCCCAAAACTTTAGAACTATACACAAAAAAATGACATGGTAGGCCTTTTAGTGTGAAAGGTGACACCTTCTTTGTGCCACCAGTTGTTTGAACTTGGGCATAACAGGTTTGAGGGCAAGGCAGAGGTACTGATGTAAATATTCATTGGTGAGGGTGTTGCGGTATGTGTTTTTTACCATGTTCATAGTGGAAAAGGCAGATTCACCGCAGTATGTTGAGGGAAAAATTGTAAGAATTTAAAGGGCCATTTTCTGCAGGAGAGGAACACCTGCCGCAGTAACCATCTTTGTACAGAAGGTGACAAGGTCACAGTGAGATTCCTGCAGTGCTAGGTTTTCTTGTAGCTCAATTAACTCTGTTTGCAGAGAAGCAGCACTGGCCCATTGGAAGACTTTTGTGGCTTCATTTAAAAATTCTGCAATATTTTTGACAAAAAATGGATTTTTAATGCACAGCAAGACTTGTTTTCCCAAAGGGAAATCTTCAAAGCAAATTTGGGAATTTTTTATCAGCTTGTCCAGAAATTCAGCAAAATTGTGAAGGTAATGTTTTCCTGCAGTCTAATCCAAAAGTCTTGGGAAGTGAAGCAGGTCCTGCTGTAAGTCACATTTGAACACCTCCAGCTTCCTCTGGAAAGCACGGACAGCTAACATGAGGTCACACACTGCTGTTTTTTCCTTGGAGCTTCATATTAAGGTCATTAAGATGGGAAATAATGTCCGTTAGACAATTTCCATTTTCTCGTCATTCTTAATGAAATCCACAAACGGGTTGGCTTTTGCACTCTTCTGATCCAACAGAAATGTCTCTTTCCGCAGTGCCCCAAAACGCATCAAATGTTGCATTCACCTCTATTAGAAATGAGCGCAATAAACAATGTTGCAAAGCAGAGGATGCTCTCAGATAATTGACTAGTTTCATGACTGTTGTCATGACTTCTAAATACCTTTCTTCAAGGCTGGCACACAAAACCATCTGGTGAATTATGCAGTGGTATGCCTTGAGGTCAGGGTGGTGAGTTCTCAAGCGTGACACTAATCCCCTCTCTTTCCCAATCATACATGGTGCATGGTTTCTAAGCATCTGTGTCACTTCTTCATAGATATCATCCCCCCTTCTGTGTCCATGGAAGTTTGTGAGACCCAAAACATCTTCATGAAATTCTCCCTTTTCTTTATCAAAAATCTGACAAAGACCATGAGTTGAGCATTGTCCGTGATGTCTGTGGATTCATCCAAATGAAGTTGTTCAAGCAAATCATCAGCGAGTATTTGAGTTTGTCTTGCAGCAGTGGAATCAGAACAGGGTATTTGGTTTACTTTCTGGATTATTTCATCCTTTTAAGTCCCTTCAAACAGAGCAGTCACCACTTCACTCATACACTCTTTGACTACTTCAGCATCAGAGAAGGGTTTCTTGTTTTTTTCTCAGGACCCATGCTACTCTTAGTGAGGCTTCTGTTGCTCGCTTCTGTTGTGTGGCTGATCTAACTATTATACTGCTTGTAGCTTTATATGATGATTTCAGCTGGTTTATTTTTATGGTCCTTACCTCTGTGTTCTGAGGGTAATTTTGTTCGGAATGTGCTTGGTTTCATAATGGCGTTTCACATTACCATTTTTGATTATTGCTACCGTCTCGTTGCAGATTAAACACATTGGTTTTCTGCTTCCCAAGGGGAGCACAAATGCATATATTTTTTTGTCCACTTACTCTTAAATTCACGGTTTTCAAAATCAACTTTTCTTTTCTTATCAATGTACTGTCTTGAGCCAGCCATCTTCTCTTTGTCAACAAAAAAAAAACAGTTAATTCAGTTATTAATTTGCACTGCCCGCATGTGATGAGACTGCCTGTTCACCGGCCTGACAAAGAGCACATGACCGGTACATAAATCTGGCTGCCGTGAATGAGCAAGCAAGCGAGTATTGGGGGGGAGGCGGGGAGTAGTGGGAACGTTGCTATGACGATACTGTTACAGCTGCCGTGATTGGACATAGATGAAGCAGCCAAACCGAGTTGAAACCTCAAAGATATATCACGAGGAATCACAATTGCACACTTCATTGAGAACTTATTTAGATTATGATTAAATTTGAATGTTTGTTTTGGCGTCGGCCCAGATTTAACCGTATTTGGGTCCGGATGAGAACCGGAGTCCGCCTATTAAGTACCCCGGGGCTAGAGTAAGTGGAGACTCTTGCTTTCAGCCCCTCCTGTCTCCCCCTTCTCATCTTACACATTAAAACTTTCTCCTCTTGTTTAAACACACACACACACACATTAACGGAAAGACTGTTGTTCTCTTCTAAATTAGTAAAGCTTCTCCGCTTTATTTTAATGTTGCTCATGACAGCGTAACAGCTCGTTAATTCATGCTGGTGTGATGATGAGATGGAAAAACTGGTCAATGCCCGTTCTTTTATTTTCTGCATTGTCAGGTTATAGTACAAACTTCCAGGTGGATCCTGCACTTAAATCCAACTGAAAAAACTACTGAAGAACAAAACTTGCATTTGCATTTACATACACCGGACTGCATTACCCACAATGCATCTCCCGCACTACACCCCCGTAAACAGTGGTCATAAATCAACGTCTCTCTCCCGCTACACTGTTTTATCTGAAAATTAGCAATAAACATCGCTAATGACACTTGTGCGAGCGCAAACTAACAGAATCACTGCTGTAAAGTAAAACAAAGATTTGGCGACAGAGCAGAGATTCTTCGAAGTGCAAGAGTTTGTGTCTCTTGCCTTAATGTCTGTGCACGTGCTTCACAAACACACATACATTTGACAGTGTCAAATTACGCTTGCGTGCGCGCACACAAACACACCGCACAAAAAGGAAGAAAAAAAGATTTTTATTCTCTATTGAGAATTTCTTTTGCTTTACTCGCGCGCACACACGTGTGTTATAAGAAACAGTACATGCGCTGTACACACGCACTCCCGAAAACATAATAAAATATGTTTTACACACACACGGGGTCACAGTGTTATAGTAAACAGTACACGCGTGCACAGATGTTGATTATACCAGTAAGAGACGAGCACTAAGACCCAGCAGGGGAGACGATTCCGCAGCACGCGAGAGAGAAAAACCAGTTGAGATCACGTGATGCTCGGCGTCAAAAAAAGAAGCGCATGCGTGAAACATGATACTCGGTGCTTGTAAACCAAGACAATGCTTGTTTTTCAAGTCAAAATTTATTTAAAAATCTTTGCTCGTCTTGCGGAACACTCGTAAACCGGGTTACTTGTAATCCGAGGTTCCACCGTAATCAACTCACTAATTAAACGTGTCATCATCAGTAAAATTCAGCTTACGGAAAAGAAAAGACATTGACCAAAGCAAGCTCTGCCCACTCCATGATAAACCTCACCCACTTTCAAAATGCAGAGCCTTCAGAATGAAACATTTAACTTGGTGTCTTCAGTCCCTAAACATCTTTTAGGTGTTGTAAAAAGGAATGGCGACATTACCAAGTGGTAAATGCTTTCTTGTTCCAACTTTTTTTTAAATGTGTTGCAAGAATCAAAATTGGAATATGTGTTTATTTGGAAAATTAATAATTCATGAGGAACACATTAAATAATGTGCTGTTGTATTGTCTGCAATGAAATACAAGTCAAAGCAAATTTACTCATATATTTTATTTATTTACTTTACTTTTTATTACATTAGTTTTCTTTATATTAGTTTTCCTTTTTTCTTTTTGTTTAACTAGTGTGTACCAAGTTTTGATACATGTTCATTTAAACTTATTGATGCGATTATATATATATATATATATATATATATATATATATATACACTTTATTATTTTTATTTTTTTGTTTGTTTGTTTCAGTTTTGTTTGATAATAAATAAAAATAAATAAATAAATAAATAGATAACTGTCTAATTTCCTGTATCATTTTCACCTTCTGCATCCTTTCCCCATTTACTGTCCAGCTGCTGCCCTCTGCCTCCTCAACCCACTGACCAATGAATACGGCCACACCCTTTCCCGTGTCTCTCTCCGGTTTATGAATTGTCGCTGGTTGCTGACGTCCCTCTCAGGGCGGGAGCGACTGTGTGGAAGGTGAGGTAGATGCCGGTGTAGCGACAGGGCACAGCAACACACACATACAAAACATTTGCAGTGGAACCTCGGCTCGTGAGTAAACTAGTTTGCAAATGATCCACAAGACCAGCAAAATTTTCAAAAAAACAAACAAGTCTTGGACTTCCTGTCTTGACGCAGAACGTGACGCGATCACAACTGAGCCAATAAATTTTTTCTAAGGACCTTTCGACACCTTCGACACTTCCTTGCACATGACTCAATTAAACTGCTTTGCTCAGTTTGGCATCATTGGTACACCCCTTGCCTGGTTTACCTCATACCCTTCACACCGAGGCCAGTTTGTGCAACTAAACAACTTCCATTCTGATTCTCTCCCATCAGCAGTGGTGTTCCCCATATGCCCCTTCTTTTCCTTACATGTCTTAAAACTTAAAACGTTTTTTTTTTTTTTTAACTTGGTATTCAGTTCCACTTTTATGCAGATGACACCAGCTTTATGTGTCCACAAAGCCTAAGTCTGTCCCACTAACATCCTCTCTCACCAACTGCTTGAATTAAACAAGAAATGTGGGTTTCTTCATACTTTTTTTGACTAGATAGCAATAGGGCAGAGGTCCTCCTCGCAGGTTCAAAATCTACCATTTACTAGTCTAATTGAATTTACTTATCAATTAAATCTCGTATTAACAGTGTCACCAAGTCATGCTTCTTCTATCTCTCCAGCATTGCTCGTTTCCGGCAATTCATTACCCTGCAATCCACTGCCATTCTCATTCATCCACTGGTCACCTTCTGCACTGATTATTAAATTTTATTTTATCTTGTGTAGCACAAAAGTTTCTTTCATTAAATTCAACTCCCGTCAACAACTACAATGACTATATAGTAAATATCATATTGATTTTAAGAATCGCCTCCTTACTTTTACGAATCCCCACAACCTGTTTGATGATCCTGGGCAGTAGACACTTTAGATAAAGAGAAGAAGTAAGAGAGAGGAAAGGAAATGTTAGCAATAATCACTAATTTTATAATTACAATTTTAAATGTTTCATGTTAAATTCACTGTTCTATGGTGTTCATTATATAGTTTGTAGAGGACTGATTCAGACATGTCAAATCCATAACACCAGTTTTATTTAAAATAATTAATTGATCATTTATTGTTCCGCTGCATGTAGCCACTCCTGACTGGGACGTTATTGAAATAGTTAATTCTATTATATATTTCTATTCATTTCTATTACAATATTCATAAAAATGACCAATCCTAATACAACAGTGCAATATTAGAATCTAGGCCTGTCCCTGTGCCTTGTTCTGCTCACTCATCCACAAGCACTTTTAATGCAATAAGGATTTTTTTGCTCCCTATTTTCAAAAAAGCTAAGATTAAACTGTTTTGTATTTGTTTGTTTGTTTGTTTAGTGTATAACTAAAGCATTAAACTGCCCTGAAGATGTCTGGTCTCTCCTGCTCCAGTGTAAATTAATTCAATGCAGTGTAAGAAAATCTCAGGAGGATTTGCAGGTTAACTTACAGTATGAGTTAAAAACCACTACAGACTCTGAAAACTACAGAAGAAGATTTAGAGATCTTTAGAAAGTTCTTACAGGCATTTGTAGAGTTTGCACAGGAGAAAGTGGGTTTGTTGGATAAATACTGTTCTGTAAATAAAGCTATTTAACTTGAGATATTTTGTTCTTATCTTTTATAGCTAAAGTTTTTCTACATTTTATTTATTATTTTATTTTATTAGTCAGTATAAAAGAGCTGGACCTAGATGAACAAATACAATTGAAATTAATATTAATGTTGCAATATTTGTTGTAATAACTGCAGTCAGTCTGTTGAATAAAACCTACTCCCAGAAGCAGGAGAAGCAACAGGGCCAGTCACCATCTTCATCTAACTGCAGTGTTTTATTATTTATATAAATATATTTTAAAACACATTACTTTAGATATTTTAATACTATACTGTATTTATACAAATGTTTGTTAAAGTAATACCTTTAAATATTTGCTTTATTAAGTATTCTCTTTCTTTTGTAACACCAGCAAGACAACTGCAACTTGTGGGGAGAATGGCATGTGGGGGTCTGAGTGGGGGTTCAGGATACTTTCAGTTTAGGCCAAAAGCTAACCTAATAGTCTTAACTAGTTATTTATTAATAACTGTAGTGCTCCCATTGATCAGACTTTTACTATGACATTGGTCTCAGTCACATGTAGACGGTTACAGGTCAGGTAGACCTACTCTAACAGGAGCTGCTAAGGAAAATCTGAGACAGTAACAACTACTTATATACACAGTATGTAAGAACCTTCTTGGTAATAAACCTGCTGAACAGATAGGAGCTGATAGAAATGCAAACATAAAAAAAGAAACATTAAAACTTACAATGGACTGAACAAACTTGTCTGTTTTTCTGCGGTGAAGAACTGGCATCCTGGAAACAACCCAGATTGTTTTCATATATGTTTGTGTTAATATTTCCTCCTTTCAGACTAAACATGGATATTTTTCTAAAAATATTTCTTCCACCTTAATTAAAGACATTGGTTTGTAAAATACTTAATTATAATCACACACTTGATTAAACAGTGAAATCAAAGGAGCTTGCCTAATCTGACCCGCACTCAGCACATGTGTACATCTGTAATTTCACCCAAAAAGCTCTGGCTACTGTCAAACTTCCCCAGATATGAGTCAGGATCCTGTGCAGGAATTATATGTCCATCTGGACTCACACTATGACCACTCACAGGTGAAGTGAAGGCAGGGGCAGGGGCGGCTCAGTGTTCAAAGTGTTTTGAAAGTCCCTCAACTGCTTAGATGTATAATGAGATTAAATGAGATAAAAAAAACAATGTCTGCCAAATGCCATAAATATAAGTGAATGACACTGTTTATCTTGTCATAATGGCACTTGGAAGTGGGTGGGAGATATTAGACAGCAAGGCAAGGTTTTTATCCCTGAAGTTGATGTGATAAATGCAGAAAAATGGGCAAATATCTTAGTGAATTTGACACAGGCCAAATTGTGATGTCTGGATGACTGGATCAGATCTCCAAACCTGTAGGTCAACCATTGACAGGGTTATACGTGCTTATTTTTATATGAGGGGAGTAAAGGCTCGCGTGTGTAGTCATTTTTATTCAATCTGAAATGAGACAGGGCAAAATCTGCTTTAAAATATCTGATATTGAAAACCATCTCCTTCTTCCAGGGGCATTGAAGGGTCAGATTTCCTATCTGTATGGCTCCCTATAAGAAACCTCTTCACCTTTGAAAGTGAAGAAAAAGGTTAAAATGTTTGGGAAACGTTTATAGGCCGATCATTCACTAATGATGAATAGCTCTCTATATAAGAGTAGTTTTTTTTTTTTAATCAACTTCAATTTCTGTGCATGAGCAAAACTTCAAATTCATATACAGAACATATCTCACTCCTGTACGCCTACACAAAATGTATCCAAATGTATCTCAGCTGTGTTTTAAATGTAATTCAGAAATGGGAACATTGATGCATTTATTTTGGTAATGTACTGTAAGAAAATTAAAACCTTTTGGTATAAGGTGCATGATCTGGTCCAGAAAATATTGGCTAGAGAATTCACTATGTCTCCAACTATATACCTGCTAAATTGTAAAATATCACTAGATCTTCAATGGAAGTTTCATTAATTATCTGGCAAAGAAATGTACTTATCTTATGATATACTTATCTTGTGTACCAACTCTTATCCCTTACATATGACTTAGGCTACGTTTACACTGCAGGTCTCGATGTCCAATTCAGATTTTTTTGACCGTCTGTTTACATCCGATACACGTGTTTACACTCTCCATGCCATCTGAAACATCGCACATACTTAAAGGGAGGTTCTTGCGCTAGACACTAGCCAAGATAGACGAAGGTGAAGTATGCTTAACACTCTAGCGATATATGCAAAGTTCGCGAAACGTCACCATGGTTTTAAAACGGAGGAGGAAAAAAAAAACGGCATAATTGCAGCCTGTGCATATGCTTCATTCAACAAATACTGATTTCTAAATTTTATTTAGCCCTTATAAGCATTAAAAAGGGGGGGGATGCTTTTCCCTTTCCATGTCACCTGCGATGTTATAATTCCACGCTTCCACCGGAGAATAACATTACGTCATTAAACCGTGAAGAAGTCGCAGTTTTAACAACTAAATTCCGACTCACGATATAATGGATAATATTTAGCTTGTTCAGTAAGTGGAGTGCAGGATGTTTAAACATTCTTCCTCCGTCGTTAGTGGTAATTTTATTTGTGGTAGGTGTGTGTTAGTGAGCACTCTGACGGAGAAGATCGTTAGGGAGCGCATCCAGACTTTAGAGAGGGTTAGAGAGCGCGAGAGCAGCTTTACATTTACATTTAGGCATTTGGCAGACGCTCTTATCCAGAGCGACTTACAAAAGTGCTTTAATGTTTACAACATTGGATACATACTTACACTGGGTTAACTAGGTTAATAACTAAGTACCATTAGTCCAACACATCTGAAGTTTTTTCTGTTTTTTTTTTTTTTTTTTTGGGGGGGGGGGGGGGGGGTTTAGTCCAAGTACTGGAGAAACAGATGCGTCTTGAGTCGTCGTTTAAAGATAGTCAAAGTATCTGATGTACGGACATCTAGAGGAAGTTCATTCCACCACCTAGGTGCCAGAACAGAAAAGAGCCTGGATGAATGCCGCCCTCGATCCCTGAGAGATGGTGGGATGAGGCGAGCAGTGCTGGAGGATCGGAGGGAACGTGGTGCAGTGCGTGGTGTAATTAGCGCAGAGAGGTAAGTGGGTGCTGGGCCATTTTTAGCTTTGTAGGCAAGCATCAGTGTTTTGAATTTGATGCGGGCAGCTACAGGAAGCCAGTGCAGGGAGCGGAGGAGTGGGGTGGTGTGGGAGAATTTGGGAAGGTTAAAAACGAGTCGTGCTGCTGCATTCTGGATCAGTTGCAGAGGACGAATCGTGGACAAAGGCAGGCCTGCCAGGAGTGAGTTGCAGTAGTCCAGTCTTGAAATAACAAGGGACTGAACAAGCACCTGAGTAGCCTGTGAAGAAAGAAATGGGCGAATTCTTCTGATATTGTAAAGAAGAAATCGACAAGAGCGAGTAAGGTTAGCGATGTGTGGGGAAAATGACAGATGATTGTCCACGGTTACCCCAAGATTGCGGGCAGTGGTTGAGGGAGTGATTTGGTTGTTGGCTTTATTCCCGTAGCGGACAGTCTGGGTGCAGCAGGCGGAGATAACCAGCCCCCGACTCCGGCATTAGAGCCCTCACAGCGGGGCGAGTGGGTGACGACTCGGCGGCATACTCGTTCAGCCAAAGCTAATGCTAAGGCTAGCCCAACAGAGCACACCTCCTCTGGTTTGCTCTACAGGTTTGCTCTACACAGTGATGCACCCACTGAGAAACCTGAAAGAGCTCTGGTTATAGGAGACTCTATACTGAGACATGTGAAATTAGCCAGGCCTTTAGGGGCACCAGCGGCAGTGGTTAGGTGTATCCCGGGAGCCAGAGCACCGGACATAGCAGGTAATCTTAGGGCTCTAGGACAGCGTAGGTTCTCTAAGATAGTGGTGCATGCTGGAGCTAATGATATACGCCTTCGTCAGTCAGAGGTTAGTAAGAATAACTTTATAGAGGTGTTTAAATTAGCGAAGGCGATGTCCGATGATGTAATATGCTCTGATCCCATCCCAATGAGACGTGGCGACATAGCTCAGGGTTTACTGTATTGAGACTGTGTCTGTTCCCCAAGTTAAGCAAAAAAGTAAAAAGACCCAGAAAGTCTGTTTTAGTAATTTAATTAACATAAAGACCACAAACTCGATTCACACTGAATGCGCAGCCGGCAACTCTGATCTGAAGCTAGGACTGTTAAATATTAGATCTCTCGCATCTAAAGCAGTTATAGTTAATGAAATTATCACAGATCAGGAATTTGATATACTCTGTTTAACAGAAACCTGGATTAAACAGGACGAGTATGTAGCTCTAAATGAAGCTAGACCTCCTGGATACAGCTACATACACCAGCCTCGGTTAACTGGTAGAAGAGGAGGCGTCGCAGTTATTCACAATTATAATTTGACTATTATACAAAAACACGGACACAAATTGTATTCATTTGAAGTTCTCTATAGTAACATAACAAGTGTAGGCAGTGTTGCCAACTATTTTCAACGGACAGTAGCTAAAGTCTGCTCGAAAAGTCGCCAAATGTCGCTAGATGACGTCATGCGTAAAGTGCATATTGATGACGTAATTACGTCGTATTTGCATTTTGCGTGTTTTCCCTAATCCTTCCTCATGTGTCCAATATAATTATGTACTTAAGCTTTGTAACAGTGAGTAATATAAGTGCATCGGAAGAAAAAATAAATAAAAAAAAAGAAAATGAGGAGAGACAGGCCTGTCTGTGAGTGCTTTGGGACGGGGGAGGGGCCGGCGGCGGCAGCTGCTGTGGCAAGTTGAGAAGAGTCAGTACAGACACATCAGAGTCTCCAAAAGTCTCCAGTAACAAGAAAAAGTCGCCAGATTTGTCGCTAGTCGGTTTTTTAAAAAAATGTCGCTAGAGGGATTTGAAAAGTCGCTGAATATAGCGACAAAGTCGCTAAGTTGGCAACACTGAGTGTAGGTACAAATATTAAGTCAGCTCAGTCGATTCCACTAATTGTCGTACTCTGAATTTCTTAGTGAATTTGCAGATTTCCTCTCAAACCCTGATTTTATTTAATACCGTAGCCAAATTAACCAGAAATAAGACCACTGCAGAAATCTTCACAACAACATTGTGTAATAGAGAGGACTTCATGAACTTTTTTTATAATAAAATTGTAAATATTAGGCATAAAATTTAGGCTTTGAAACCGAACAATGTAAGTCAGTGGTTCTCAAACATTTTCTGTCATTCCCCACTTAAGGGGGTGGGCGAATTTTCAAGCCCCACTTGTCAACAAAATGATAACGAAAACGGCCAAGTTTACTATTTATTGAAATATCAATTTCTAAACCAGTAAGATCAAATAACACTAAGTTCAAAACAGATAAAATACACGTGCAATAACAGGCTTACTTTGTCACTTATCTAGAGCTTTCTTTCAAAGAAGTCGAGTGGCTTATTAACGTGACTGGGGTGTGTTGTCTCTAAGTGTCTTCCTACTTTGTCTCATGCTGTCTGCTGACAGCGGTTTAAGACCCAAAACACACAGAGGTCTCTCCTCTGCCCTCACCATCCCCACCATGAGTGCAAGTGCAACATAGGCTTCATCATGTTTTCCTTTCAGCTGGATTTTTGGTTGATTAGGCTGATGATGCTGAATCACCTGCTTTTTTGTGGTCCATGTAACAAATGTATCCATTGATGTTATTATGCTCACTATATACAGTACGCTACTGTGTTGTGGTCTAAAAAAGCGTAGAACGATGTTGATCTTCCCTTCTGTTCAGCGCCTGAAGGATCAAAAAGCAACTTTGTTGCCACAATGGAAACTAGAAATGCCAGACTAGTACTGCCTGATAAAATATTAATGTTTAAAAAAAATACAGAAACATCAGCATACACATAGGAATAAATGAAATCACATATATAATACAGAATGTTTCCTTATATATTGTTAACATGCCGACATTAAACCATTATTGTTGCACTATGGTTCCACTTTGTCTCTGATATTATCTTAATTTTTTTGTATTAATGATCCATGAATCCACAAAAGCATGAATTAGAATAGGTATTTTCCTATTATTTTACACAAATTCCCTCCCGTTCATTGCGCCCCACCTGTCATATTTGTATTCCCCACTAGTGGGGCGCGCCCCACATTTTGAGAACCACTGATGTAAGTTATGCAGATTTTAAACTAGCCATGTCAGATCAGAACCTAGAATACTTTACTCCCCTTGAAGATAATGAACTAATTTCACTCATCTCTTCTGCAAATTCATCAACCTTAGTATATTAGATCCTGTACCGACACATTTTTTTAAACAGATAATACCAGCAATAACAGAACCCCTGTTGAGAATAATAAATTCTTCACTCAGCCTTGGGTACGTTCCAAAATCTTTTAAATTAGCAGTTATTAAACCGATTATTAAGAAACCTGACCTTGACCCCTGTCAGCTGTCCAATTACAGGCCAATATCAAACATTTCTTCATCTCTAAGATTCTGGAAAAGATAGTAGTGGAGCAGCTATGCTCATATCTACATAGAAATGGCATACATGAACTGTATCAGTCAGGATTTAGGCCTCATCACAGCACAGAGACAGCACTCGTTAAAGTAGTAAATGACCTCCTATTGGCCTCTGATCAAGGTTGTGTAACCATGCTTGTATTACTCGACCTCAGTGCAGCTTTTGACACCATTTATCATAGTATTCTTCTTCACAGATTAGAAAATGTAGTAGGAATTAAGAGTACAGCCCTTTCCTGACTGCCCTGGTCCTATTTGACCGATCGGTATCAGTATGTACACTTAAATGGTGATTATTCTGCATGTTCTGCAGAAGTTTGGTGTTCCACAGAGTTCAGTTTTAGGCCCACTGCTTTTTTCCCTTTACATGCTTCCTCTGGGCAAAATAATCCGTAAGCATGGTATTAGTTTTTACTGTTATGCTGACGACACACAGTTATATGTCTCAGCAAAACCTGATGAGATAAACCAGCTTACTAAAGTTGAGCAATGTGTGCAGGACATAAGAAATTGGATGCTAATTAACTTCCTTCTGCTTAATCCAGATAAGACAGAAGTTCTAGTCATAGGAAGTAAGATTCTAGATCACTCTGTAACTTTAGATGGCCGTTCTGTTTCATCAAGTGCAACAGTAAAAGACCTCGGTGTGATTATAGATTCCAGCCTTTCATTTGAAGCTCATGTAGATAATATTACCAGGAAAGCATTCTTTCACCTCAGAAATATTGCCAAGATAAGTAATATATTGTCGCTAAACGATGCAGAAAAACTAGTTCATGCTTTTATCACCTCTGGGTTGGACTATTGTAA
This sequence comes from Clarias gariepinus, assembly GCF_024256425.1. NCBI lineage: Eukaryota > Metazoa > Chordata > Actinopteri > Siluriformes > Clariidae > Clarias > Clarias gariepinus. The sequence continues at coordinate 40,993,496 of NC_071103.1, forward strand.
TGCCCCACTCTCTTGTTGTTCATCTAGGTGCATAAACAAGCTTCAGCTAGTCCAGAATGCAGCAGCGAGAGTCTTCACTAGAATCAGAAGATACGAGCACATCACACCTATCTTATCTTCACTTCATTGGCTCCCTGTGACTACTACTTCGATCAAAGGATGCAGGCTGCTTATCAGTACCGCGTATTATGAAAACTACAACTGGGGGCAGAGCTTTTTCTTACAAAGCTCCAAAATTATGTTACAGAAAAACATCTTCTGATGCACAACCTTGGACACATCATCAGTGTTGTTTCCTGGACTCCCGGGGTGTTTCGGGTCTTACAACAGACACCCTCCTCCAGGCGACCCGACCGAGGCTGATCAGACCCCGGCCTGTGTCCAAGTGGCATGCTACCGCCCCCACCGTTCTCCCCTCTTCAACCAGAGCCATCTGGATGCTTTCTCGACTGCCTCCACGTTGCTACTTATGGCTCTTCTTCAGTTGATGCCTGTTATGCCCAGTGTACCATAGGCCTTGCTCAGGGTCTGGCTGGCAAATCCCCGACTGCCTATTTCCACTGGCATACACCTGGTCCTCCACCCATTCATCCGACACTGCTCTACTAGCTCCTGATATTTTTCCCTCTTCCTCTCCTGAGCCTCCTCCATCCTCTCCTCCCAGGGCACTGTTAGCTCCAGCAAGATTAACTGTCTTGTGGCCTCAGAGACCAAAATGATGTCAGGTCTCAATGTAGACTGGGTAATGTGTTGTGGAATCTTCAGTTGCCTCTCTAGGTCAACTGACATCACCCAGTCTCGGGCCGTGGAAAGCAACCCAGCAGAGCAGCTCTTTGATGTTTCCTCTGGCCTTTGTCCTTCCTTGATGAAGTGAATGGCCTTGGCTGTGGCTTGGCGGTATCGGCTGTCCTTGATCACCTTGCTGATTGCATCAGCTATTGATTTAAGGACCTGATCGTGACTCCACCGATACCGGCCCTCGCCTAATGCCTTGGAGCAGCTACTCAAGATGTGTTCTAACGTCCCTGGCTTGGAACACAGCGGGCATGCCGGTGTCTCTACTCTGCCCCATGTGTACAGGTTAGATGGGCTGGGAAGAATGTCATAGACCCCCTGGATCAAAAACCTGATTCTCTGGGGGTTCCATGTCCAGATGTCCTTCCAGGTGACACTCCGCTCCATCGCCTGCTCCCACTTCATCCAGGCACCTTGCTGCCGCATGGCCACTGCTCTGTTGGTTCTCTCCTCCTCAACTGAAGCACGCACCTCCTCCTGCACCAACCTCTGCCTCTCCCTCCCGCTGGCCAAGTCGTACCGGGTTGCTGTTAAACTCCCAAGTCCGGCTCTGCCTTGCGCTACTGTCCCAAGGATGGCCTTGTGCTTCAGCCGAGTTTCAGCTTGCTGGACTGCCTCTGCTTCCCTCCACTTCCTCCCTGTCCTAACGACAATCCCTGCCCCGGACACTTTCGCATCTCTGGATCCAGAATACTGCAGGTGTTCCCGTGCCCGTGCCACAATGAACTCCTCCCTGACTGAGCCAAAAGGGAGTCTAAGCTTGTTGGTATTCCCATACAGGGCGATGTTACTCAAGCTACGTGGCAATCCCAGCCATCTACGTAGATAGCTGCTCACCTTCTGCTCAAAACCTTCAACCACAGTCATGGGGACCTCATAGATGAGCAGGGGCCAGAGGAGTCTTGGGAGGATTCCATGTTGGTAAACCCAAGCCTTGAATCTTCCTGAGAGCCCTGATTTATCCACTGCTCTCAACCAGCCCTCCATGTCAGTGCTGGTTTCCCTGATGGAGTCTCTGTCATTGAGGCTACAGTTAAAGACCTTCCCAAGGCTCTTTACTGGTTTCTCAGTGACTGATGGGATTTGATGTTATCCCAGCCTAAAGCGGAATTCATTTGTGACTTTCCCCTTCTTTAGCACCAAGGATCTGGATTTTGCAGGTTTGAAGCTCATGCGTGCCCATGCCATGAGCCTCTCCAACCCTTGGAGGATCCATCTTGCTCCTGGTACCGTGGTCGTTGTCACTGTAAGATCATCCATGAAAGCTCTGATGGGAGGTTGCCTTACTCCGGACTCTCTGAGGGGCCCTCTGCACTCTGTCTCAGCTGCCTTGACCATCATATTCATTGCCAGGGCAAAGAGGGTCACTGAGATGGTGCAACCAGTGATTATCCCTACCTCAAGCTGGTGCCAATCTGATGTTAACTGGCCAGAGGAGACTCTCAAGCTTGTAGCGCAGCCACATAAAAGGGCATTTTAAACAAACAGGGAAATGGATTAAGGAGCTAATGCGGCTCACCTGTGCTTGTAAATTTGCCCGATCTGGTTTTATTTGTCCCCATTGACTGTGTTGGTCACTCGGTAAGCTCTCGCGAGCATGCGCGATCGCAGCGCGAGGGAACCCGGAAGCGGCGTCGGGTCACGTGTGCCGGTATAAAGCCGGAACCGGCAAGTGGCTCAACACGGAGAGATTTACCCAGCGCGCTGTTTTTTCAGAGAGAGAGTTTGTTTGATGATTCTAAAGGAGTACTTTTCCCCGGTTGGATTATTCCTCATAGACACTTACAATTCACCTCTCGTTCCGTTGCTCGAGCTCCCGGATTTGTCATCGATACCGGTGAGGCCGAGCCAATCTCTCCCGTGCATCATTTCACACACTGCAATATCATTAACTTTGGACAATCATACACGCACTCACACACCCGCATACACCATACACATTGTTTCTATTTGTATATATTTTGTATATATTGGTTTTGGTGCACCTTGTTTGTTTGTTTGTTGGTTTGTTGGGTTTAATACACTTTGTTTTGGTTTATACATAGTTATTGTGTCGCGTCTTTACTTGTCCTGTCTGGATTGCGCAATACCGGAAGTGCAGTTTAAAAACCCGTATTTTGATTCTCGACCCCGTAGCAAAGTAACTAGTGGTTTAATTAAATCCAAGTGTTACATAGTGGTGGCCCGTACGTACGGGGAATCGGTATTTTCGGGTATTTTCCGGTTTTGTGTGTCTTGGCAGAACAAAATGGATGCTAACATTGCTAATGCTAATGCTAGTGGTGCCGTGCAGGCCGACCTTGCTGTAGCTAATAATGTGCTGGAGGATGTAGATGATGCATTTGTTACACGCCGTAACCCTACAGCTGAAATAACCTCATTGATTAGTTCACTATATATATCTGACAGACATGATGATGATGATGATGATGTTGTGTCTGATATTAATGTTGTGCATACATTGCAAACTGAACTGAATCAATGCAAGGAGGATATGGGGGCGCTTACTGACAAAGTGAACACGTTGGAGCAGGATTTTAGACAATCCGTAAACAGCAGTCTGAACAGAGAAACCAGTTTTCGGGACGCAGTGGACGCCAGCTTAGAAGGGCTGGAGCGCTACTGCCAAGAGGCCCTGGAGAAACTGGAAAGAGCTGTCACTGACTGTTTTCTGCGACGTGACGTACTCTGGGAAAACCAGATGAAAAAACTACGGCTCACAAGTACGCCCACCATCCAAAGGTTAAAGGCCTACACCCCTGCATCTCCGCAATCTCCTGTTCTACATTCTCCCAGCACGGCGATCACAGCATCTACAGCAAAGGTACAGCACATAAGCAGTCATGAAACATACGACATTCCTCCTTGTGTTCAACCACACGCTTCTGCTCAGCTTACCTCCTCAGTTTCACCCTCTTCTTCTTCCTTTTATGGCCGACCACCCATCCGCCTGGAGTTTCCAGCCTTTGGCGACGCTTCAGAGACAGCGGATGTTCTTAACTTCATTGAACAGTGTGAAAACTATCTGGAGATCAGACCACTGCCCAGCCCAGAACTGCTAGTAACCCTCAGCACGGTGCTACGAGGACCTGCTCTGAGCTGGTGGAAGGCAGAGAAAGGCAAGGTGAAGGACTGGAAGTCTTTTAAACAGGCATTTATGGCGGCTTTCTTACCGGATGACTACCTCACAGAAGTGGAAGAAAACTTAAGGTCTCTGGTACAGCAGCCCAGTCAATGCCTTAGAGACTTCGCCTATGACTACCGCGCCCTCTGTATGAAGTGGAAGCCTGATATCTCCGAGGAAGAACTAGTGGGTCAAATCCTGAACAACATCAACCCAAAAGTGGCAGGATGTCTGAGAGGAACCGTGAACACCGTGGAACAGCTGGTGAAGATAGGTTCTAGGGTGGAAAAAGACTGCAAGAGCTCCAAAGACTATTGGCAAAAGGTGGACTCCCAGCACAACAAGGAAAAGAGTCATAAGAAGGCAGGTGAGCGAGTTCCTTCAAAGCACGCAGCGGGACTCTCCATTGCTCAACCTCTGGCAACTCCTTCGCTTCTCCTGGTTTCAGTAACAGTGCAAGGAAGGAAGGTGAATGCTGTGGTCGATACAGGAAGCTCCTACACGTTGATGAGGGAACATCTATGGAGGCAGCTCTGCGAACGGGAAGTCAGGTGTGATGTTCCTTCTCCTCAGAAGTTTGTGATGGCTGATGGGAAAACACACCAGGCGCAAACCCAGAGAAGGCTGAGTTACAACTGGCACACGATCGAATGTGAGCTAGACACTTACGTCATGAGCAACTCTCACCTGGCTTTCCCTCTGATCGTGGGGCTGGACTTCTTAAAAGCCACAGGAGCCACCTTGGACGTCGCACGCGGGGAGTATGGGCTGAAAACAGAGGAGGGAGTCACTTATCATCCCTTCATAATGTCCCAACCCCACTCTGCGCCATCTAAGTCTGCTCAAAGGAGACACCCTCATCTCCCGGCTACAGCTAACCTGTATCTAGCCTTACCTGTGACTCCTGATGATCTCCTATGTGCGGAGGAAAACTTAAAAAGTGTGACATCATGGGACACCGACAACGAAAAGGAGCTGCTGAAACTAATGGCCGCTTGGCCCCGCACCACCTCCAACATCTTAGGCAAAACAGCATTGGAGAGACACAAAATCACTTTATCTGACGACACCCCATTTAGATTCAGAGCATACAGAGTATCACCCTTAAAGAAAAAGATTATAGAAGATCAAGTCGACCAGATGCTGAAGGACAACATCATCGAACCTTCATGTTCGTCATGGTCGTCACCTGTTGTTTTAGTACCTAAACCCGATGGGACTTACCGTTTCTGTGTAGATTTTAGAAAATTGAACAGCAAAACCAAACCTGATGCATATCCAATGCCTTTAATACACGACATCATTGAATCACTGGATGGCGCCTCCTGGTTCTCAACATTGGATCTGCAATCCGGTTACTGGCAGGTGGAGATGGAGCGAGACAGCTGTGAGAAGACCGCCTTCATCACTACCAAAGGTCTGTTTCAATTCCGGTCCATGCCCTACGGACTCAGAAACGCAGCTGCGACGTTCCAACGACTGATGGAGAAAGTCTTGGCAGATCTAAGAGGAAAGTATTGCTTCGTCTATATAGATGACATTATTATTTACTCACAATCACTAGAACAACATAGAATGCATCTCAACGCAGTATTTTCCAGACTCACCCAAGCCAATCTCTCCCTCAACATGAAGAAGTGTCATTTCTTCAAAAGGCGGCTGAAGTTCCTCGGTCATGTCATCTCTGAAGAAGGTGTGCAGTTAGACCCGGAGAAAACCAAGGCGGTGGCAGAATATCCTCCTCCACAAGACTTAAAATCTCTTCAACGTTTTCTGGGTCTCGCGGGCTGGTATCACAAGTTCATTCCCCACTTCGCAGACATAACAGCTCCATTAAATAATTTAAAAAGGAAGGGAGTAAAATGGGAGTGGACCGAAGAATGCCAGAACAGCATGGATGTCATCAAACACGCACTTCAAAACCCACCAGTACTAATACAACCAAACCTAAATCTGCCATTCCAGTTGCACACCGACGCCAGCGAAGTGGGCCTGGGAGCCATCCTCACCCAAACTTCAGCAGAAGGAGAACGAGCAGTAGCTTACGCCTCGCGAACGTTGAGAGGAGCTGAGCAGAATTACTCCACATCAGAAAAGGAGTGTTTGGCCGTGGTCTGGGCTGTAGAAAAATGGAGGCACTATCTAGAAGGTCGTGCTTTCGAGGTCTTTACCGACCATGCCGCCCTGTCATGGGCCTTCAACTGCCCGAAAACCAGCTCTCGTCTCACCCGATGGACGTTACGCCTACAACAGTTCGTTTTTACAGTACATCATAGAAAAGGCTGCTTAAATCTGGGACCAGATGCGCTATCCCGGGCGCCCCCGCCATTAGAAGTGGGCACCGCTCCATGTCTCGCCATCACAACCTCTAAATGTTCATCCGACTTACCAAACGACCTGTGCGAAATAACTCAAGCCCAACAGGAGGACCCCACCATCACGAAGCTGCTCTCTAATGACCAGCCACGAAGCACAAGGGAGCAGAGGGTCTCGTTCGAACATCACCAAGGGGCGTTATATCGCCGGGTACCGGTAAGACACGGAGAAAAATTTCAACTAGTTGTCCCCCAGTCATTAGTAAAAAACTTTTTACACTACTATCATGACAATCCCTTGGGAGGACACCTGGGGCAACTAAAAACCCTGCTGAGGTTACTAGATGTGGCATGGTGGCCTACGGTGCGGAAAGACGTCTGGCACTATGTGAGAACTTGCAGCGTGTGTCAACAGTATAAAACAGAAAACACTAGACCTAGTGGGCTACTACAGAGCACGGAGGTTCCAGAGCCAGGACACACCGTGGGATTGGACATCATGGGTCCTTTTCCCCGAAGTAAAAGGCAAAATGAATATCTGCTGGTGGTGGTAGATTATTTCACCAAATGGGTGGAGATGTTTCCCCTCAGGGATGTAAAGACGCCAAAACTGGTGAAGGTTCTAAGAGAGGAGATCTTTACTAGATGGGGAGTACCCAAATATCTAGTTTCCGATCGAGGTCCCCAGTTTACGTCTCAGCTACTGGCACACCTCTGCCAAACCTGGGGGAGCGTCCAAAAGCTAACTACGAGCTACCACCCACAAACGAACCTGACGGAACGAGTTAACCGAACTCTGAAGACAATGATCGCTTCATACGTCGGGGACCATCACCAAAACTGGGACCAATGGTTACCAGAGCTCAGATTCGCCATCAATACCGCCCAACAGGAAACTACTGGAAAGACGCCTGCAGAACTCACACTGGGTCGGCAACTAAAAGGGCCACTCGAAAGGCTCATGAACCACCCTCCAACACCGGATCACACAGCCTACTCATTACTGGACCGACAACGACTTATCACGGAGGAGGTGAGACAAAGAGTGAAACAACAACAATCCAAACAAGCTAGATACTACAATGCCCGGAGAAAAGATGCGCACTTTAAACCGGGAGATCTAGTTTGGATAAAAACTCACCCACTCTCCTCCGCAGCGAAAAGATTTTCTGCCAAGCTAGCGCCCAAGTGGGAGGGACCAGCAGAAATAAAAACCAAAAAAGGACCAATCAACTACACAGTGTCTTGGGGCAATCCACAAAAAACTGATACAGTGAACGTGGTTAATCTAAAGCGCTTTTACGGACGTTCTCCTCAGACGCCGGAGGCTTGGGGGGGGGTCTATGTAGCGCAGCCACATAAAAGGGCATTTTAAACAAACAGGGAAATGGATTAAGGAGCTAATGCGGCTCACCTGTGCTTGTAAATTTGCCCGATCTGGTTTTATTTGTCCCCATTGACTGTGTTGGTCACTCGGTAAGCTCTCGCGAGCATGCGCGATCGCAGCGCGAGGGAACCCGGAAGCGGCGTCGGGTCACGTGTGCCGGTATAAAGCCGGAACCGGCAAGTGGCTCAACACGGAGAGATTTACCCAGCGCGCTGTTTTTTCAGAGAGAGAGTTTGTTTGATGATTCTAAAGGAGTACTTTTCCCCGGTTGGATTATTCCTCATAGACACTTACAATTCACCTCTCGTTCCGTTGCTCGAGCTCCCGGATTTGTCATCGATACCGGTGAGGCCGAGCCAATCTCTCCCGTGCATCATTTCACACACTGCAATATCATTAACTCTGGACAATCATACACGCACTCACACACCCGCATACACCATACACATTGTTTCTATTTGTATATATTTTGTATATATTGGTTTTGGTGCACCTTGTTTGTTTGTTTGTTGGTTTGTTGGGTTTAATACACTTTGTTTTGGTTTATACATAGTTATTGTGTCGCGTCTTTACTTGTCCTGTCTGGATTGCGCAATACCGGAAGTGCAGTTTAAAAACCCGTATTTTGATTCTCGACCCCGTAGCAAAGTAACTAATGGTTTAATTAAATCCAAGTGTTACAAGCTGAACTTGCTGTAATAGTCCAGGATGAGGCCTTTCACCTTCTGGGGTACATGATGCTTCTCCAATGCGACCTCCACCAGCTTGTGGGGTATTGAGCCGTAGGCATTAGTGAGATCTAGCCACAACACAGCCAGGTCCCCCCTGCCTTCTCTTGCCTCCCTAATGAGCTGAGTTACCACGCCTGTGTGTTCCAGGCAACCTGGGACCCCCGGTATACCTCCCTTCTGCACAGACGTGTCGATGTATCTATTGCTCAACAGGAAGTAGGAGAGTCTCTTGGCCACAATACTAAAGAATATTTTGCTCTCCACGCTAAGCAAAGAGATGACCCGAAACTGGTCGATGTTCTCAGACTTCTCCTCTTTAGGGATATACACTCCCTCAGCATACCTCCATGGCTGGACAACCTTCCCTCTTCTCCAGATAACTTTCAGGGCCTTCCAGAGCCTGTGTCGAAGCTTCGGGCAGTTCTTATATACCTTGTAAGGCACTCCACTTGGGCCTGGTGCTGAGCTTGACCTTGCTCTCCTCACCACTTCCTCCACTTCACTCTGGCAGGGCTCCTTCAGGTTGAAATCTGATGTAGGCTCTGGTTGTGTCAGCAGTGCATCGCATGGCCCCAGCGGTCGTTCTCTATTTGGGTCAGAATAAGTAGCCTTAAGGTGGTTGTTAATATCGTCCTTGGAGCAGGTGAGTTGGCCAGTCCTCTTTTGGCCAAGGAGCTGCTTGGTCAACTTGAAAGGGTTGGCCAAGAATGCTGCCCTCTTCCTTGCTCTCTCTTTCCGCCTCCTCCTGTGGGACTCTGCCCTACAAAGGATCAAGAGTTGTTTCCTTAGGATTCCTCTCAGATCTACAAGACCAACCCTCTCTACTTCTCCTGCTGCCTTGTACTGCCTCTTCAATAGCTTGAGTTCTTTCCTGAGACTTTTGATTCTCCTCACTCTGTGACTTGGAGTGTATGTCGATGGAGTGGGTTTGGATGTCACCGTTCCGAATCGCTCAGCTGCAATGTTCACTATGAGTGTGGTCATTGTTAATAGTCGATGATCCACATCCCCCTTGCATGCCACTTCCAGGATCTGGTTCACGTCCTCATCGAACTGGTGCCACTCAGCTTTCTTTGAGGATTGAGGCCACTGGATCCTCGGTTGAGCCAAAGGGCCACAGTCATTTCTTGTCGTTGCCGCTTGCTGGCATTGGGGGCTCTGTGTGCTGTCAGGAGATGCTATCACTTGAGGGCAGCTTTGCATGGCATGCAAGCGGTTGGCAGCAGGTGTTGGCGACACTAGGAGGCTCTGGGCACTGTGGTTTGCCTCCAGGCCTGGCTCCTCCTGCGTCTTACCAGGAGTTGTGACTCCTATGCGGTGTGTCGTCGTCACTGCTGCTTTCAAACATCTCATCCTGCCTTGATGGATTCTTAAGCACCTCTCGTTTTTGCAGCTCTTGCCGCAGATGCACTGTACTGTCGTTATCGTTGTTCCGTTGTCCTGTGTCGTCGTTCTTAGGTCCGTCCTATTGGGGTGCTCATTCTTCCCCCCTCTCGGGCACCCCTGGGGGTATCTTTCCTTCGTGAGTTTTGTAGCTTACTTTGGGTTCTTCCTCTTGGAAGAAGTGGTTTGGGCTGCCAACCCTCTCCACCCCAGGTTGCCGTCTTTCCAGCTGTCATCTGTCTCTCCAGCTGTCACCACACTCTTCATGGTTGTCACCCAGTCTGTTCCTGGTTGTCACTGGTGCTCCCAGAGTTTTTAGTTACAGAAAAACATCTTCTGATGCACAACCTTGGACACGAAATAGTCTTCCAAATAGTGTTTGGGACTCAGACACAGTCTTAGTGTTTAAGTCCAGGCTAAAAACCTATTTATTTAGCCAAGCATTTTTATGAATAGAGTTGCCTTAGGTAAAGGAGCAGATCTGGGGGACTCATGGACGTAGAGTATTAGGTAAACTAGTATGTTTGGATGCTGTCTTTCCCACTCTCATTGATCACTCAGGTTTGTTGACGGTGAGGTGATTGGTTGCCTTACATCTCTGGAAGCCCTCATGTTTGTGTTTCCTTCTGGCTCTCCCTTTTTAGTTATGCTGTCATAGTTAGTCCTGCCGGAGTCTCTGCTTGCACTCTGCACTAAATATACATTCACTTTTTACATTGTTCGACTGTGACCATACCTAACTGTTATTTCTTCATCTCTTTGCTCTCTCCTTTTCTGCTCTCTCCTCTCTCTCCCTCTCTCCTTTTTCCTCTACCTATCTCTCTGTCGAGCTATACATGTCGCTCCTGAGCTGCCAGTGATCCAGATCCCCTCTGCCCGCTGGACCTCTCTAACTCATCCTGGAGTCCTGCTTCTAGTTGGAGATCTCATCACATGGATGCCCCCGTGTGGTCTGCCTGGAATGCGTGTGGTGACTGGGGTTGGTTCCACTTTCCATGAAGGTGGTCCTGTCCTCGACTGATGCAGACAGCTGTTCTCTGAGGACCTGTGACTTCAGTCGCTCAATAGTTCAGGACTGGAATTTTTCACAGTCTACCTGAGCCTCCAGGAACAAACTGGACTTTAATCTTACACATCTCCTCTTATACTGAACTTCCAGTCTCGCATATTATTATGCACATCAATCCCTGCTATCTGTTTTCACCCAGATGAGGATGGGTTCCCTGTTGAGTCTGGTTCCTCTCAAGGTTTCTTCCTATTACCATCTCAGGGAGTTTTTCCTTGCCACTGTCGCCGTCGTCCTAGGCTTGCTCATCAGGGACAATCATATAATTTTGATTCATACACATTCACATTTCATATAAACTTAATTCTTTTGATTGTGTAAAGCTGCTTTGTGATGATGTAAATTGTTAAAAGCGCTATACAAATAAAATTGAATTGAATTGAATGTCCGCCCAAACTTACTGCCTGTGGTCTGCCAGTCAGAAAATTGGAGATCCACTGACACATGGATGAGCTGGGTCCCAGGTGCTCCAGCTTGGTGGTAAGTGTGGAGGGAATTATGGTATTAAATGCAGAGCTGTAGTCGATGAAGAGCATTTTCACATAATTCCCTCTCCGAGTGTCTAGGGGAGTGAGAGATGTATGGAGGAGATGTGAGATTGCATCGTCCGTGAAACGGTTTGGACGGTATGCAAACTGTAGTGGGTCCAGTGGGTCTGGTAGTGAAGAAATGATGAAGTCTCTGATCAGGCGTTCAAAGCACTTCATCACTCCTGAAGTGAGGACTACAGGGCAATAGTCATTGAGAGAAGCAGGATGTGGTTTCTTTGGGACAGGAACAATGATGGACTCTTTGAAGCATGTGGGGATCAACGACTGAGATAAAGAGATTTTGAATATCTCTGTGAACACAGGTGCTAGCTGGTCTGCGCAGGCTCTGAGGATATGGCCTGAGATGCCGTCTGGTCCTGCTGCTTTCCTGGTGTTCACTCTCTTGAAGGCTTTCCTCACGTCATGCTCGGTGATGATGAACACGCTTCCGGTGCTGGCCGTGACTTTCTGTCTGTAGCCGTTAGCGCCGCTAGCATTAGCATCGCTAGCGTCTTTAGCTGCAGCCTCGAAGCGAGCATAGAAAGTGTTCCGCTCATCTGCCAGAGTCATACCGGATGTTGTTGCTTTATAATCCGTAATTGTCCTTAGTCCCTGCCACAGGCTCCTAGAGTCACTCTGTTGGAGTTGTGACTCTAGTTTCCTCCCGTAGCGCTGCTTCGCCTCTTTCACCGCCTTCCGGACGCTGTATGACGCAGCCTTGTATGGTTACATGTCCCCCGACGCGAGTCCCGTGTTGTAGGCAGCGGTGCAAGATCTCAGAGCGTCGCGGATGGTTTTATCCACCCACGGCTTCTGGTTGGGAAACGTTCTAATAGTCTTTTTTTCCACGGTATCATCCGCTAGTTTCCCGATGAATCCCACAACCGCGTCCGTTAACACGCTGACGTCATCGGAGCTGTTTCTGAACATGCCCCAGTCTGAATCATCGAGTGCGTCCTGTAACACGGCCACCGATTGGTCCGTCCAACGCGCGACCTCCCTCTGAACCGGAACTTCCTGTTTCAGCCTTTGTTTGTATTTTGGCATGAGGAAGATGGCGGCGTGGTCGGATTTACCAAACGGTGGACGAGATTGTGCCTTGTAGCCGTCCTTGACAGTTGTATAACAATGATCCAGTGTCCTTTCGCCCCTGGTGGGGCAGGTGATGTGCTGATAAAAGTTCGGCGCTGCACGTTTGAGGTTGGCACTGTTAAAGTCCCCCGCCACAATAAGCGCAGCGTGTTTGGTGCTGTGTGAGTGCCTCATACAGCTCGCATAAGGCAGTGTCCGTGTCCGCTTGTGGTGGAATATAAACGGCACTGATTATGACCGATGTAAACTCCCGAGGTAGATAAAAAGGATGACACATGATGGACAGTACTTCCAGATTTGGTGTGCAGGAACTTGTGAGAGGAACAAAGCTTGCGCTGTTGCACCAGCTGCTGTTTACCATTAAACACACGCCGCCTCCCCTTGACCGTCCCGAGTCCCGTGTCCTGTTCATGCGGTGAACCAAGAAGAACTCGGCCGGCTGGATGGCGTGGTCCGGCACCGCTGGGTTCAGCCATGTCTCGGTGAAGCAGAGGAGATTGTAGTCCCGAATGTCTCTCTGGAACTTTATCCTGGCCCTGAGGTCATCGAGCTTGTTTTCCAGTGACTGGACGTTGGCTAGCAGGATGCTAGGCAGAGGTTTGCAGTGTGCACGGGCTCTCAGCCTGTTCCTGAAGCCGGCTCGTTTCCGTCTGGGCCGCTGCTTCGCGTCGCGTCCTTTGTTATCCCTCAGGATCTCACTCGGCCAGCTCGGATCCGGGGTTAAAAACTTCGAATTGTGAGTACATTGTATACCAATAGAAACAAGGGCTCTATCATAACTAATGTACTTCATGGTGGTAATTTGACTGGTTTTAAAACGCTAAAAACTAACTTAAAGAACAAAAACTAAAAAAAGGTGGTCGGAGCAGTCGTGACAGCAGCCGACCTCACCGGCGCCATCTTGGATAATAGTAGGATATAATATTTCAACAACTAATTTTAAGCCATTTGGGTTAGGTATGTATATACAACTACACTAACCTAAAAGATTATTAGGAACACCATACTAATACGGTATTTGACCCCCTTTCGCCTTCAGAACTGCCTTAATTCTACTTGGCATTGATTTAACAAGGTGCTGAAAACATTCTTTAGAAATGTTGACCCATATTAATAGGATAGCATCAGGGAATATAGGAATGCTCAGGTAGCCTGTGGCATTTAAACGATGCCCTTAGTTTTCTCGGCACAAAGAGGCCTAAAGTGTGCCAAGAAAACATCCCCCACACCATTACACCACCACCAGCAGCCTGCACAGTGGTAACAAGGCTGATGGATCCATGTTCTCATTCTGTTTATGCCAAATTCTGACTCTACCATTTGAATGTCTCAACAGAAATCGAGACTCATCAGACCAGGCAACATTTTTCCAGTCTTCAACTGTCCAATTTTGGTGAGCTCGTGAAAATTGTAGCCTCTTTTTCCTATTTGTAGTGGAGATGAGTGGTACCCGGTGGGATCTTTTGCTGTTGTAGCCCATCTGCCTCAAGGTTGTGCGTGTTGTGGCTTAACAAATGCTTTGCTGCATACCTCAGTTGTAACTAGTGGGTATTTCAGTCAAAGTTGCTCTTCGATCAGCTTGAATAAGTCAGCCCATTCTCCTTTGACCTCTAGCATCAACAAGGCATTTTCGCCCACAGGACTGCCGCATACTGGATGTTTTTCCCTTTCCACACCATTCTTTGTAAACCCTAGAAATGGTTGTGCATGAAAATCCCAGTAACTGAGCAAATTGTGAAATACTCAGACCGGCCCGTCTGGCACCAACAACCATGCCACGCTCAAAATTGCTTAAATCACCTTTCTTTCCCATTCTGACATTCAGTTTGGAGTTCAGGAGATTGTCTTGACCAGGACCACACTGTGCTGTTCTATTAAGTTAATCACATTTAAAGGGGTCATACAGGTCTACATGCACTTTTTTAAGCTGTTTGGACTGAACTGTGTGTTAGGAGAGTGCGTACACAACCACTCTACGATGATAAAGAGCCGCCCAGTGGTTTTCTTCTCATTTATTACAATAACATGCCCCTTCTGAAATCAGGCCAATCGCAAATGCCTGTCACTGTGACGCCACACCACAAGAGGCCACTCCTACACTAGTTGATTGACACTGGTGTTTTAGCAAAGACAGTGAGAAGAAGCTGTCGGCCATTGTTTTTTTGCCGCTAGAGCAAAATGGCGCCTAAGCGAGTGTGTTGTACAGTTGTTGGGTGTAATAGCGAACACAGCAGTCGTCATTCACTACTGACATCTGAGCCGCTGAGGACGCAGTGGCTGAATTTCGTTTTTAACGCTAACATCCCCGCAGATCTACCTAAATGCGTTCATGTTTGCACTAATCATTTTTTACCAGACTGCTTTATAAACGCAGGTCAATATAAAGCAGGTTTTGCTAGGAAGCAGCTCTTAAAAAATGGATCTGTACTAACTTCGTATTCCTGCTTCATCTTCACCAGGCTCAGTGAGTAATTTCTTTTTTTATGAATCTTTGCAGATCGCCTTTTTTAATAATCACGATGAATGCGGAGTGTAAGTTAACTTAAACTCTCATAGAACATGGTTATGGCTTCTTCTTTATGTACATCCGTCTCTATATAATTCCTAATCGCCCGTTTATAATAAACAATGCATTAAGGTGATTGTCTAGTTGCAAACTGTGTACGTAGTCGGAAAACTATATTATGCTTACCTTTGTAACGTTAGATGGTTTATAACGATGTCTGTCGAAGATTAAGAAGTCATGTAAACACATCAGTAAACACATGGCGTCAGTATCTCTCTCAGTAAGCTTCTCCGCTTTTGTTATTGTTGCTCGCGGCAGCGTAACAGCCCGTTAATTCATGCCCATGCAGTGATGAGAAAGACAAATCGAGTCGATGCATGTCCATTCTTTTAATTTCTGCGTTGTCAGGCCATATTACAAACTTCCGCGTAGGTTCCATACTTAAATCAAACCAAAAACTACTTAAGAAAACATGCTCAGGCTCTATATTCCAGCGTTTTCCAGTTTGGACTGCATTACCCACAAAGCACTGCGTTGTGGGCAATGCTTTGTGGGTAATGCAGTCCAAAGCATTGCCCGCACTGGACTACACTCCCGTGGCTATATCCCACGTGTGTTGTGAAGACACGCCCCACAGAACTGGGGGGGCGGGCTCAGCAGAGATCATAAGCATTTAAAGGAACATGCACTGAAATAGGTTGCTAAGAACAGAGCTAGTTTTTACCAGTTAAAAGTAGTGTTTTTTTACACAACCATGGAGAATTTTTTATTAAATATATTACAAACTTTTCATTAGGACCCTAAAGATCATATTAACATTTAATGAAAAATGTTTCTGGATGATCCCTTTAACCTTGTATAAAGTTGCAGTTTAGTGACACCTTCTGGACAAAGATCGGTATTACACTTAGCGTTAGTGTCCTTGTTTGATGACATCAAAAATGTCTAGCAGTAATACCAAAGAGCACATTGTCATGGCTGATATCGATCCCTGATTTAAGTTGATTTGAAGGCACATTCAGTATGTAGACATTGTATAATTATTATTTTGCTTATGTTCACATATACAAAGGTTATATTCATGTTATTTTACATGTTGGATGTATAACTTTATTTTTTATTTGATCGATTGTATTACCTATATGGTTTAGGGAAGTTAAAGCTAATATTATGTCTATAAAAGGTCCCGGTTGTGCTTGTGCGTGTACATATCACTATTTTGTATACTTACATTCTGTAATTTGTATGTTTTGCAGTTTTACGTCATTCCATAAGCAACAGTAAAGGCTAAATATTACTTTCAGAGTCTGTTGTCTTTTGGGAAACGTTATAAAATTCAAATTTTATTTGTCACATACACAGTCATACACAGTACGAAATGTAGTGAAATGCTTATACGACTGCCAGTGACAAAAGAGAATTAAGTAAGAATATATAGAATATATATAGTAAGAAATAAATATGAATAAAAGAAATAAGATAGAAAAATTTAAAAGGAAAAAAAATAAATTAAACTAGGAAAAATAGAACTAAAAATAAAAATAGAAATATGCTGTACATGAAAAATAGATATATACTATACAAATTGAAATATACTGTACTGTACAAGAGCATTTAAGGAATTGAGAAATTTTGATATTTTGTAAGAAAGATGGTGTGCAAATATACATAGAACAAATTGACTTTGTGCAAAAGTTATTAAAGTGTCTTTGTGCACTGGTCCAGGATGTAAACGTAAACATGTAGTGTAGATATGAAGGTAGGTGTGCATGGAATTGTCCATAGTGTCCATGGATGTAAAAGGATTGATTGATTGATCAATTGTGAAAAGATTGTGTTAGTTCTGCATAGTGGTGTGGTTGAGAGACCTTATCGCCTGCGGGAAGAAGCTCCTCCTTAGTCTCTCTGTGTTGGCTTTCAAGGAGCGGAATCGCTTCCCAGACCGCACCAGAGTAAACAGTCCGTTGTTGGGGTGGCTGAGGTCCTTCACGATCTTCCTGGCCTTGATCCAGCACCGCTTGGTGTAGATCAAGTGCAGGTCAGGGAGCTTGGTGCGGATGATGCGCTCAGCTGATCGCACCACCCTCTGTAGAGCTCGTCTGTCCTGCATAGTGCTGTTCCCGAACCAGGTCGTGATGTTTCCCGTCAGGATGCTCTCTATGGAGTCTGAGTTGGTAGAGACGCTGCCGGGCCTTTTTTACCACGGTGTTGATGTGACAGGACCATGCCAGGTCCTGCGTGATGTGAACACCGAGGTATCTGAAGCTGTCCACTCTCTCCACTGGGCTCCTGTTGATGACGGGGGTCTGGTAGTTCCTCACCTGCTTTGTACTGAAGTCCACTATCAGCTCCTTTGTCTTACTGACGTTCAGGAGGAGATTGTTCCTCTGGCACCAGTTTTCCAGATTTCCAACCTCCTCCAGGTAGGCCGTCTCATCGTTGTTCATGATCAGGCCCACCACAACAGTGTTGTCAGCAAACTTGATGACGGTGGTGGAGTTGGTAGTGGCCACGCAGTCATAGGTGTACAGAAAGTACAGCAGGGGGCTCAGAACACAACACTGGGGGGCTCCAGTGCTGAGAGTAAGGGAGGCTGAGACATGTTTACTGCCTGTGGTCTGCCAGTCAGAAAATTGGAGATCCACTGACACATTGATGAGCTGAGTCCCAGGTGCTCCAGCTTGGTGGTAAGTGTGGAGGGAATTATGGTATTAAATGCAGAGCTGTAGTCGATGAAGAGCATTTTCACATAATTCCCCCTCCGAGTGTCCAGGTGAGTGAGAGATGTATGGAGAAGATGAGAAATTGCATCGTCTGTGGAACGGTTTGGACGATAAGCGATAAACTGTAGTGGGTCCAGTGGGTCTGGTAGTGAAGAAATGATGAAGTCTCTGACCAGGCGTTCAAAGCACTTCATCACTGCTGAGGTGAGGGCTACAGGGCGATAGTCATTGAGGGAAGCAGGATGAGGTTTCTTTGGGACAGGAACAATGATGGACTCTTTAAAGCATGTGGGGATCACCGACTGAGATAAAGAGATGTTGAATATTTCAGTGAACACAGGTGCTAGCTGGTCTGCGCAGGCTCTGAGAATACCGCCTGAGATGCCGTCTGGTCCTGCTGCTTTCCCGGTGTTCACTCTCTTGAAAGCTCCCCTCACGTCGTGCTCGGTGATGATGAACGCGCTTCCGGTGCTGGCAGTGACTTCCTGTCTGCAGCCGTTAGCACCGCTAGCATTAGCATCGCTAGCGTCTTTAGCTGCAGCTTTGAAGCGAGCATAGAAAGTGTTCAGCTCATCTGCCAGAGACACGTCTGCGTTCATCATACCGGATGTTGGATGTTGGTGCTTTCTGACTGCCGAGTCAAGCAAGGCGTTTGATGCAGAGGGCTAAACACACACCCTAAATGCACTGAAGCAACTGCCATGTGATTGGTTGATTAGATCATTGCATTAATGAGAAATTGAACAGGTGTTCCTAATAATCCTTTAGGTGAGTGTATATATGTATTTTAGTGTTTCACCGCCGAAAAGAACGTTGGAGAGACGAGTGAGCTTAATTGCTGCCCAATGCAATGGCTGGGAGTACTTTATTATGCACACAGCATGTATAGCATGAGCAGCACATTCACACGAGAACCTACATCCAATTCAGCCTAAGCATGAACCAGAGCACATTGAACAGGTCATACACACAAACAGGGCCGAAGCCACTACCCCAAACACCCTTCCCCAACAGGGTGAACACACAGACATCCCCGCAAGGCATGCTGGTCGTCAGCCGCCGCTCCGCCCACGCCACACTGCCCCCACCCGAGCTGTGACCGTCCCCGGTCATGATGACGAACTCGTGCCCACCCCGCCAACCGCACCCGGTAGATGACATCGGAGAGCCGAGCAATTACCGTACAGGGGCCCACCCAGTGGAACATAAGCTTGGCCAAGAGCCCCCTCTTTCATCCGGAGGAACACACCCATACCTGCTCTCCAGTAGCAAAATCACGCTCCCGGCTGTGAGTGTTCACGCCCATACACTCCATAGGTGCCCCCACCCGAAAGTCCTGCAGCGGTGCCCATGAGCACTGGGTGGGGCCTTTCTCCTGCTTGGCGATGAGCGGATCACGGTCCACCTGTGACACCGGCGAAGCGACTACGGGTGACGCTCTGGGTGATGCAGTAACTCGGCTGCACGCTGGCTCAGGCCGGACAGCCTGGAGGACTGCACGGGGAGAATGTTCGGAGTTGAGGGTTCTACGTCGCCACGGCGATCCATTTACTCGCAGTACCGACCACACGCTTTGCTGCCCGGCAGTCAGGATAAAGCGCCGGCGTTAGCATGTAGGTTTCCCGTTCGGTTTGCTACCGGAAGTTCCGCCCCCTCAGGTGTGTGCTATTAAAATATTCGGCTGTGGTTTGGGTCTTAGCAACCTGGCTACCCCGAAGTTACCACGCAGAGTTCCGTTAGCCAAATTCAGCACCGCACCCCATCTCTCCAAAATGTCAAACCCCAAAATGCAGTCCTCCTCGACATTCCCCACAAAGAACTCACGTGAATAAGTTCGCTTACCCACTTGGACTTGCACAGTGCGACCCGCCTGTACCTCTACGTAGCCCCCAGTAACGGTGCAGATGTTGAAGGCGGGATCAGGCAGTCTGCAAACACACTCGCTTTGCCCCAGTAATCCACAGCGCAGCAGCGAAACAGTGGAGCCGGTGTCCACGAGCGCGTAGTAAGACGCCGTCCAGCACACAGTTGACGTAAATCCCTGGCAATTTCCTACACGTCTTGAACGGAAGATACATCCACCAATTAGGGGAGCAAGAACGGTTGTGGGAGGCGGCTTCCCCTTAGCGCCTCCGGCGCTAGTTTAGCGGCTGCTGGAGTACGCTGTCCCTCAGGCCTGTGAACGTTGCAATGGTAGTCTCGAGGTCCCGTGCCTTGGCATCGCCGCGAAACCTCTGAGACTTGCTGTTGCCTTGCCGCGACGGGTAACCCTGTCTCCAGATGGCTCCACTGAGCTGTGGGCGGTCGCTCGGCTCTTTCGCCGTGATGCTCCGCCATTATTGGCTCAGCACGCTCGGCCTCGCGCAGCGCCTCGGAAAGGGAAGCTGGTACCGCTAACCGCGAAGCCGCGGTGGTCGGTGTCCCCGGACAAATGCACGACGAGCTAGCTTTTCCTGCTTGTCGTGCTCGAATTCCGGATAGCTCATGGACCGCCAGCTTTGGAATTGTAGACTAGGGCAGTGATTTTTAAACTTTTAAGCCAGCGACCCCTAATTGAAGATTGACAAGATCTCGTGACTCCCACTATCAAAAACAAGCAATAAACATAACAAGCTGTTCACAGTATTTTGACCACATTTACTATACATCAAAATAATGTTGGCTTACCTTTCAATGGGAAGGGTGTCCTTTTTTTTGGCAATACAAAAGCTTTATTCGTGGCCTGATGGTGGATACAGCTACTCGCAGATTATCTTCGACATCAAGACGTGATCGGTATTTATTTTTTATATATGTATAAGCGAAAAAAAGACGGCTCACACAAATATGTAGATCCAAATTAAGGCAGTACATCCATTGCTGCATGACAACTGTGTATTTGTCTGCTACCACAACTTAGTGAATACTGATACTGCACTTTATGAATTCTTTTTGATATTTCCGACGTTTCCTACTTTGGTCTGACGGGGTCTTGCTCTTATGCTTGGTCGATGTACATGGTTCCCATGACTCAGGCAAACTGTCCACAATTTCCTCAACATTTTTAGATTTGCAAATAACAAATTTATCCATCTCAGCAGTTGCGGTTTTCACGTGCGCTGTAGCAATAACTCGTGGGCCAGTCACTGCACAGTGATGTCATATAAATTTATTTATTTTTAAACACTTACTTTAAACACTCACACTCAATCAGTAATATCTTTACGAATCAGAAAATATTTATTTATAGCATTTACTTGTAAAACTGAAAAGTGTGTCTTATGATCAGAAAAAAAGAAATTATTGAATCTCTCTCGCAACCCCTTGAAATTATTCCGCGACCCCCAGTTTGAGAACCACTGGACCAGAGTCTACTCTGTCTGATACAAACCAAGCAAATTTTTGCCCCACCAACAAAAGCTTTCAGAGGATCTATGATTGAGATTTGTTGATTTACATAAACCTGGAAAGGGTTTTTTCAAAGACTTTAAAATTTTACATTTACATTCACCAGTCTGCAGTTTGGAAAACCGAGAGACTTTGGGACTGTGGCTACTCAACCAAAAGTGGGCGCCCAGTCAAAATGGCACCAACAGCACAATGAACCCTCATTAATAAGGTAAAGAAACAATCTCCAGTGATGCAATTATTTAAAGGCATCCCTGGAACTGGCCAACATCTGTGTTCATGAGTCTACAGCACATAACACATAAAACAAGTGGGGTATCCATGACAAGACACCACACTGAGTTTTCTCTCAGCACTGTCGCCCTCGGCTTGCTCATTAAGGACAAGCTGACCATTCTTTTGATTCGGTAAAGCTGTTTTAATCGTTGTTAAAATATAAAACTTTACAAATAAAATTTTAATGAAATGCAATGGAATTGAATTGAATATGGTTGAGACAGAAAAAAAATAATTTGTCCGCTACTCCCAATGACCAGATGTTTAGCCTTGGTAGAACATGGGTGTTTAGGGGAGTTTGCCCAACCAGTCTATATGTGCTTTGTGGAACTGAAAAAAGGCATAAATGTCATCACTGGATCCTTTGCAGGGTCATTAGGGAGAAGGGCCTGTTGTCACGGGCCATTACATTCCTGTATGAAATCTGTGCTTCCCTTCCTACCCTGATGCGCCCACCACTCTGGAATAGGCTCAATCACATGACCCTTATCCATTGCTCCAAAGTCCAGTCTTTATGCTTTATGGTTTTCTCATGGACACACAGCTGTTTAGTGCCAATCGTAAAAGCTCTTGTCACATTGTGTGTGTATAAAAATGTTTAGTTTCATTATTTAACATAGCTCTGATTTCTACTGGACACTTTTTACCATGCATGAGTTTACGTAATCTCCCATCACACTCATTAAGGATTTTTTGAGGAAGTTCACAGTACAGTGGAACCTTGGATTACGAGTAACGCGGTTTACGAGTTTTCCGCAAAATGACCAAAGATTTTTTACAATTTTGACTTGAAAAACGAGCAGTCTTGGTTTACGAGCACAGAGTATCATGTTTCACGCATGCGCTTCTTGTTTTGACCCCGAGCGTCACGTCATCACAACTGAGCCAACGGTTTTTCTCTCTCTTGTGCTGCGGAATCGTCTCCCCTGCTGGGCCTTAGTGCTCGTCTCTTACTGGTACAATCAACATCCGTGCACTCGTATACTGTTTACTACAACACTGTGTCCCTGTGTGTGTAAAACATAATTTATTTTGTGTTCGGAAGTGCGTGTGTACAGCGCATGTACTGGTACTTATAACACGTGTGTGCGCGCGAGTAAAGCAAAAGAAATTCTTAATACATAGGTTAAAAATCAATTTTCTTCCTCATCGATGTGTGTGTTTGTGTGACTTTGCCGCGAGCGTAATTTGACACTGTGCCGGCTATGTATATGTGTGTGTGTGTGTGTGTGAACCCCCCCTTCACACGCACAGAAATTAAGGTGGGAGACACACACCCTGCTTTCCGAAGAATCTCTGCTCTGTCGCAAATCTTTTCAGAGGTAAGGTGCTGGTTAATTTGTTTGTTTTACTTTACAGCAGTGATTGTTAGTTTGCGCTCACACGAGTGTCATTAGCGATGTTTATTGCTAATTTTCAGATAAAACAGCGTAGCAAGAAAGAGACGTTGATTTATGCCTGCTGTTTAAGGCAGTGTAGTCCAGTGCGGGAGATACATTGTGGTTAATGCAGTCCGGTGTATGTGAACGCGAATGCGAGATGTAAGCTAGGATATACAGCCTAAGTTTTGTTCTTCAGTAGGTTTTTTTTGTTGGATTTAAGTGCAGGATTCACCCGAAAGTTTGTACTTTAACCTGACAATGCAGAAAATAGAACGGGCATGCATTGACCAGTTTGTGTATCTCACCATTACACGAGCATAAATTAACGAACTGTTATGCTATCACGAGCAACATTAAAATAAAGCGGAGAAGCTTTAATAATTTATAAGAGAACAATAGTCTTTCCATTAATGTGTGTGTGTTTGTGTTTAAACGAGAGGAGAAAGTTTGTGTAAGATGAGAAGGGGAGACAGGAGGGGCTGAAAGCAAGAGTCTCCACCTACTCTAGCCTTACACACAAACACACACAGCGCGTGCGTGCACAAATGGAAACACTTATCTGCCGGGTGTTATTATTTTTTTCAATTATTTTTTTATTTTTTGGTTTACGAGTGTTTTGGAATACGAGCCCACTTCCGGAACGAATTATGCTTGTAATCCGAGGTTCCACTGTATCTTTCCAGCTGTATAGACCAGCCCTTAACCCAATTCCAATTATTTCTTCTCCCTAGTTGTCTTTGCTTGATGCAGGACAATAACTTGACCCTCCTGAAGCACAGTAACATCTTTTCTATTACATGGGTAAAATGAGTAGTAGTTACAAAATCAGAAGCAGTTCACTCTATCAGAATGTTTGCAGCTGAAACATTAATTACTGCAGGAATTATACAATTAAAGCATGGGGACTGGGCAGAGTATAATTATATACCGCAATTAAGGGTTTTATTAAACCCAATAATATACTAGTAAACTTGTTTTTTCCTTTACATTTTAACAGATCCAAGATTTATTCTTACTGTAGAGCTTAGCAAACTCAGTATTTTTTTTAATGATTAAATGTATAATTTCTGGACCACAATTGGCTTAGAGTACGCAAAACCAGGGAACGGGGATGGGAGTGCTACTAAACTAAATACGCTAAACATGCTGTATATACAATGGTACATCAACATACAAACGCCCCACCACGAGTAAATTTACAGTTTTTGTGGGATTTCTTTTGCATTTTGTGCAGGATGCAGTGAAAACACAGCACACCAGGTTAGCAAGAATAAAAGGGAGTCGCTTTCAGTTTTGTTTTTTTTTTTTTAAGCAGCCGGTGCCGAGAGGAATCATAAATTAAGGTTAAGTGAGTTTTGATGATTATTTATTCCATATTTTTCTTCATTTATAAGTCTCTTATAAATGTTTTGATTGTTTCCATATGCAAAAATATGATTATAGTGTTAGAAAATAGTAATATTTTTGGGTGACTGGAACGGATTATGTGCATTTAGATTATTTCCTATAGGACAATGTGTTTTGCAATACAAAATTTTACCCTAAGGACTCGCCTCCGGAACAGATTAAATTTGTGGTGGTACCACTGAAATTCATAAGAAGAATTTCCCGTATTTGCCCTTGCTGTGCCCGGTTTGCTCTGTTACAAAACGTAAAACTCACACAAACAGAAAACTAGTATACATGTAGGTTTTTAGAAAAAATAAGATTTATTTAACATGCACTCGGACATTCCACTTCCTGTTTGAATACTCGCAGTGAAATGTAACATTGAACTGGTCTATTTAAATCAAACGGCATAAAACTGCGTGTGTGTGTGCGCGTGCTCTATGCTCGTCCCACACACCGAGATCGAGTTCCTGCCTGTCGTTACAACTGATTGTATCCTGTTATGATTCTCGAGCTCCGCCCCTTCACTCTGATTGGCTAGCCGGGCTGTAATCAGCAATCTTTGAAAAAATACAGAACTCTTAACCTTTGTGAAGTTTGTGTCTGTATGTGCGTTGTGTATAAACATACATCACGACTCACTCTCACACACACATGGAGCGGACTGCAGCTAACTACACTCTAAAACAACTTAAATAAACCAGACTAACCTCCTATGTGTGTAATATGCACTTATTAAACATGGTGAAGATCCTTAATTTCAGCAGACTGCTGAATGTGGATGTGCGGCGTGCGCACACACACACGCGCACACACACGAGCTGTATATTATAGTTTGTTTTATCTCTATGATACATGTGAAGAGGAACTGCTCGTCTCACGGTCCAGCAATAAGCGCTCACTGGAGGGAGCAACAGGAGGCACGGGTCATCACGTGTGTGCATGTGTGCATGTGTGTGTGTGTGTGTGTGTGTGTGTGTAAGAGGGAGAGAGAGAATAAGACACAGATGTAGAGAGGGAGGGAGACCTGAGAGAGTCCAGCACTAGGGGGCGTGTCAGAGCAGAGCTCCCCTGTTTAAAGTGCACACGAACATCCAGAAGCAGCTCTGACCCGCCCACCCTCACACCCCTCACACCCCTCCCAACCCTGTGTGTGTGTGTGTGTGTGTGTGTGTGTGTGTGTGTTTGTTTGTTTTCAGTAGTCCTCCACCCATCCATTCTCCTGGATAAAGGCGTCGATCACCTCCTTCATGGCCAGGTTAGGGATCAGCTGATCCTGGGTCAGGGGACTCCGGGTCACGGGGTCAAAGTGTCCGACACGCTGCACACACACACACACACACACACACACACACACACACACACACAGATAATGTTTATATAATGTTAAATGTGATCAACCTTCATTAAATACAACAATGTGATTTACATCCATGTCGATACAGAACTGCAAAACTGAACTGGGAGATGAAGAGAGTGAAAAAAAGAGTAAGAAATAAATGAGTGAGTGAATGAGGCAGAAAAAGGAAACAGCGGATGAAGTGATTGAAAGAGAAAAAGAAAGAGAGAAGGAGGGACAGTGAGACAGAAAGAAAGAGAGAGATAAAGAGAGGAAGGAGTGAGAGAAGGGGAGACAGGGAGCGTATGAGAGAGAGAGAGAGAGATGGAGAGAGAAGGGTAAATAAAAAGAAGAGGCAAAAAGAAAAGGTCAGAGAATAAAATGAAGAGTGAGAGAGAGGTAACATTATAACCCTGTGTATTTACACACACACACAGTTTTCAGCTTACAGAGTCTTGCGCTCTGATACGTTTCCATGGTAACACACACACACTGCACTTGTACAGCACACACACTCCACTGCTGATGACACACTGGTGAGTTTGAGTATTTAGGAGTTCAGGTAAAAACTACACGCTGTGTGTGTGTGTGTGTGTGTGTGTGTGCGTGTGTGTGTGTAGCTCTTACACGACATAAGACATTGACAAAAGTTATAAGGTCAGAGTTTTAATGCTGGAAACTGATACAGAAGCTGTAACACCGCCCCCTGCAGGTTATTACAGGTAACCAACCAAACATTAACCATTACTGCTCAGTTTATAATCATTAATTTTATCTGTTACATTTAAGCCTTGAGTTTTACATTGTGTGTGTGTGTGTGTGTGTGTGTGTGTGTGTGTGTGTGTGTGTTTGAACACACCTGTAGATGCTCCTCGATGTCCTTGCGGTCGTACGTGATGCCGCTCGGTGTGATGCACGGCTCCCTCATCAGCTCAAAGCTGATCTTTCCACACAGATAGTCAGGGATCTCTCGCTTCTACACACACACACACACACACACACACACACACACACACACACACACACACACACACAGTAATTTAACACTTAACATGCTCCATCATTTTTAAGGGGGGACAGGGTGACAGTTTTACAAACACGTGAGGACAACAACGATCTTCTCAGCGTTCCTGTTCTCACGTCCATCATGCTAGCTACACCGTTAGCTTCATGGCTAGCTAAACTCTGTAAGGCCCCCCAGAAATATCCCTCAGCACTTCAGGGGACTTTTCAGGAAATACTAACGAGAGAGATTACAGCTTGAGACTGAACTATGAAGAAAAAAAATAATAAACCACATGTGGACACTTATTACAGTATTACAGTTAAATGGTGTCACACGTGAAATTACACGTCAATGTGTTTAGTAACTGGGAAACATCTGACGATTATTTGTTTTCTGTCCACGTGACTAAAGGGACATTTGATTTAAAACCTAACCCTAACTCACTGAAAAGAACAACTGCACGTCCTCACGCGATCTTCAGCTCCTCACTCACAACCTCACTGTGATTAGTTTAACACGATTAAATATGAACTGATCAAATCAATCAATGTTTTACCTTCAGAGTGTTTAAATCACAACCAAAATTTTGGTATACAGGGACGAATCCTGCAACATACAGGCTACAACTCAGTAAATCAGAACATCATTGAAAAGTTGATTTATTCCACTAATTCAATTTAAAATGTGAAACTCATATTATAGGTTCATTACACACAGACTGATATATTTCACACTGTTCATTTCTTTTAATTTCGAGATTTCTCAGAAAATCTGAATACTGTGAAAAAGTTCAATATTGGAGACTCATGGTGTCTCACTCTAATCAGATTGTTGGTTATTTTGTCTCCAAGAAGACAAAGTGTTTTGGTTGGGTTAAGCTCACGCAAGCATGCGCGGTTATGGCGCGAGGGAATCCCGATGACGATGATAATATTTTTCCCTTAGTGAATTCATACATGCACACACACCTACACTTTTCTTATTTTTGTATACATTTGTATAAATTTTGATTTGTGGTGCACCTGGTTTGTATGTTTGCCTCTGTCACATAATGTCACTTTGGGTTTGTTTTGGAATTGTTGCCGTGTTACAGTTTATCAACATCTGCATGGTTTCCTGAGGCTTTAAATGGTTCAGTGATGGGAAGTTTGAATCATTTTAGTGATTCGGTTCTTTGAATCTCGTTCATTAAAATGTAGAAAATAAATGAATCACTCTCAGAGACTACTCGTTCTTTTGAGTCACGTTAAGGATTCGTTCAAAAATAACGAATCGTTCATGAACGGACCCATCACTCTCTGTTTCAGTGGGTCATAAAAGGTCATTGCTAAAGAAGCTGGCTGTTTACAGAGTGCTGTGTCCAAGCACATTAATGGAAAATGTAATGGAAGGAAACAATGTGGTAGAAAAAGTTGCACAAGCAGCGGGGATAACCTCAGCCATGAGAGGATTGTGAGACGCAGAACTTTAAAGAAGAAAGTCAACAGAAGTGGACCGAGGCTGGAGTTAAGAGCCACCACACACACGCGTATCCAGGACACGGGCTACAACTGTCGCATTCCTCTTGTCAAGCCACTCTTGAAACTCCAGAGACAACGAAAAAGAAAAAGGATTGGACTATTGCTCAGTGGGCCAAAGTCCTCTTTTCAGATGAAAGTAAATTTTGCATATAATTTAGAAATCAGGTTCCCTGTGTATGAAGGAAGAGACGAGAGGCACAGAGTCCAAGCTGCTTGAGGTCCAGTGTAAAGTTTTCAGTCAGTGGTGGTTTGGGGAGTGATGTCATCTGCTGGTGTTGAGCCACTGTGTTTTATCAGGTCAAAGGTCAGCACAGTGTCTACACACTTCATGCTTCCCAGCTTTATAGAGATGCTGATTTAATTCTCCAGCAGGACTTGGCCCCTGCCCACACTGCCAAAAGTACCAATACCTAGTTTAAGGACTACGGTGTCCCTGTGCAAACTCACCTGATCTAAACCCTGTAGAGAGTCTCTGGGTTACTGTGATAAGGAACATGCGAGACACCAGACCTGACAACGCAGAAGAGCTGAAGGCCGCTCTCAGAGAAACCTGGGCTTCCATACAGTAAGACCTCAGCACAGACTGATCGTGTGAAAGGAGCCCCCTCCCTCCCCCCCAAATATTCGATATTTAAAATAGTTTTAATGATATTTTAATTTATTGAAATGCACCTGTGTATGATCTAAATATTCCAGAAAAGTCTTCTTAACATTTTAAATGTCCTGAGGGAAATCTAGGGACTAGGGCTCGTTATGACGTTTACATACTCGGTCATGTGACTAGGGCTCGTCGTATCATTTGTACTGTATCTTCGCATTTATTCTGTGCCTTTACAGTCGCCAAAAAAAACTTTATGTCTCATAAACACAGTGAAAGCATTCGGTAAACACAAGCTGACTGTGTTATCATGTGTGGTTTGTCTTGTTAAGTGAGTACAGACACGGCAGGAATAAAAATAAATCAGGGAAGGAAGTCAGAGAGACGCTGCAGGTTGATGAGCTCGATAATCTAATTTGAAACGGTTTCCACAGAGCCGAGTGTGAGTGCAGTGTGTACAGAACCGCCGGGACGAGGAGGACACACTGCCCTTCTGTTCTAACACACTACAGCAGTCTAACACTCGAGGTGTGCTTCTGAGTCTCAGAACGAACACACACACACACACACACACACACACACACACACACACACGTTTACCCGACTCACCTTCCTCTTCTCGTCCACTTGGGAAAAGAGCTCATCCATGTCCATCAGATACTTGTCCTTAAACACACACACACACATCAGAAACAGACAGTGTTTCCTCTCCTTTAGTACAGACGATCTAAAACTGCGTGTCTCACGTGTTTTGTTCTGATTTTGCTGATGTCACTGTCGCTCAGATTGTCGTCACCCTGCTTCTCTCTGTAGTCCTCCAGCTCCCTACACACACACACACACCCATTTAAAACACGTTATTAAGCAGAGTGTTCATACTGGTCCTATATTGCTCAGATGTTCTTGACGGTGTGTGTGTGTGTGTGTGTGTGTGTGTGTGTACCGCTCCCTCTCAGCCAGGATGAGTTTGGTGAGATAGGCGTGCAGCTCGTTCTCCTGGCTGATGCGCTTCTCCTCCATGCTGTTCCAGCGTTTCTTCTTGGCGTAACGCAGCGCGCTGGGAATGTCGTCTCCAAAGTTCAGACGCTGCTCTTTAGCCAAGTTATATGCTGCGGAGACACAGCGGCAGCACAGCGTTTACTTAACCACACTCTTAGAAGAGCAACTAACAAACAGATATATTAATATAATTTGAACTATATTAACGTGTGTGTGTGTGTGTACCTCGCTGTAGATTCCCGATGGCCTCCTCATAGTTCTCCAGCTCCAGGTGACACTGCCCCAGGAAGAAATGTGCCTTCACTGACTGGCTGTCGAGCTCCAGCGCGTGTTTACAGTCGGCCAGGGCCTTATCGTACTGCTGCAGCTTCACATAGCACAGCGCTCTGTTAGTGTAGTACACCGCTACTGATGGGTTCCGGTTCTGTACACACACACACAGGTTTATCTATGAGTCAAGTTTAAGATTTTTATCAAACAAAAAATGGCTTCTGCAGAGCAAACTTGTATTTAAGGTGACATAGGTGTGTTGAAGAAGAAAATACAATTAAACGGGGATTACAGGAGCTAGATCAGTGCTGCCTGCAAATCCCTCGCTCATGCATGAGTCAGAGCCGAGAGTGAAGTGAAGTGTCCTCAGGAGGTTTATTGTGAAAAATAAACATTGAGATGGCTGGTGTTTAGGGTGGCAGTTTAGCCTGCTATTCTGGTCTGCTCTGAAAGATGAGTGAATACGCAGGAACTAGTTTCGAGAGCAATAACAGTTGCATAAATTTTCAGAAAAATACACTGAAAGTAGAAAATTCCAAGATGTGATAAGAGTTGCTATTTATATACAGTGGAACCTCGGATTACGAGCATAATTTTTCCGGAAGCGGACTCGTATTCCAAAAATAAACCAAATTTATCATCCCATAAGAAATAATGGAAACTCAAATTATTCGTTCCACAGCCCAAAAAAATAAATATAGGGATGCACCGAAATTTCGGCCGCCGAAAATTTTCGGCCGAAATAGCATTATCGGTTTCGGCCGAAACGTAAGAAAGCGCCGAAAATAAAAGCCGAAATTGTCGCCACGCCTCTCCCATCCTCCCGTCTCGTTCGCGCTGTCATTACGCATCAAACACGGAGTATGTCGGCGGTTTGGAAGCACTTCAAAGTTTCAGATGAGGACAGCAAAGTTGCAATAATTTTAATTAATTTGTAGTTTTTTTAATACAAACAAAAAGAAAATATTTTAAACATGTTTTTTAATGTAGCCATTTTCGGTTTCGGTATCGGTTTTCGGCCAAGTGCATCCAAAAATTTCGGTTTCGTTTTCGGCCCAGAATTTTCATTTCGGTGCATCCCTAAATAAATACATTAAAAAAATAACACAAAATATGAAGTAAAAATTTAAACAAATTACCCTGCACTTTACCTTTCAAAAAAGTAAAAATAAATCCCGACAGATAAGTGTTTCACGCTGTGTGTGTGTGTGTGTGTGTGTGTGTGTGTGTGTGTGTGTGTGAAGCCACTCCCATCCCGAGAGAGAGTGTATGAACTGGCTCGGTGTCAAACTACGCGAGAGAGAAACTAAGAGAGAGAGAGAAAGAGAGCTTTACACGCGCACACACACGTGTTATAAGAAACAGTACATGCGCACCAGCAGGGCAGACTATTACCCACAATTCCGCAGCACAGGAGAGAGAAAAAACATTGGCTGAGTTGTAATCACGTGACGCTCTGTGTCAAAACAAGAAGCGCATGCGTGATACATGATACTCGTAAACCAATCTTTGCTTATTTTCCAAATCAAAATTTATTAAAAATCTTTGCTCGTCTTGCGGAACACTCGCAAACCGCGTTACTCGTAATCCGAGGTTTCACTGTATATTTTTTTTAAGTTAAGAAGGTTTACACAATACAAAAAGATAGCACGGCTAAATTTATTTCACTATACAAACTATGACAAAACACAGGTTTATATTAAAGTGCTCATTCTGATACAGGTTCATTCTAGGTGCTCTGAGCAATCTAAAATTCAATGTTAAAAAATGGTTTTAAAAATGGAGGAAGGTCTTAGTAGATTCTCTGCAAAATAAAAACTGGGGTGTTGTAGGAAAATAATCATCTTAGACAATACACCATTCTCACTATTCACACACTGGCAGGCAGAACATCATCCTGAGGTAGAATCGGCACCTACATATCATGATAATATCGTATCAGGTCCACATTGGGCAATTACAGAGCCATGCAAAAGTGTTTGTATTACTTAAACTTTTCTACATTTTGCCATGTTGCAACCACAAACGTAGATGCATTTTATTGGAATTTTATGTGATAGACCAACACAAAGTGGCACAAAAATCTTTCTAAATTTTAAAATATTCAGTCAATATTTTTGTAGAACCACCATTTACTGCAGTTACAGCTGCAAGTCTTTTGGCGTACGCCGCTACGAGCTTTGCAAATCTACAGAGAGAAATTTCTGCACATTGCTCAGTTATATTGGATAGAGAGCGCCAAAAGTCTTGCCACAAATTGGATTTAGGTCTGGACTTTAACTAGGCCATTCTAACACATGAATAAGCTTTGATCTTATTTACATTTCATACAAACTTTCATAATTCTTTTGATTGTGTAAAGCTGCTTTGCGACAATGACAATTGTTAAAAGCGCTATAAAAATACAATTGGATTGAAAAATACGATACCTGCGCACTCATGAGGCCAATTACGGTACCTGAACCATCTCTGAGGCGATCATGGTACCTGACCCGTCATGGAGGTCTTTACGGTACCTGACCAGTCTCAGAAGTCAATTAAAGTACCTGCTCTGTCACAAAGGCATTTACTTTACCTGACAGATTTCTGAGGCGATTACGGTACCTGACATATCCAAGTACCCGACGGATCATGCAGGTGTTTACGTTACCTGATTCATACAAATTCACATTTCATACAAACTTAAATAATTCTTTTGATTGTGTTAAGCTGCTATGTGACGATGTAAATTGTTATACAAATAAAATTGAATTGAATTAATTGCTAAAGAGTTTATGGTACCTGATCGGTCACTGAGGTGTTAACTGTACCTGACCTGGCACGGAGAAATATTACGGTATCTGACCAATTTCTGAGGCGATTACAGTACCTGGACCTGGCACGGAGGACCATCACGGTACCTGGACCTGGCACGGAGGACCATCACGGTACCTGGACCTGGCACGGAGGACCATCACGGTACCTGGACCTGGCACGGAGGACCATCACGGTACCTGACCCGGCACGGAGGACCATTACGGTACCTAACCTGTCACGCACTCAATTATGGAACCTGATCAGTCACTGAGGTGTTTAGCACAACTTATCAATTTCAAAGGACATTACGGTACCTGTCCTGTCACAGATGTGATTAAGGCCTAACCCACCCACACACACACACACACAGACTCACAATGGCTTTGCTGTAGCAGGTGACGGCCTCCTGGTACTTCCTGCAGAGGAACAGGCGGTTTCCATGCTCTTTGAGCTCCTGGGCTGAGGAGCAGCTCTTCTCCGGGCTGCCTGCCATCTTCTCCACGGGCTCGGCACCGGCCGCCGCTTCCCCCTGCTGCTTCCCAATCCTGTTCCCCGTCTCTTCAGCTGACACACACACACACACACACACAACATACATGTGTATGCCTGACAACACATCCCTTTAAACAAACGTCACAGAAACATGAGTGTGTAGAGACGTGTGTGTGTGTGTGTGTGTGTGTGGTGTTTATTATACAGCTGCACTTTTACTGTATTTATGATAATAATCTGATTTACAGTTAAAGGCTACGTGATGCTAGGTTAGCTAAGATGCTAGCTAGGTTTGGAGCTGCGCTCATCATCATCATCTTCTTCATCATGACAGACTCAGGAGATCGCAGTTAATAATGACTATAATCAGTGTATTATATTAATATTAGAGCAGATGGTGAAGTTAAACCCTTCAGTTTAGTGAACTGGTGATAAATACTGAGCTGTAGGAATGACTCATCTGATTAAACAGATCCTGTAAAGCTCAATAAAACAGTCAGAGTTTATTTAGGTATAAAACACAGTTTAAACACACACACACACACACACACACACACACTCTGCAGGCCGCGGTAACGTTACCGGTTGTAAGCACAGCTCTCCCCCCGACCACAGCGCCTCCTGCTCCGGTCACACAGCCGAGCCACAGCCGCTAACGCTAATGCTAACGCGTTCTGCTCGTGCTCGGGGTAAACTCTCTCGCTTTCCCTCAGCACGTAGTTATATAAGTACAAACTCCATTACGGAAAAAGGATATTTAACAAAGCTGCCATGTTTTAACCAAAAACCAAAGGAATTCAAACATTTTTATATCACCGCTGGATCTCTGCAGATTGTTTTGGTTACATGACGTCCGTCGGCCATATTAGAAAACTCAAGTTACGTAACGTGACGTCGCTTAGGACGGACGTCATTGCGTCATGACGCACCACCCCGGCGTGGAGGCTGAACGAACTCGACTCGTGAATCGACTCTCTTGAATCATCGCACAGCTCAGTCATAATGAATGTACTTGTGTTTAAAGAATTCTCAAAACTAAGCTTTCTAATTAGGGCCCAAGTATTATGACATCATCCTTAGTACATCATATTTTTCTTCAAGCATCCAGGTTTTTTTTTTTTAACATGCTTAAAATGTCCTGAAAATCAGAACAATGGCTAGAATCTGCTGTCATTGGAGCGCCGAGTGGCGTGGCTCAGGGTCTCCACATGAGGTTACACAGCTCATACACACTTGTACACATACATGTTAAAATCAGTACACATTTAGAGCTCATTGAGATGACACATTTACACTATGCATGTCATGGGCTCTACTCACAGGAAGTCGGTTATTTTGAGTTGTTTGCAAAACACATCCAATGGAATTCCATATACTCCTCATAAGCGATTTACACGATTGTCACCAAACCCGGCCCATATGACCATAAGACCTCGTGGATGCAACATTGAGAAGTGATTTTTGCTCTTTTAAATCGTTTGTTCATGACAAGGCATTAAAACTTATGGCAAATAACTGCCTTAGCCAAACATAATTATATATAATTATATAAGTACAAGATCACTATGTAGGATATGACATAATGTGACGCTTTCTTTCCAGCATCTGGTGCTTTTTGGAGATCGTAACATGCTCAAAAAGCACTCAGGTTGTATGGTGCACCTGGCCGGCAATGGCACAGGTACAATGGCACTCATTCTTGCTTGCAACTATAATTTACATTAAAATAAGTCATCTTGGTTAGGAATGCAAATATTCTTCTAAGCAGTGTGGTGCAGAAAAAACTGCATACATCCCTTTGCTAAAAAGTGATCTATGGGTAATCACCTCATTACATATTTTTTCTTCTCTAACACAAACAGCGAGGACGGATATAAAAATAAAATGTGGTTATTCCACAGATAAAAAAATAACATCTAAAACACTTTAAACACCTAGTGTGGAGCCGCATTATTTCACTCATACTGTTTATTACAAAGCAAGAACTTTTCATTCTAAACCTGGGTTTAAGCATCTGATCTGACACACACTGTGCTCTAGAGTTGTAGAAAGATATTTTCTGCTCACAAACACACACAAGTGTTAATAAAATTTATTTAATAATGCATTACAGAGAGACGAGATAAATCAGAGGGAGTTTATAAAAGAACAGGGAGTGGAATAAGGAAAAGAGGACTAATGCACCGTAATGAGTCCTACATTAATTAGTCCAGCACAGGATTTCACCTTCATCACCTGTTTGGGGACTCGCACACACTCGCACACACTCGCACACACTCGCACACACTCGCACACACTCGCACACACTCGCACACACTCGCACACACTCGCACACACTCGCACACACTCGCACACACTCGCACACACTCGCACACACTCGCACACACAGATAAAGTCCCCACCCCCAAACAAAGTGTAAACACTACAAAGACCACGCGGTATCTGCGGCACGGAGGGGGGGGGGACGAGTTTAGTCCTCCTGACAGGCAGCAGGGGGAGGGAGAAGCAGTGACTCAACACTGCACTAGTCTGTGTTTCTGTAAATAAAAACAAACCTAAAAAAAAAAAACTGAGGGAGAAGTCAAGGAGAGGAGAAGATGTACGCATAGCCAAGAGACACGCTGTAGTTTCCATGATAACTGTGCCAGGTTACGGCCCTCAGAGCTCGCCAGACTCTCTGTCCCCGGAGCGACGAGACTCCGCCCTCCCGTTAAGACGGTCCCGTGATGACCTAAACACACAAACACACACTACATTATTACTGTCCAAGACTGTGGGTGCACTTTAAAAGACCTGTACGAGTGGTATTTTCAGCAGAAATACCATGCAAGAGCAGGCACCTGTGCGAGTGTCCATGCGAGAGCAGACATGTGTTCTTTCACAGAGTTGCACTGCGAGTGTTCTTTCAGAAACTGAGCGTACCTGTGCGAGTGTTCTCTGCGAGAGTGTGAGGGAGATCTGGAGCGTGATCGGTGTCTCCTGCGTCTCTCTCGGTCTCGGGATCGAGATCTTGACCTACGTCTCTCCCTGGAGGACGAGCGAGACCTCCTCCGTCTCCTCTCTCTCTCACGCTCGCGATCACGAGAGCGAGACCTACACACACACAAACCAAAAAAGGCCATGTTTAGATAAAAGAGAAGTCAGTGTGTGTGAACAAAATTACAGAAAAATTTGTTTTTTACTGACCTCCTGCGCTCCCGGCTGCGTGACTTTGTCCTGCAAATACAAAAAGAAAATTCTATTGTTAGAGTATACTTATCCCTTGTGTAAATTACAAACACACACACACACACACAGTTGTTCCTCACTTTCTCTTCATCCTCTCCTCACGCTCCCTCTCCTCTCGACGCTTCAGTCTCTCCTGGTTTCGCCGCTCCTGTTTATCCGCAACCGTTTTCTACAAACACACAGAGCTCCATAATGTCTCACATTTTATACACGTTTAACACACACACACACCACACACACACCACACCTTCAGCTGCTCGAGTTTCTCTCGGATCTGGATGAAGCCCAGGTGAAGTTTCCCACCAAAATGGTCGGCCAGGCGACGGTCGTTGTCATGGAGACCCAAGTAGGCGGAGCATACCTCACACACACGAAGCTTCTGCTGCTGGAAACTGGAGGCAGGCATGGAGTTTCTGTACTCCTCCTATACACACACACACACACACACACACACTATATTAAAGTGAGCAGATACATCATTAAAATTCAGCCTATAACTTGACTGCGTGTGTGTGTGTGTGTGTGCAAGAGACACTGACCTCAGCGTCCTTCTTCTTAGTGCGCACTTTCTCCACTTCCTGTAAGACCTTCTGGGCCTCATCCACGTTCCCCTCAGCACCGAGCTGCTCCGCCTTCGCCAACAGCTTCCCGATCTCCTCGTTCAGCTCGTGCACCTTCTCCGCCTGACACACACACACACACACACACACAATCAGTTATACACCTGAGACAGGTAAGCCAAGTCTTAACGACCGAGACCGACAGGGCTGACCTTGGCGGCGACCTCTGCGCTGATCTCCTCCTGTGTTTCGGCGAGGCGTTTCTTGGCCAGCTCGGTCCTCCGGTCGCAGTCGGCGATGAACGACTCCAGATGATCCACGGCCTGAAGATGGAGTGAAAACACACACGTCACACACACGTAGCTGAGCTCATTCACAAATTTGTGATGTAGCGATCGCGGCGTACTCACGTCCAGCTCGAAGAACAGGTCCCTCTCTTTAGACGCGATCTCGTAGTCGGCCCTCAGGGCCAGGTCGTGGATCTTGGAGCACTCGCCCAGGTCCATACGCTACACAGAGTAAAATATCAATCTTTCCTACTCATATTCCACCATTATCCGGGTGCCAAAACTTGTGATGTGCGTGTACTCACCGTGCCTGACAGGATGTCATGAGGACAGCAGTTCAGCAGGTGAGACTTACACACTCGCTCGTCCGTGAACTTCACCCGCTGTCGAGACTCGTCTCCTGCAACAGCAACACACGCATGCAGTGAGCCAACACACACACCTGGACACGCCTCGCTCTCAAACACTGACACACACTCCTAAACCTGGAGAAAAGGGACGGGACAGGAAAGGGGCGGGCCCTGACAAAAGAGGGCAGGCTTTTTTTTAATAAGGGGCATTAACTTTTGGAATCAGCATCCTCACATGTGTGAGATTCTTTTTAAGGTCTTATACAGGTGTGTATATTTATGAAGACTATCTAAAATGGGGTTTAAAACGTCAATAAGCGATATTTAAGACGCACAATGTCATTAAAGTCACTCAACAGGCCTGCGCGCTTTAGTAAGTCTGAGTAATTACACGATCCGTCCACTAGGGGTCACTAATAACACCAGATACAGAATTATTAATGAAAATGACATTTGTTTTAAACCTTATTTGTGTTACACGTGAGACATTGTGCGTGTTAAACACATTGTGACGTATCGCACAGATGATTATCAGCTTCCACTCCTTTAGTGATTAACAACATGATGTGAGGAAAGAAATACAAAAAAGTAAACAAAAAAAACAATTTAAAATAAAATAAGAGCATGAACTTCAGAGTAAAGTGTTAGTTTTATACACACTGCGAGCTCTCTCTCTCGCTCTCTCTCTCCCATACCGTACCAGCCTGGAGCTCCAGCCCTTCGGTGGCCTTATTAAAGATTAAAATGCCAAACCTGCAATAAGGAAGTTGGGAATCATACACAAGAGTCAAAGTGCAGCAGAGCGTCGGCGCAGGATTGACTTCTTTTCTTTCTTTGTTTTCTTTTATTCCTGTAAGTCCTGGTCAGTCAGCGTGCTAGTAAGCGCAAACGGCGGCAAGCGCGCGTTAAAGCCCGCCTGCCTTCTTTCTTCCAAATTTTTTTAATTATAATTATTATTACTTATGAACTTATTAAATTTCTCTTTACTGTGGCTGACAGAATAAGTGTTGGAAAAAAAGCAAATATCACAGACTACCATTGGTGTGTGATTATAACTTGGATCATAACAGCGTTAAAAATCATGTGTGACTCACGGCTCGATGAACATGAGGCTTTTCTGCAACTCCCGTGCAGATTGATGTAGGCTGGCAAAGATACACTGAACCTTAATGAATAAGAATAAAGGGGCCACAATTGTTCAGTCTGCAGGAAACAGGAATTCAGCTCAGTACTCATATGTACACACAATACACACACACACACACACAAACACACACAGTCTGTATCACTTTGTGGCAGTGGAGGCCTTCGACTCGACTCACAATTCACAATTTAACTCGCTCCCATTGGCTACATCACCTCGTAAAGCATGCTTTCCTCTGAAACGCCATTTAACATTACAACAGTAACTTTAAGGTTAGAGAAACTTAACTAAGACGGTTTTGAGACTTTTTTTTTTAAAGAGTTGTAAGTGTTTTAAGTATAATGTTATTGGTTTTTTTTGGTTTAAAGGTCTTAAAATTATAACAAAATCAGAAAAGATTTGCAATCAACTTTGCGATCGTTTTAATCGAACGGTACCTAGGTATAGTGATACTGTATCGGACGGTCCCTGTTAACATTAATCTCAAAGCAGCTGATATATATGACTAAAGGGTGCATTTTTGGACTCTATGACCCATTATGAAGCGACATAACCACCCATCAAGTTTACAAACTTCTACCAATGAGCAACTTTATAAATAAACATTTCTGAGGATGGTTTGATTTTTAAAACTACATGTCCTCAACTGCACAATGAACTTTCTCTCAATCAACATATTTAGCCCCTCCCCAGAGTCTGCACCGAGCAAATACAGGAATGTGTTATGAGGCCTTTGTGTTTTTAATAGAGAGATTATTTCATATACCTTTTTATATATTATTCAGTATACAGGAAACATATTTAAGTTGACTCAAAAAAAAAAAAAAAAAAAAAACTTTCCTTGTTGAAGAATATGGTACAGGACTTTCAGTACTGAACCATCAAGCAACTGCAGTCTCGCATCAAAATTAATAATTGTAGTAATATTTTAACAGTATTAACACCAGTAACATTTATACTGACATACGTGTCTAAAAAAAAATCCAAAAATCACAAGATACTTATTTTTCCACAAAATCTCTACTATAGTGTTACCTCAACATTTTGCTGTTTAAGATAAGATAAACCTTTATTAGTCCCACAAGTGGGAAATTTGTTAACTGTACAAACAGTTTTATTACAACCTTATCTATAACCACAAACCGATAATAGTTTAATGGATATAAATCACTTGAGACATTACTGTAGTAATTTAACATCACTACTTTAGATTATTTGTTATTTTAACTGTCTAAATTCATAAACTTAACGCACAACTAAATTTAAATTTAACAAAATGTCGTTGGGTTTTATATAAAAGTTTATAAAAACTAATATTCTTTATTATAGATTTGTATTTAATTACAAATATTTTAGTTATAAGTATGTCTTAGTTTAGGTTTGTTTTAGGGTTTTAGTTTTAAGTTTTTATAAATCAAACTTCTGACAGACAAAAT
Organism: Clarias gariepinus; assembly: GCF_024256425.1. NCBI lineage: Eukaryota > Metazoa > Chordata > Actinopteri > Siluriformes > Clariidae > Clarias > Clarias gariepinus. The sequence continues at coordinate 41,033,607 of NC_071103.1, forward strand.
TATGTTTTAATTTTAATAAAAGGATTTTATATAAAAATTTATCAGAAATGTATTTTAAACCTGAATGTGAACCAGTTTTACACAGATAATTTCAGGTAATGTTAAATGTTTATAACTGACTGGAGAGTGAACTTTGCTGCAAGTTATTAGCAGGTGTGCTAACACCATTGTGTGGAGTTAGCTTAGCACAGACAGGCGCCATGGTCAACCCGCTTTCTGGCAGGAGTTTATTATAATGTGTGGTTTATTTTCAACAACAAACGATGAGGTTGATTTTATACTTTAATAATATATTATTGTATTATATTATAAATATTGAATAATGTTGAGGTAAATGTGCGGTGAGCTCGCGCCTTCACCGAGAGATATCGCGAGATTTCAGTTTGGTGATTTTGGGGGGGGGGACGAGATCTCCGAACTGTATTGTTACCAAACACAAACATATAAAACACATGGTTTACTTACTGTACGCTAAATACAACGTACGTTTTTCATATTACTCTTATTCATGTTTAGTAATAATTTGTCATCGTCGTAATAAAGTGTGTTTAACGACGCTCTCGGGCGGAACAGGCCTGACTCTCGGTGATAAACAAGCTAATAAACAGAGCGCTAAAGCCGGAGATACAGAACCATTAAATGGTCACAGTTCCAGAGGAAAGCCGCTTCATGTTAATGTCCGTGGTTTATTATATAACACCAGAATAACACACGTCTCCACACTGAGCGTGTTTCTTCTCTCTCTCTCTCTGAGTGCTAATGCTAATGCTAACTCACCGTCCCTCGCCGTTCCCATCAGCTGGTCGAGCAGAGCTCTCATCTGAGCCTGAGCCGACATCTCTGTGATTAAACACACAACCACACGCGGTGTGTTATAACTCCTCTACAACATGCACTCTCTAAAAACAAACCTTTATATTTAAATAAACCGATCTGTTATTAGAGGAAAACAATATGGCCGCCTCCCTCCGACACCGCCGCCGTCTCTCTTCCTCCAGCGGCCGCTTCAGTGACGTCACACACCCGTAGGGCGAATAGAAACGCGCCACGTCATCTTAAAGCGGCCGACTGCCGAAAGCGAGTCACGTGACCTTGTGTATCTATCTATCTATCTATCGTTCTTTTCGATACGATTCCGAATTTAGCGAATTGAATTAATCGCGATTTAAAGGTAAAAAAAATTCAAATAGATGCTGTATGTTATTAATGCAATAATCATGTGTTTTAAACTTACTAAATGTAATTTTAAACGGGTTGACACGGTGGTGTGGTGGTTAGCACCATCACCCTACACCTCCAGGGTCTGGGTTCGATTCCCGTCTCTGTGTGCATGGAGTTTACATGTTCTCCCTGTGCTTGGTGGGTTTCCTCTGGGTACTCCGGTTTCCTCCCACAGCCCAAAGACATGCAGGTTATGTTAATTGGTGTTTTCAAATTGCCCGTTGTGTGTGTATGTGTGTGTGTGCCCTGTGATGGATCGGCACCCTGTCCAGTGTGTACCCCGCCTCGTGCCCTAAGCCTCCTGGGATAGGCTCCAGGTCCCCGCGACCCTGAATACAGGATAAAGCGGTATAGAAGATGAGTAAGCGAGTGATCTTAAATGTAATTTTGGGTAAATCACTAAGTAACAGTGTAACTTTTTGTTAAAGAAGTTACTTTTAAAAGTAACTAATTACATTACAAAATTACTGTCATTAAAAAGTAATCAGTTACTTTACAGTGTTATTTTTGATTAAAGTAACTAGTTCAGTACTTTTCCACTGCAGAAAATAAAAACTCCTTTGTGATTCCTCATGCATGTTGCTTTAGTCAAGACCTTTATAATTATTCTACCGTCATCACTCAGTCAAGTTTGGCCCATAATTAACTACTAATACCCCTATCTCACCTACAAATCCCCCTATCTCACCTACTGATACCCCTATCTCACCTACTAATACCCCTATCACAGCTACTAATACCCCATCTCACCTACTAATCCCCCTATCTCACCTACTGATACCCCTATCTCACCTACTAATACCCCCATCTCACCTACTAATCCCCCTATCTCACCTACTGATACCCCTATCTCACCTACTTATACCCCATCTGACCTACTAATACCCCCATCTCACCTACTAATCCCCCTATCTCACCTACTGATACCCCTATCTCACCTACTTATACCCCATCTGACCTACTAATACCCCCATCTCACCTACTAATACCCTTATCTCACCTACTAATACCCCTATCTCACCTACTAATACCCCTATCTCACCTACTAATACCCCTATCTCACCTACTAATACCCCTATCACAGCTACTAATACCCCTATCTCACCTACTAATACCCCCATCTCACCTACTAATACCCCTATCACAACTACTAATACCCCTATCTCACCTACTAATACCCCCCTCTCACCTACTAATACCCCTATCTCACCTACTAATACCCCCATCTCACCTACTAATCCCCCTATCTCACCTACTGATACCCCTATCTCACCTACTAATACCCCATCTGACCTACTAATACCCCCATCTCACCTACTATTCAATTCAATTCAATTTTATTTGTATAGCGCTTTTAGCAATTTTCATTGCCGCAAAGCAGCTTTACATAGTCAAAAGAATTATTATTAGGTTTGTATGAAATGTGAATTTGTATGAATCAAAATGGTCAGTTTGTCCCTGGTGAGCAAGCCGAGGGCGACAGTGGCAAGGAAAAACTCCCTGAGATGGTAAGAGGAAGAAACCTTGAGAGGAACCAGACTCAACAGGGAACCCATCCTCATTTGGGTGAAACAAAAAGCAGTAAATGATCTGCATTTATACAGTGTGTAGGGTGGGAGGCAGTTCAGCTATAATAGCTGATGTTAATTGATGTTAATATGGAGTCCAGGTAGTTATTGAAGACCCAGGTAGACTTGTAAGAAGTTCCAGTCATGAACTATCGAACTGTCAAGTCCCCAGAGAAACAGTTGCCAACACCAGTCAAGGCCAGAACCATTTTCTAGGTGGAGAGAATCATTCCCAGACACCAGACGCATCCCAGAGAGACACACGGGGCATCCATGTGACGAGATCTTCAGCCAGAAGCGGGGCACCAGGATGGGTCAGACAGGTCCGGAGGGCAGAGGGAGTCTGGATCACTGGCAGCTCAGGAACGACATGTGTAGCTCGACAGAGAGAGAGAGAAAGAGTGAAAGGGGGGGACAGGAGGAGAGAGGAAAAAGAAAGAGGGGGGGAAAGAGAAGAAGAGGAGAGATGGCAGTTAGGTATGGTCACAGTCACACAATGTATAATGTGAATGTATATTAACTGTAGCGTGCAAGCAGAGACTCCGGCAGGACTAACTATGACAGCATAACTAAAAGGGAGAGCCAGAAGGAAACACAAACATGAGGGCTTCCTGACATGTAAAGCAAACAATCACCTCACCGTCAGCAAACCTGAGTGATCAATGAGAGTGAGGAAGACAGCATCCAAACATACCAGTTCACCATAATACTCTACGTCCATGAGTCCCCCAGATCTGCTCCTTTACCTATGGCAAATCTATTTATAAAAATGCTCGGCTAAATAAATAGGTTTTTAGCCTGGACTTAAACACTGAGACTGTGTCTGAGTCCCGAACACTATTTGGAAGACTATTCCATAACTTTGGGGCTTTGTAAGAAAAAGCTCTGCCCCCAGCTGTATTTTTCATAATACGCGGTACTGACAAGCAGCCTGCATCCTTTGATCGAAGTAGGCGTGGCGGATCGTAAGACACTAGCAGTTCGCTCAGGTACTGCGGCGCGAGACCATTTAATGCTTTATATGTCAAGAGTAGTATTTTAAAATCAATGCGAAATTTCACAGGGAGCCAATGGAGTGAAGATAAGATAGGGGTGATGTGCTCATATCTTCTGGTTCTGGTGAGGACTCTCGCTGCTGCATTCTGGACTAGCTGAAGCTTATTTATGCATCTAGCTGAACAACCAGACAGTAAGGCATTACAATAGTCCAACCTAGAGGTGATAAAAGCATGAACTAGTTTTTCTGCGTCGTTTAGCGACAATAAATTTCTTATTCTGGCGATATTTCTGAGGTGAAAGAATGCTATCCTGGTAATATTATCTACATGTGCTTCAAATGAAAGGCTGGAATCAATAATCACACCAAGGTCTTTCACTGTTGCATTTGATGGAACAGAAAGGCCATCTAAAGTTACGGTATGATCTAAGATTTTACTCCTAGCTGTATGCGGTCCTATGACTAGAACTTCTGTCTTATCCGGATTTAGCAGAAGGAAGTTAGTTAGCATCCAATTTCTTATGTCCTGCACACATTGCTCAATTTTAGTAAGCTGTTTTTTCTCATCAGGTTTTGCTGAGACATATAACTGTGTATCATCAGCATAACAATGAAAACTAATACCATGCTTACGGATTATGTTGCCCAGAGGAAGCATGTAAAGGGAAAAAAGCAGTGGACCTAAAACTGAACCCTGCGGAACGCCAAACTCCACTAGAGAACATGCAGAATAGTCACCATTTAAGTCTACATACTGATAACGATGGGTCAGATAAGATCTGAGCCAGGAGAGGGCTGTACCCTTAATTCCCACTACATTTTCTAATCTGTGAAGAAGAATAGCGTGATCAACAGTGTCAAAAGCTGCACTGAGGTCAAGTAATACAAGCATAGTTACACAACCCTGATCAGAGGCCAATAGAATGTCATTTACTACTTTAACGAGCGCTGTCTCTGTACTGTGATGAGGCCTAAATCCTGACTGATACAGTTCATGTATGCCATTTCTATGTATATATGAGCATAGCTGCTCCGCTACTATCTTTTCCAGGATCTTAGAGATAAAGGGGAGGTTTGATATTGGTCTGTAACTGGACAGCTGACAGGGGTCGAGGTCAGGTTTCTTAATTATTGGTTTGATAACTGCTAATTTAAAAGATTTTGGAACATATCCAATGCTGAGTGAAGAATTAATTATTCTCAACAGGGGTTCTATTATTGCTGGTACTATCTGTTTAAGAAAATGTGTCGGTACAGGATCTAATATACAGGTTGATGAATTTGAAGAAGAGATGAGTGAAATTAGTTCATTCTCTTCAAGGGGAGTAAAGTATTCTAGGTTCTGGTCTGACATGGCTAGATTAACATCTGCATCAATTACATTGTTCGGTTTCAAAACCTCAATTTTATGCCTAATATTTACAATTTTATTATTAAAAAAGTTCATGAAGTCCTCACTATTGCATGATGTTGTTGTGGAGATTTCTGCAGTGGTCTTATTTCTGGTTAATTTGGCTACAGCATTAAATAAGAATCTAGGATTATTTTTATTTTCTTCTATAAGAGTGGAGAGATATGTTGATCTAGCTACACTAAGAGCTTTTCTATAGTTCAGGATGCTCTCCTTCCATGCTATTTGAAATACTAGTAATTTAGTTTGACGCCATTTACGTTCTAATTTCCGAGCGGTTTGTTTTAAAGTGCGCGTGTGATCGTTATACCAGGGAGCAAGTTTTTTATCTCTAATAATTTTTCTTTTGGCTGGAGCTACATTATCTAGGGTATAGCGAAATGTCGACTCTAAATATTCAGTCGCCTGATCGAGTTCTGTGGGGTCAGACGGTGATCTAATCGAAGTTGGGAACTCTGGGAGATTACTGATAAAACTCTGTTTGGTAGTTGATGTGAATGTACGTTTCATACGGTAGCGCGGCGCTGTGTGTACATTATTATTGTGACACACTTGCAATGAGACAAGATAGTGATCTGAGATAACTTCAGATAGTGGTATTGTGAATAAATTTCTTATACTTAATCCAAATAATATTATTAAATCTAAAGTGTGACCTGCTTTATGAGTGGGTCCTACTACACACTGATTTACTCCTACCGAGTCCAGTATAGACATAAATGCAGTTCTCAGAGGGTCTTCTGGGTTTTCAAAATGAATATTAAAATCTCCAGCAATTAACACTTTGTCTACAGAAATGACTAGGTTTGAGAGGAAATCTGCAAATTCACTAAGAAATTCCGAGTACGGCCCTGGAGGTCTGTAAATGACAATTAGCGGGATCGACTGAGCTGACTTAATATAGTTAAATACACTTATGTTACTATAAAGAATTTCAAATGAATTAAATTTGTGTCCGTGTTTTTGTACAATAGTCAGATTATCATTGTGAATAACTGCGACGCCTCCTCCTCTACCAGTTAACCGAGGCTGGTGTATGTAGCTGTATCCAGGAGGACTAGCTTCATTTAGAGCTACATACTCGTCCTGTTTAATCCAGGTTTCTGTTAAACAGAGTATATCAAACTCCTGATCTGTGATAATTTCATTAACTATAACTGCTTTAGATGCGAGAGATCTAATATTTAACAGACCTAGCTTCAGATCAGAGGTGCCGGCTGCGCATTCAGTCTGATCCAAGTTTGTGGTCTTTATGCTAATTAAATTACTAAAACAGACTTTCTGAGTCTTTCTAAATTTGTTTTTAGCTCGGGGAACAGACACAGTCTCAATAGAGTGAACCCTGAGTGACGACTCTATGCAGCTAGCAGACGGTTGGTTTAGCGTAAGGGATCTAATGTTGAGAAGTCCAAACTTTAGAGGTAGACTTCGATTACTTATTTGGGCTTTTTCTGGTTTAATGGTTACCAGATTGTTTCGGCTGGATTTAACGAATTTATTCTTTTTTCTCACTAATCGGGGAATAGACACAGTTTCTATAGTACAAGCTATGTGTGTGCGTCTATTAGTATGGTGAGTTTTATTGTGGCTGGTATCTAAAGAATCTGAGGTATGACTTACCGCAAGTCAGATGGTTCGTAATGTCCTGGAGATGTTGTCAGAGAGGACCGCTGCTCCAGCTCTGCTAGGGTGCAGGCCATCTGTGCGGTAGAGCCTAGGACGCTCCCAGAAAACATTCCAGTTATCAACAAAGGGTAATCTCTGTTGTTGACACCAAGATTGTAACCATTCATTGAAGGCAAATAATCTACTGAACCTCTCGATTCCTCTCTGAAATGTCGGAAGTGGTCCAGATACGACGATCTTTGTCGTGGGTGATGTGCTGCGGACCTTCTCAACCAACTAATACCCTTATCTCACCTACTAATACCCCCATCTCACCTACTAATACCCCTATCTCACCTACTAATCCCCCTATCTCACCTACTAATACCCCTATCACAGCTACTAATACCCCTATCTCACCTACTAATACCCCTATCACAGCTACTAATACCCCCATCTCACCTACTAATACCCCTATCACAGCTACTAATACCCCTATCTCACCTACTAATACCCCCCTCTCACCTACTAATACCCCTATCTCACCTACTAATACCCTTATCTCACCTACTAATACCCCCAACTGACCTACTAATACCCTTATCTCACCTACTAATACCCTTATCTCACCTACTAATACCCCATCTCACCTACTAATACCCCTATCTCACCTACTAATACCCCTATCTCACCTACTAATACCCCCATCTCACCTTCTAATACCCCTATCTCACCTACTAATACCCTTATCTCACCTACTAATACCCCCATCTCACCTACTAATACCCTTATCTCACCTACTAATACCCCCATCTCACCTACTAATACCCCTATCTCACCTACTAATACCCCATCTCACCTACTAATACCCCCTCTCACCTACTAATACCCCTATCTTACTTACACAGTTTCGCGCGGTGGCCGTAAGTACGGTTCATCATAATTCACCGCAAGTTTTGGCGCTGTGATTAGGTTTCCATCTTTCCGTGTGTCGGTCCTCACATAGTCAAACCGCATAGATGAGATAGTGGTATAACATCAGGAATAACAGAGGGGGGTGGTCATCGGGGGCGGGGCTCGTAGGACGACTTTTACACGCACACACAATAACGGATTACATTTAAAAAAAAAATAAAATTAAATAGCTGAGACTTAAATGGCGACCTAATGCGTTAGATTACTTGTTACATCAAAAAAGTAATCCAAGTACTCTAACGCGTTACTTTGTAACACGTTACACCCAACACTGCTAAGTAATCTTTAATGAAGTTGTGTGCAGAAAGTATTTTAATTCTTTTTTAACTATAAAATATTAAATAGTTGAAGTGATTGGGGTGTGTTTAATTACAGTCTTAATATGTCTTCGGTTTCTGTAAGAACTAGGATAATTTTTTTAGAAAAATGTATCGTTAAGTCGTAGTTTAAAGCTTTCTCTTTATCCTTAAAATATTCATTATAAGTTGTAAATTCATCACTTAAATATTATATTCATCTACAGTAGGGTTTGTTGAGAATTTGAAAAGGGGTGAATGTTTCATATTAAATCCAAATGAAGTGTCATATCCTGTTATCACCCTATAACATGTTAAATCGTGGGGTAAATTAGTCAGAAACATACAATAAATTCATGTTCAAAAAGGTTTTGCATTAAATACGTATGTAGCTACGTCATTAACAGAAATGCTTGATGTAAATGTTAGTTATATTGCAACACTAAGTGATGGTGTGTAATCAACAGGTGGGGACCAACATGATGGGAAAATATGGAGATGTCTGGAGCACCGTTCCATTTTTTGTGCCTTGGGGATGAGACAAGAGGGACCTGACAGACCTTTCCCATTATTGTAGGCAATGCTATTGAGACAGACTCTTTGGTGGAGGCCGTTGATGTTTGTTTTAAAGGTTTTTTGTCTTTGATGTTAACTACACAAAGCAGTGTCTTCTCAGCTGCGAGTTTCTCCAGTGTACTGTAGATCAGATCGATGGACACGAGTCCTCATCTGTTACGTTACACAGAATTCTGTGTTAAATGGTTAAACCCAGCACTTGGGTCATAACAACCCAGCACGTCTTCTGTCTAATAGTGACCCAGCGGCTGGTTTATGGTTCGGTTGTTTTTTTAACCCAGCAGTTTTTATAGTGTAAGAAAAAAACACCTGCAAGAGCAGCAGCTAGTTTCCTTCTATCGCTTCTCCACCGAGAGTGTGTTAACCTACTGCGTCTCCACTCGGTACACCAGTACCTCATTTCCACTACACTGGTGCTGGTGCCAGGTGCCCCCGCATTTACACTAGACAGGAACTCAGCGGGAGCTGCATGATAATACGTCACAGGCCACGCCCACTAAACAGAAACGACCATGGCCGAAGTCAGTTTACTGGTTATCCTCCAAACTAGTATGAAAATGTATTTCAGTATCCAAAAGCAGTTTATTCGACGTGTTATAACCGCTGAAAGTCTTTCTTCAGTTTTTTTAGCTTATACATTATTTGGTCGGTTGTTCGTGTGAAGCCTGCGACTATTAGTTCTTCTCTTATTTCCTCATACACTTTTTTTTTCTTAAAGCACTTTCCAATTTCTGCTGAATCTCGGTGAATGTCCAAAATGCCGAAAAAACGCTTTTGTTTCGTCCGCGCTCCACGTTAACGGACTTTGGGTATCCGGCATTTTTAATGCTCCCTATAACTCCGCCCATCGTTCGTGACGTCACAGGTTCTCGCAACTAGACCAGCAGAGTTTAGGGGCCGGTTCGGTGCTTATTTTTGGGCACCGGCACCATTTTTTTTCTGTGGGAAAGCGCGGCACTGGTTCCAAAATTGGGAACCGGCACGGGAACCAGAGCACTGGAAAAAGGGTACAGCAGCTCAGAGGCCCTCCAGGGGGTGATCAACTCAGCACAAAAAATCATCAGCTGCTGTCTGCCGTCCCTGAAAGAACTTTACATAGCACGTTACCTTAAAAGAGCAGCAAACATCCTGAAGGACCTTGTCCACCCTGGACATCACTTATTTAAACTGCTGCCCTCTGAAAAACGACTCAGGTCTATCACTGCACAAACCAACAGACTCAAGAACAGCCTCTATTCCAGCACCATACAGCAACTAAATGCTGCCAGGTTCACCACTACACACAGAAACTAAAGGATTTCACCAGTCTGATCTGGCATTTTATACCCCAAACCTACAGATGTACCTTCTCTGTATAGCTCTGCGTGTGTCTATTCACTAAATGTTTACATTCTGTATTATTCAACATGTTTGCGTTCTGTTGTACTTTAATACCCTCTCATTATAGGCGAATCCTTGGGTGAGTATTGCACAATAAATTATTTACATGATCTGCTGTGAAAGACACCAGATGGTCTGAGGTGGTTAAACAGTGATAACCAAGTGATCAAGCAGCGGTATGATTTTGCGTCTTGAACTTAACACTCTTTGCAGTGATTACACCGCTTCAACACTGATCAAACGTGACAGGTGGTATGTGTAAAACGAGTTAAAAGAAAGATAAAAACAATAAAAATATAAGATATGAAACAGTATATAACATGAAGAAAAAAAAGAAACATTATTCAGTAAAAACATCTGGACATTTGCGAGCTCTATCCACTAGAGGGCACTATTATACTTCCATACCCCTCATTACAGCAGTCGTGTGAAGTCGAAATACGAAACGCATGGGGTGTGTCCTATTCGAGACACTGTACCTCTTTGGAGGGATTGAATCACTTCGATTCATATTAGGATCTGATTCTTTTATTTCACACTCCTAATTTTATGTTTAGCTTTAACAAGAAATCGTCAATAAAAACACATTTTGCTGTTTTTTTAAACAAACTTCTGTACTTTTCATTTTATTGAACTCGGATTATGATAAACGTAATAATCAATAAAAAAAACAATAAAGAGCTGTTCAGAAGAACAGAGTCGGTTCCATTGATCGATTGGAAAAATCGGCTTAAAGAAACGTTTTATGATGGGTCGATTCAGAGAGTCGACTCCTCGGCGAATTTGTTTTTTTATTTTAAAAAGTTGGTCTCGCGAGTCGACTCCTCCGCGGACAGCGCATGCGTGTTTAAAAGCGTACCCCCCCCCCCCCCCCCAGGGGTGACGGCGCATGCGCAGTGTGCGTGTTGCTGGACGCTGGGACACACAGACACATAGAGAGAGAGAGAGAGAGAGAGAGAGATGACCGAGTGAACCGCAGTAAAGTGAGAGTTATACATTATATACAGGGGGGTGGATTAACTCTGTGTGTGTGTGTGTGTGTGTGCGCGCGCTAGCATGCTAAAGGAAGCAGAAGTTAAGGAGCACGCGCTCAGAGAGCTCGAGTGTGTTTATCAGTAATGAGTGTGTGTGTGTGTGTGTGTGTGTGTTAGAGGTCTGTAATAAAGCAGTCAGAGATTCTACAGTTCATTATTATAACTGTGACGTGTTTAGGGTCACGTCATTATTATTATTACTGTATTATTACTGTTATAGTTATCAGGGTGTTTATCCGTGTGTGTGTGTGTGTGTGTGTGTTTTGACTAAAGTTCCTGTTAAAAATGCTGAGCAGGTCCTGACACACAAGGTGTGTGTGTGTGTGTGTGTGCGCGCGCGAGAGAGAGAGCTTGTCTAGAACAAACACAGAACACAAACAGTTTAGATGATGAACAGGGCAGAGTGGAGTCCTTAATGGTGTCCTTAAGTATTGGGACTGTGTGTGTGTGTGTGTGTGTGTGTGTGTGCACGCGCGCTGCACCACGGTGTGTCTGAGTGTCAGTAATCATGTGTGAATAGAGTGTAGACCTTCAGCCTTAACCTCAGGGCTTTAAAACACACACACACACACACACACTGCACTGGTCAGGAGTTTTGTTTATGAACACACACTGCACTGCACTGCTCATGCTCGATCTCAGTGTGCGTGTATCGCTCATATAGTCAACATCTGTGTGTGTGTGTGTGTGTGTGTGTGTGTGTGTGTGTGTACTGTTTACAATAATACTGTGACCGTGTGTAAAGTAAAGGCGAGTGTGATTAGAGAGGTTTCTTGTTGAAGTTTCCAGACAGAGCAGTTTTCATTAATGTGTGTGTGTGTGAAATTTGTTCTACACAGTAGCCCCCGCCCTCCCTCTCACCTATAGTTTACCAACACACACACACACACACACACTAATGGAAAAACTGCTCTGTTTGGATTCTGCAGGTTAATTTGTTTTATTTTTACTTCATGTTTTGTTTGAATTATTTTTATATGAATATTTCTGGGTTGTGGAACAAATAGAGTTTACATTATTTATTATGGAGAAAATTCACTCTGATACACAAGCACGCTTCTGGAACCTATTAAGCTCACAATCCAAGGTTTCACTGTATATTTGTGGACCGAGACCCTGGTGGCAGACCTGAGATCTGCTGGTTCCTGTGTGGTTCCTGACCATCAGGGACATTTTTCTCTTGGCTGAGTGCCAAAGTCTTTTCCCCCGACCTCAGCTATGTGTCTCCACCTCCCAGTAACTAGAACTTAAACTAATCTTGGACTGTGTGGGTGAGAGAAGGGTCCAGGAGACGTTTCTGATCTCCTCCGTCTCGGATCTGCACTGAGCTGTCCCTGTCTCTCTCTCTAGCTCCATGATGTCAGACTCTGCGGATGCCAATTGTGCAGAGGCGGAGCCTCTGAAAGGCCAACAGGAGGAGGAGGAGACAGACAGGTCGAGTGGGTGTGGCTGCGCAGGTAAAACAGGCGTGGCTAAGCTGTCAGGGTGGCGCACGGCGACTCTCCTGCTCTCGCTCTTCATCTGTCTGAGCGTAGTGTTCGCCTTCTCCTTCATCCTGCCCTGTCCCGTCAGAGCACAGTACTCCGCCACCTGGAACCTGACTCTACATAATGCAGGTAACACACACACACACACACACACTGGATAATAAATGATCTGAGTTTCAGGTGGAATGTTAAATCTCTCTCTGTCTCTCAGTGACGTACAAGTTCCTGGCTTTTGGTGATGCGAGTAAAGACAAAGTGCAGGACGTGTTCGTCACCTATAAGAGCTCAGAGGGTCATATGAACACAAGCTGCATAGAGAAAGGTCTCTCTCTCTCTCACACACACACACACACACACACACACACACTGCTTATCATTGCTCATGTCTCCAGTAGTCACCACTGAATACTGCATATTGAACTACGTTGTGTGTGTGCATGTGTGTGTGTGTGTGTGTGTGCGCGTGTGCTCTTCAGGTCTGTCCTCCCCGTGCCTCTTTCTCCTGGCTGTTGATGGCGCTGTTGGAAATCCGCTCTGGGAAACTCCTTTAACCGCTGAATTTCAGTGGGCAGAATGTGGGGTGGGCGGAGTCAATGGAGAGAAACTCTGTGTGGTCGCTCACGGTGATAAACTCACCCCCGTTAACATGCACACAGGTACATCACACACACACACACACACACACACACACACAGAGGCTTTATTTCTGAGGAATAAGAATGAAAATAACAGTTGACTGTGGGATTAAGTTGAGGTGTGTGTGTGTGTGTGTGTGTGTGTGTGTGTAGGTGAGTTTGTGTGGAACCGTGCCCCCCCTCTGGTTGCTAACAGTCACCTCCCAGTGATCAGTCTGCCTGATCTAAACAAGGACAAAACCAACGACATCGCCGTGCTGAGTTACTCAACCACCAACACACCATCAGGGGTAAACACACACACACACACACACACTAAGGTTCTTTTAAAGGTTCCTGCAGTACAACGCTTGACTGAAAGCCCTCGGAGAAATAAATCCTCCACATGGTTTGGTGTGATGTCACACACTGAAGCCCCGCCCACTTTAATGAGCTTCACTCTCTTGATCTGATTATTTATTGATGTAAACAATAAACATTACTGCACAGAGGGTTTTCTCCGACTCCTTCAGACGGAGCTGGTGTTCTTCTCGGGTGAAACTGGAGAGGTGATTGGCTCCAGCAAGGATGTGGGCGTGGCCCCGGGGCAGATGAGGTCACACATGCAGTTCAGCACGGCGAGTAAAGCGCAGTACATCCTGCTCCATACAGGTGAGTCTCTGTCTCCCACTCTCTCTGTCTATCTGTCTACCTTTCCTTATCTCTCTCTCTCTCTTTCTCTCTCTCTCTCAGACAGAGGCCTGTATGCGGTGAGTTTGGCGACGTTGGTCACTCGTGCTGGTCTCACCTCCAACCTGCAGAAAGATAAAAGCTGGGAACAACGAGCCGATCAACAGGGACTCATCACACTGTACAAGTACGACACACACACGCACACACACACTAGTGCTGCACAATATACCGGTTCTTATCAGGTGTGTGTGTGTGTGTGTGTGTATGAATATTTATTTAATTATGTTTTTTTAGGCTGTATGTTAAAGGACTGTTGTAACTTACCAACCCTTTAAAGATGGAGAGGTTGGAGTTTGGACCATCCTGAGAGACAGAGTCTCACCACATACAAGACAAACTGGAGTATAGTCTCAGACACTGTACAGTGTGTGTGTGTGTGTGTGTGTGAGATGATTATGAAACAGTATTACAATGAATATTCGTGGCCTGTGAGGATAACTCGTGTTTACTCGTCTATTAGACTGTTTGTGCAGTGGTCCCCCCAGAACATGTCCCAGTATACGTCTTTGAGACAGACAGTCAACACACATTTTTACTGTCAAGAGAAAATCCACCACAATGTTCATCATGCAGAACCCAGTTGTCCATCAACACATATTTTATTTGACTGCAACTCTTTTACTCCTTTAAGGAACTCCTTGTTTTATCCTGTCGATACTTTAAAAAAAGTTTTTGAACAAGAAAATCCAAATATGGTTTTAAAATTCTTGGGAAAAAATAAATCTTAAACATCTTATCTAGTTTTTAAATAACAAAAATGCTTCTTGCTATGAATATAGCCATAGAAGTTGGCATGGCGTTAAGAAAGAGACCGACAGTAGCGTGTCCTCTCATTGGTGGTCCATCATCTGACCTCCTTAATAGTCAGTACTTCCAATAGTATCTGTGTTCTGTAATGACGGAGAGGACAGCGTGTCAACTGAAGACTGGTGAAGAGAGACGGTGTTGTAGCTATTTCTAAACAGAGTGTGACAAAGATCTAAGGATTTTTATATTGTGAAGGCACTAACACACTCTTCCCCCCTCCCCCAGCTCTAGCTCGGACCCTTTGCAGTCTGTACTGAGGGTGAGAGGTGGATATTCGAGCTCCTCTCGCTCACTGCTGCTCCACACACAATCCACTGTCATGCATTTTGACGCACAAAAACTCAGCGTTACCTGGACCTCCAACGCAAGTAACCTGATCAGGTACACACACGCACACACACACACACACACACTATAAGTTATAATAGTATTTAGATATTATAGAGACAAAAGGATGTCTGTGTGCTACTTTGTGTGTGTGTGTGTGTGTGTGTGTGTGTGTGTAGTACTCCATCATTTGGAAACTTCAACACAGATGAGGATCCTGATGTTGTTCTTGAGGAAAACCAGGGAAACAACACCAAGAGAGTGAGTATCTGAGTGAGTGAGTCGCCACCTCAACACTGTGTGTACTTACGGGGGAGGGGGGGAGTCCATCAGGTGGGATTAGTCTCTGGGTCTGTCAGCCTGAGTGTCCTGGGATCTACTCGATCACTCCGGAGATCTTGTGACCTGGCGGTGGTTCAGGCGTCGTCTTCATCAGCTGATATCAGTCTGGATCAGTGAGGGGATAATAAAGATCAGTCAGGTGTATGTTAGCATGAGTCGAGGATTAACGTGTGTGTGTGTGTGTAAGGTGGTGATTCTTGATGGACAGACGGGCGGTGTCCTGTGGGAGGTGATCATGTCGTTCAACCCTGACGATCCTCAGCCTGGGACCATCCTCACACTCAACTCCTTCTCTGTGTTCATGCTGTGGGGAGAGTCATACACACACGACAACCACACGGTGAGACACACACACACACACACACACACACACACACACACCAACAACAACAATAAAATGTGAGAGAGAGAAAGGAAAGACTCACCGTGTGTGTGTGTGTGTGTGTGTGTGTACACTCACTGCATCATCTGTGTGTGTAGAGTGTGGAGGGTAAACAGCACTCTTCATATCTGCTCCACCCACTTCATGAGACCGTCCTCCTGGAGAGGAGAAACTCCGCCCAAAACATTATCACCTTTCAAGGTAAACACACACACACACACACACACACACGCATCTCTGTGTGGACTTTCAAAAAAATATATATATATATATATTATAAAAAAAATAATAATGTGTGTGTGTGTGTGTGTGTGTAGCACTTCTGTTGGAGCGAAGCCGTCATGCCTGTTACTTCGTCCTGACCGGACAGGACGGGGCCCAGACGGGCGTCGGCTCCGAGCAGGTGATCCTGACCAAGCGCAAGATCAAAGGCGATGTCGACGAGAGCGGCGTGTTAGGAGTGGGCGTGTCGGGAACACTGGGCGGAGACGTCTCCTCACAGGCGGACTATGTGAAGGAGGCGTTCTACAGACTGAGGTTCAGCGATCCGGCTCAGTGACTGTGTGTGTGAGTGTGTGTGTGTGTGTGTGTGAGTGTCTGATTATTTTTGTGTGTGACACTGAATTCTGTCGCTTAAACACTACTGTTTCTAATCCTTAAATCTAACACACTCACCAGACTCGCACCATAAGCCCCGCCCCCCTGCCGCCCCTCTGCCACCCAGTTGTCATGTCTGATCCCTAACCTGTCGGTGCCCCGTGTTACCGAGAAACAAATTTCAACACCTTTAGCTGTGACGACGAACCCTAAGTTTACAGGAAGTGCTCAGGGACGCGCGTCTTTGGGGACAGTGACGTCTGTCCAGGCGCGGTGCATGCTGGGGCAGGTCCATCATTTACTCCTGTTTAGACTCTCAGCATCAGGATGTGAAATACATCATTTAGTTTAAAACCTTTTTCTGCTGTACACGTCTCCTCTCGTCGGAGTCAGTGTGAGACGAGACGAGACGAGACGAGAGAGACGATAACCTGGCGGCTGGGAGTGTGTGTCTTATTGTTGGATGATGTTTTTGTTAACGTTAGCTCCTCAAACAGGGAGACGAACCTCGTAAACAAACAGGTTGTAGGTTAATGAGTTGTGGTGGTGGTATACAGAGTGCCTTTGTGTGTGTGTGTGTGTGTGTGTGTGTTTATATTGAATAATGAACCAAAGCACTTGGTATGGTTTGCTGTAATGATTAGCGCTGCTTTGATCCCGTGTACCGTTCGTACACACCGTGCCTTACAGCGCCCTCGTCCGCTCTTCTCCCTGTTAAAGGTCCAAAAAAAATTCAATAATCACAGCTTTTGACTTGATAGCACACACACACACACACACACACACACACACCGTGACACATCAGTGATGCTGTAATCTGAAAATACAATCCAAATATTCAGCTGGTTTAAACCGTTAATTTATTTTTATTAGTAGTATTCCTTTTTTTTTTTTTTTTTTACAAACATCAATGAAAAACTTATTTATTTTTATTTGTAACCTGAACAAAAGGCATGAAAAGATCTTGGATGAAAAGAAAAATTATGAGAAACTGTGTAGAATAGTTACTCAGAGATATAAAAAGGGGAAAAATAAAATAAAGGGAAAAATCCGAAAGAGAAAAAGCAAATGTAATAGTATACAAAAGTTTAAAAAAAGAAACAAAATATTAAACAAATTAAGCAAAGACAATAAAATATCTGAATCAATATTTTGTAGCAAAAGAAACATGAGCGTGAATAAAGAAATAAGTGAATAATTAAAGGATAAAATGCTGGAAAAACCCCACATTGACAATGTCTTTGTCCTGCTGTGTTTCTTCTCTCTGTGTGTTTAACACTCACTCACTCCCTCACTGACTCCCCTGGATCGAGTGTACTTCCCCTCTGGGACTCGGACTGATTGGACCTCAGATCCGTCTCACACTAACACACTAGACGTTCAGCACCGAGTTTAATAATTGAAGGTTCTCCACTTCTCCACACTAACACCGTCTGATCTAATGCTGATCAGATTTCTCTCTGCTGTTTAAAGACAACAAAAACAATCAGATTTCAATCACAGATTTTTTTTTGTAGTTGTTATTTAATCATCACTGCTGGTTTATGAACACTTATTTAAATGGGAATGTACTGCTGTGTGTGTGTGTGTGTGTGTGTGTGTGTGTGTGTGTGTGAGAGAGAGAACCTGTAGATCAGGTGTGTTAAATCGCTGATCTCATGCTGACTGTGTGAAAGCTGGAAACTGATTAGAGTCTAAATGTTTAATAAAAACACTGCTGGAACTCAATCATCTGGCTTTTCTTTAATTACTATTACTATTATTATTATTATTATTATTAACATTTCTTGTTCTTATTTATTTATATTCTTTCACACCAGTGTACCCAGACCTACACCTGTTACCCATAATCCCATAGTCCACGTTCCACCTCACAAAAACACACAATAATCTCCTCTGAACAGTTGATATTGAGATGTTTATCTGCTCCTTCTGCTCTGTAAAGCTTCAGAACGGCTCTAATCTGAGGTGCTGGTTGTTAGTGTTAGTCGTTACTTAATTACCCAATGCTATACATGGTTAAGATAAACCAGTATTTTTCTAGAATGTAGAAAATAAATCACTAAACAAAAAACTAAATTAGCAGGTTTGCCCTAACCTTATACACACACACACACACACACACACAGTGGTAACTCGGCATAACTTTCAGAACTGAAATTGTGCAACAAATTTGCCTCAGTATACGAAAGATTTTCAGCATACGAGCGACTGAGCCGAACCGGATGCTGGCTAAGTCACGTGTACGTCCAGGAGCCGTTCAGAACTGTGAGTGAGCTTACATATTTATTAATTGTTTTTTTTTGTTTTTTTTGCATTTTGTGTAAGATTTAATTAAGACGTAGCACTGCGGGTCCCAAGAATGTCATCAAGGACGGAAGCAGAAGAAATGGGAGCCGCTTTTTAAAGCAGCCAGTGACCAGATAATTCATAAATTAAGATTAAATGAGGTTTAATGTCTATTTATTTCATCTTTTATTTCATGTACATGTTTGTTCTAAATATTTTGAATGTTTTTATATGTAGAAGTTTTATTGTAGTTTTGGAAATTAGTGATATTGGTAATATTTTTGGGTGGCTGGAACAGATTATTTGCATTTATGTTATGGGACATTAGGTGTCGTCGTGTTTTAAATCCCATCGTGTTTTGAAGAATCTTTGTATTATTAATTAGTAAGAGATTGATTGAGTCGTTTCGTGTCACTTTAAATAACATGTTAATCCTAAAATTCTTGTTAAATGTAAATGGTCATGTCACACACGGACTACATTTGTAACAATCTCTTTAACATTTAAACTTTTACGCTTCCATCATCATTAACCACATAACAGACCCGCATCCACTGTTGCTATGGTTACTGTGCCCACGTGCTGGCCCGCTGTGGCGTGGTGGTGTTTTAGTGGACTCACTGCAGGATTAAAAAGTCAGCAGTACCAGTTAAAGGCGGGTAAACTACCTGACTGTGTGTGTGTGTGTGTGTGGAGTAAAGTGGAACAGGTTAATCATTACAGCGTCTTATCTGTGTGTGTGTGTGTGTGAATAACGCGCTGTGATTGTGCAAAGACAAACACACATGATTGAATTGTCTTGTTCATTTTTAAGCTGATTTAACATGACCAGAGTTTAATTTTTTACTTGGTTAATGTCAGTACAGTATTTTTCCACCTGACACCTGGGATTAGATTTTGGTTTTTGCTATATACAGTAGATTACTGACAGTAAGTGTGCCTTCTCTGTTTTGTTGTTGCTATTTAATGTCACATCTGGAGCAACATCTGTCTGTTAACGTTATAATCTGTAAAGTTATTCAAAATAAAATTAAATCTTATAATAGAATTGGTTACAATAAAAGTTTCAAACTGACACTCATGCTTAGGGACTGTAACAACATTATACCCGAGTGATGATGGAGATGATGCTTCTCTTACTAACACTCGTGTCCAGGAGGTGGCGGTATTATATTGTTATCCCGTGTTACTGAGATTATTAACCTGGCCTATTAACATATCTGATGTTGTGCTGTGGTCTTGTGTGTGTTTGGAGTGTTACAACCCAAAAGAACCTAGTTTTAGTGTCGGAATTTTGTAGTAGTTTTTGAACATTTTTGAGGTTTGAAATCACTGGGTATTCTGGCAACCAACAGTTATTTTTATTTACAATTCAAATAAGTTTCATAAAAAAATTATTGTTGTTTTCTGTTTGCTCTTTCTTGAATTACAGAAGCTCAGTTAATCAGTTGCCGTTTCTTTTTCCTAGAAAATTTAATTGCCTTTATATTTTTACATTTACATTTAGGCGTTTGTCCGATGCTCGTATTAAGAGCGATTTACAAAACTGCTTTAAATTTTTCATCGTTGGATAGAGCCTTACACTGGGTTACTAGGATACTAAGTACCATCAGTCACACAATGCTGGGAATGGTTTTTAGGGTGTGTGGAGGGGATTAACATTAAAGAAAGAGATTTGTCTTAAGTCATCGTTTAAAGATTGCCCGTGACTCGGCTGTACAGACGTTTTAAGATTAAAGAAGCTTTCTTTCTGTCTGTTTTGGTGTTTATTCATAGTTATTCACCAGTTGATGTCATCTGTAATTTATAAAAGTGTTACATTAATTTAGGGAGGCATTAACAGCATATGTTTGGTGTATAACCTGCTCTTGGTATAGTAGTATGTTGATTAAAAAAAATAAATGAATCATTTTCCAGGTGGTATGGTCGTGTAGTGGTTAGCACTGTGGCCTCGCACCTTACAGGGTCTGAAATTAACATTTTTATGCAAATTTAATCTGTCCTGGAGGCGAGTTCTTAGGTGAAAATTCATATTGTGATACATATTTTCCCATAAGAAATAATGTATATTCAGATAATCCGTTCCAGCCACCCAAAAATATTACCAATATTAAAAAAAAAAAAAAAACATGCATGAAAAATCATGTAGCTTTAAAATGCATGGCGAAGGCGGGGTTGGAATTGTGGGTTGACTCTTCCTAAACAGCTCTCTCTGACTCTGAAAGACAAGTTTCACTTGACTTTCCACTGATGCAATATTTCTTTAACGGTGTTCAACTTAGCCGCTGAAAATGCTTTGTATGCCGATAGAAATTTCTTGCAAGAAATTGATCTTAGCCTAAGTCACACCCTCTAACCAAAGTGGGGAGTTACCCAGTTACCCTAGGCTTATTGAAATTACAGTATTTGTATTTGACAAATGTATGACCTGCACATTCTTGATATAGATGTACATGGATGCAAGTATCCATTTTACAAAGAGTCGTCTATGTGTATTATATTTGATACCCTCATACAGAAGTACGTAATTCAAAGAATCTATTTCCTGATGTTCTCATGAACATGGAACACCATATATTCACAATAACATCCTGGTTTGTGTTAAATTGCAGTATTTGTTTTGTTTGATAAAATGTGCAAACTCCCACTTTGGTTAGAGGATGTGGACTTAGTGTAGTATAAGGCTAAGATCAATTTCTTTAGCGTTTCTCAGAAATAAAGTACAGCGTGTATTCCCAGTTGCACATTGCATTTTTGCTAAAACAAGAGTAAAATATGGTGTATCTCCATATATATGGTGGAGCACATTGTGCATTAATTTGTTCAGGTTGCTGGAAACTGGACACGCCTGGATCATTAATTCTTTCTCATGGTAGACGCCGTCCAAAAATGTGTCCAAAAAAATTGTGCAGGGCACATTTTGCTGATGTGCGTCCTCGTCTGCAGCAGTTGCATACAAAATCTTTAAGACAAAGATTCAGACACCATCACTGATTCCAGTACGTTTAGGTACGTGTAACATTAAACAAAATGTGTCTGGCAGAAAACGGAGATCATGTTCAGCATTGCATATATAGCAATTGATTATACAGTACATACGTCAAAGTATGTGAATCCGATTTTTTAAATTTACATTGCTTCATCATAGCAAGAGTTGTTTAAGAATGTTCAGGGCTTCTTTCAAATGAATCAGCGTATACGGTATGCGGCAAAATATACAGTACTGAAAGTCGTGCATCTCGAAATTCACCTCCAGTTGACGTGTTCCCAGTAGTGAAAAGGAAGTTGTGTTGTGCAGTTGTTGTTGGAAATGGGTCTCTCGACAGGAGAAAAAGTATTCATAGTTAAGAATTATTTCCGTTTGTACAGAAGTGGTCATGAATGTGGACAGAGTTTAAAAAGGTAGAATTCTTTCCCGTACCCGTCCCATTCCCCTTATCTTACACCAGCTGATGGAGAATGTTAAAGGAGAGTGTGTTCAACTGTGAAGATCCACCAAGAACTGTTCCTGCATTACGCAAGCAAATCGTCTCCTTTTGCTGGAGTCTGCAGTGACCTTTGTTCCTGGAATCCGGGTTAAGAATCTGCGTGAACAATATGAACACCGTTTACAAGCAGGTGCTGCACACACACTTCTAACACTTACATTATGCATACTGTGGTAAATCAATATGCCAATAGTGTGTGTGTGTGTGTGTGTGTGTGTGTGTGTGTGAGTTTCTTTCAGGAGAAATAAACTCACAGGTGACAACAAGGTGATATTGTTTGCCTTTTTATTTCAGTACTGTATATGATGGTGCATACTATATATATATATAATATTCAGATTGAATATAATAAATTCTATAATTAAACTAAACAAGCTGGACTCTGGTTTGAACCTAAGCGCATTACTAAATAAATTAAATTGAACTTTTGCAGTTACACCAGGTGCAGCAGTATTTACACCAGTGGACTGTTTACTACTGTAATTAATACTACTACTAGTACTTTGTAAATATTATTACTGTAAGCACCTGCATCATCATCATCATCATCATCATGTCTACATGTGAGACGTGACCTGCCTCACACTGTGTATATGATATGAGCACGTGTGTGTGTGTGTGTGTGTGTGTGGTGCTATGGGGGGTGCATTCCCAAAATACATACACACATACAGTGGTATCACCACACTACACACAGCAATACTCTATGTGTGTGTGTGTGTGTGTCAGAAACACATTACACAGGGATGCGCACTAAACAGCAGCGTGCACAGTCACGTGACAGTCAGTTTCATTTTAGTTGTGTGAGTGTGTGTGTGAGTTTAGCCTATAGGGAGGATGAACATTTCTCAATGTGACCTGCAGCCGCCATGCTGCTTCTAAGGTACTGCACGGCTACACACGCACGCACGCGCGCGCGCACACACACACACACTACAATCCGGTGCTTATCAGCGAGACTGTACACAAGTCGAGCAGCTTCCTGAGAGAGAGAGAGAGAGAGAGAGAGAGAGAGAGAGAGAGGTAAAGGCCGAATTACTGTATACAGTAACAACCTGTTTATACTTATAGATTTATATTTGTTTTGTTCTGCATAATAACAAAATTATGTATTAATTATTTTCTGATATATGAGTTTAACAATAAACTGAAAGCGTATAAGGAACTGTTGTGTGTGTGTGTGTGTGTGTGACTTCCTGCTTCCCTGTCGCTGCTCCTAATTCATAACAATTACACACAGAATAATGAGATCATATTGTATTGATTATTGATTATTAATGTACCGCGGGGTCACGTGCGCTTCCGTTGCCATGCCCTCTCATAAAACGTTAATACGGTTATATACATCACACATAATGTTATTGTCATGTGACTTCAGAGTCGACCACAAAACCGTTTAAATTATTATTATTATGTCTTTCTAGAATATTCCACATTCAAGATGCGCGCGTGCGTTTCTGTTTTTTCTTCTTCTTTAATTCACTTCCTCCACACTCTGTGTGTGTGTGCGCGCGCGCTCCTCTCTCTCTCACCGGGTGTGCTGATATGCGCTGTAACTTTGTTGCGTTTTTCTGTCACGTGCTCCAGCAGTTCTCGCGCCCGTGTGTTTTGTATATAAAGTGAACCTGTCCGTCAGCGCTTCGGTGTGAATCAGCTGTCAGTGTGAGTCGACTCCTTCCTGCGAATCGGCTCACACGCGCTTCTCTGACTAAGTGACGGTTGCCTGGATTTAAATCTTGTTTAAAATTTAACGGCTTGTGTTAGCAACCAGGCTAGCACTTTTCCTTTTCTATGAGAAAGCAATAAATGTTAAATCTTATATTTTTTATGCTGTAATTTGTGAAAGACAGTGGTGATTTGTTGGCTGTGTCGTTTCTGTTCCTCAGCACCTAAACACAGTGTTTATTCACGTCTTTGGGTTGTAATTTAACTTACCTCAGACAGGATTAGTCAGTGTATTATCATTTTAATGGCTGGAAAGTGAAACAAATATTTATTTGTTGGTTAGAACAATTTGTATAATCCGACAAATTTCCCCTAATAATTAAATAAACTAAATTTGTTGTCTTATTTGACTTTGCAAAAACTCTCAACCGGTTTACCTAGTCACGTGACTCTGGCTTATTATTGTATATTAGCATTTAGTCACGTGACCCTGTCTTATTAATTATTACTATTATTTTAATAATTCTTTACTTATTACAAATTAATACTTAGTCACATGTCTCAGGCCTATTATAGAAAAGCAATACTTAGTCACGTGACATGGGCTCGCCATATTTAAATACTTGTTCATGTGACTGAATAAGTTTAAAAATTTAAAAAGCAGAATACATCTTTAAAAAGCTGTTTAGCTAACATTTATTTGCATTAAAATAAGTGTGTGTGTGTGTGTGTGTTTGGTGCGCAGGTAAAGACGTGATGGCTGAAGACATTAAGCAGAAGCTTCAGCAGTATCGCACTGCCCCGTTCGATGCCCGTTTCCCGAACCAGAACCAGACCAGGAACTGCTGGCAGAACTATGTGGGTCAGTACAAAGCGGTGCTTTAAAGCAGAGTCTCATCCTGAATACTGAATCATGTGTGTGTGTGTGTGTGTTCATTCTTACACATGATCACAAGTACAAAATATTTTATGGTATGTTGAGTTCCTGTTTGCACCATCAGTAGAGCAGCTGTAATTTATCAGTCCCTCAGCAGAGCAGCACAGCAGGACTGTGGAAGGCAAATAGGAGCAGGAACAGGGCGGGTGTGTGCGGCTGGCGCTGTTTTTGGGACGCACGCTTCCAGGACCAGTTTGAAGACTGTTTTTTGGGGGCACATGTCCTGGGGCAGCATCAGGATTTGGGACTCTTATAGTCTTGTGCTCCTGTCGACACTGACTGCTTGGCTTTAATGGGCCGGCCGTTTTTTCACCAAAGTAAACTAGATACTAGTTCTAGTGCTAGTGCTGGTTTACAGCCGGTTCAATAGCGAACTAAAGAACCCCAAAAACTGGCATTGTTTTTCCATTAGGAAAGTACAGTTGAATCTTTGATTATGAGCATATTTCATTCCAGAAGTGTGCTCGTATATTAAAATACTCCGAATTGCCCCATAGGAAATAACAAAAACTCAGATTATTCGTCCCAACAAAATAAATACATAAAAATAATTCATACAAAATATAAAGTAAAAATAAAACTAATTGACTTGCACTTTACCTTTGAAAAAAGTAAAAATAAATCTCGACAGATAAGTGTTAGGGTGTGCGTATGTGTGAAACTAAAGTAAGAGAAGAGGAAGAATGGCACCCCTCTCCTTCCTCTCATCTTACACAGTAACCCTTCCTCCTCTCTTATTTGAGAGGGGATAGGACTACTGTGTGGCACGACTTTCACACACACACACACGGAAACACTGTCTCATTGGGAAAATTAACAAGAAACCTCTCTGACACTCATGTGAGCGACACACTAACGGAATCACTGCTGTAAAGTAAAAATAAAACAAATTAACCTGCACAGTGTCTCCGTTGGAGAGAGAGAGCCTCTCTAATGAGACTTGCTTTTGCTTTACACGCGCGCTGTACACATACGCATACAGACACAAAATAAAATATGTTTTACTCACATGTGGTCACAGTGTTATAGTAAACAGTACACGCGTGCACAGATGTTGATTATACCAGTAAGAGATGCGCACTAAGATCCAGCAGGGGAGACGATTGCCCACAATTCCTCAGCACAAGAGAGAGAAAAACCGTTGGCTCAGTTGTGATCATGTGACGCTCGGCATCAAAACAAGAAGCGCATGTGTGATACATGATACTCGGTACTTGTAAACCAAGACTTGTTAGTTTTCCAAGTCAAGATTTATTAAAAATCTTTGAATGTCTTGCGGAACACTCGCAAACAGCGTTACTCGTAATTCGTGGTTTCACTGTATCTGATAAAAGGGAGACAGAAGTAGAGGAAGATCAACACCAGAAGGTGGCGCTTATGCAACATAGCGGATACCAACCGCCAAAAAACACCAAGAAGACAAGATATGCATCACACTAGACGTTAGAGTCATACATCTAGTGGTGATGGCCAAGGGGGTGACTTTTCTCCCGAAAAGTTCTCATAGGAACATTGCTTATAGAAACATTGATGAACCCTATAAACCACAACACTTGTATACACACACATACAGCTGTGCTAATTAACTGTGATCTATTGTTACAGATTACCACAGATGCAATAAAGCCATGGAGGCCAGAGGG